>NW_024499796.1:7329876-7700791 GCF_017590055.1 Onychostruthus taczanowskii
TTGTGTGCTAGGGAGGGAGCGGGGCGGGCTCCGTTACCGGCAGGGAGGGGGCGGCTCCCGGCTCCGCCCGGGCCCGGCAGGGGGAGCGTCTGCAGCGGGCACCTCGCTGGTGCCGCCCGCACGGACACCGCTCCGGGGGCACCGGGGCGCTCCTTGGCGTTTTGGGGGTGTTTTCCCCCCGGAGCGGGAGCCGGGGAAGGCACCGGGCGGACCCCGCCGGGGAGCGGGCGCTGCGGGTGGGGAGCGGGGAGAAGAACTTGGGGCCGTGGTTGAGAGAGACCCCCGGGATCCCTCGGGCTGTCCGGCTCAGGAGGAGAGGCTGGGGTAGCCAGGGCACCCCACGGAGCCCCGGCCGCTCCTCTCCGCTGAGCCCGGCACCGAAATGGGGCGCGGGGGGACCCCCGGGCGGCGCTGCCGGGGTGCGGGAGCACGGTCCGTGCGGGAGCAGGGGAGCCAGCGGGGTTGCCCTGGAAACAGCTCCGGTCCCCGTCGTTTGTCATGATGAGGCCGCTGCCATGAGCCATTCCAGGAGGAGAAGGAGCCGGGAGAAGGCTGCGCCAGTCCGGGGCCGAGCGCTCCCAGCCGCTGCAGGGCTGCTCCTGGGCACAACACCCCGTGCCGGCCCCAGCAGCCATCCCCCCTTTCTGCAGGGTCACAGCGGGAGTGAGCGACAAGGCACAGCCCGCAGCACCTGCCCGTGCCGCTCCTCCGTGGCTCCGGGCCAGCTGAACCAGCAGCTCTGGCCGGGGAGCGCAGCCAGGAAAGGAAAAGGTGCTGCCAGGGCTCTGCCTCTGGCGCTAGATGCTGCTACGGAGCAACATCTTTCTAATTATAGTAACGGTGTCAGCGAGAAACACAGCGAGAAAAACACGCGCGTCAAAAGGTCTACAGCTATGTGATTTGCTGCTGGCAAAACTCGCTAAAAACCACACCGGAATGAAGCGCTTTTTAAATGTAATTTGTACTCATCTGGCTCGCTTTAAATGGGCTGGAGGTTCAGCAGGGGAGCAGGGGGATGATGTGGGCATACAAGCAGTGGAGATTTGTGGTTAAAACTGCCTTTTTACTCCTAAGGCTTTACACTAGTTTTACACAAAACAGCGACATTTGGTGGATCTGTGTTTCAGCTAAATATAGCACAGGAAAAGTCACGTCAGTACAGCAACACTCGTGGGGAAAGGAGGGAGTCTGGTGGGCAGGCAGACATTCAAATGTCACTCTTCAGATGGCTTTTTCTAGTGATGCTTCCCTAAAACATTTGATTGTGTGGAACAGAACTCCAGGGCTGGGGATTTACCGTGAGTAAAGTACAATCCAACCCACTCCTGTAACTCCTTCTCCAGTTCCTGCTGTCCCCAGAACCCCTGTCACTGTTTCTGTCACCGTCACTGTCACTCCACCTGGAGAGCAGCTGTTGCTCTGTGTGTGTCACCCCTGGGATCCCACAGGGACTTGCAGGGGCAGGAGGTGAAGCAGAGCAGGTGGGATTCAAGAGAGAAAATAACAACCTTGGCGCTAAGAGCTGCCCTTCGGGATTAGAGCAAATCCCCACTGAGAGCAAACACAGAGCAAGAGACAGAGAGTCCCTCCCTCAGAAAGCTGAACAGGTGAGACAAAGGGCAGGCAGGGCAGTGATCCCAGCAGCCTGGCAGGAGCTCCCAGCAGCCTGGCAGGAGCTCCCAGCCCTCCAGGTCCTTGCCACCACCAGCTGCACGAAGGCAGCCGGATGCACGTGGCTTTTGCACAAGCTGGTTTTGTGCAGGGAGTGTGTGACTGATGTTCTTACCCCCTCTGCCCAAAGATCATCTGATTTCCGTGCCCCACAGGCACAGATCTCACCCACAGAGAGTTTGACTAAGCCAGTCCTTTCATGAATGCTTCTGCGTGGTACAAAATGACATTTTTGGTCAAAACTGTCAGGGGACATCACCTGTGGGAGGGTTATGGGAAATCCAAACCAGAGAGGAAAATAATCCTAATCTGGCTAAGTGGAAATTATTCTTGTGTTATCAGTGGGGAGAATGAGAGGATCAGAGCCTGGCCCCACTTCAGATCATATCCAGGTCTGGAAATTTCTGTTTCACATCACACAGAGAAATTTGCCCTTTGGGGGTGGATGCACTGGGCAAGACAGCAGCAGGGAGAAGGAAAGAAACAGCCTGTCAGATGAGCGCTTAAATTAGAGGGACGATGAATGATGAGTCTGTTCCAGCCGAGCAGAAAGGGATGGAAGGAAAAAGGGGCCCTTGGGAAGGCAACAAGCTGCAGCTCTGAGGCTGGGTCAAGGGCTTGAGTGGGAAATACCTTGAGAGCACAACCACATCCCCAGGCAGTGGGGTTTATTTACACGTGGTGATTCAGTTTTCATGCAGTCCCCTGCGTTTCTAAGTCTAAATTCCTTTGGCACAAGAACACATAAGACAACGTTGTCCCCCGTGGTGAGAGTGGCACTGTGCTGCCTTCCTACCACGTGCCTCAGTTTCCCCACTGTGCACTGGGTGTGGGTGGGGAATGCACATCAGAAAGCAGGTCCTGGTGAAGCTCCCACTGTGCACACGAGCCTCAGGCTGCACAATCCAAACTGGGAGAAGGGAAGCTGGCTGCTGCTGCTGGGGGAAGGGGATTAATCAGCAGGAGATGACAGCAGAAGTCCAGCCTTCCATTAATTACAGGAGGGCACGAGCTGATTCAGGGAGCATCTCCCACACAGTGCTGTGGGGGTTTTTTTCTGCAGACATTCTCCTCTCCCTGGAGGCACCAGGAGTTTGTAGGTACTGCTTCAAACCACAGCCCCGTGGAGCAGAACTGTGTCACACAACACAAGCCATTCCCCTGGGGAGAAGCTGCAGGCCTGCCAGGAAAATAAACATGTTTGGCACAGCACAAACCAGGCCATTATGGTGTCAATCAGAGGGCTGAGGATTCAGCCAAAAGGCAGCTCTGATGCAGAGCTCAGACCAAGCCCTTCACAATTTGTTCAAAACAGGTACCCCAGAAACACAGACCACCCTCTATCACCCATCATCTGTGCTGCAGAGCTTCCTCTCACAGAGGATTTATGAGTGTCTGCACAGAAATCCAATAATTAACATGGCAGAATGAAGCCCTATGGCTGCAAACCCAGAGCACTTTCCAGCAGAAAAAAGGCACGAGGGAAATTGGCCATTGCCACAGCTGATCTGTAGATTTGTGGCTGCTATGGAACTTCATGTTTTTCTTGGAATCTGAGTAGTTTTCTACGAGGTCTAGCCCAGCCCAGCCACGTACTGACACCAGGAGATAAAATTATCTGGCTTGACTGGACAGTTCCTTCTGGCTGGTAAAGAATCCATATGCATATATGTATAATTAGCATAATGAGAACCCAGTTTCAGCATGGCCTTGAGGCACTAACTCATTTAACAAATAAGAAACAGACAGTACTAATCCTGGGCTGGTTGGAAATGTATCTTTCTGGAAATATTTGGATAAGTATTTTTCCTCACCATTTTGGCTTCGATGAGGTGCCTGGTTACCCAACATACATGACAGGGGTTTCAGTTCTGGTTTAGTTATGCAAAGGGGCATCTTCCTCCTGCACCACATCACTAAGAACAGTCTGGAGAAAATGTAATAAAGACCCTTTGCTGGATTAAGCACAAATCAGCCAACCCAGCTGCCACTGGGGCTTTGGGGCTGGAGGTATTTCAGGTACCTTATCTATATTATGGGTCCGTGAAAGCTTTTCTAATTAGTCTTCTGGAAGATGAAATGCCTGCAATGACAGTGGCAAGTGCCATTTCCAGCCTGCTCACAGGACTGAAATGGCTCGTTAAGTCATCTGCAATCAGTGGTGGGGCCCTAAAGCTTTGCATACTTGATTTGCTGCCATACAGCAATTTTCTCATGTGAAGAGAAGCAGGAACAGTCAGGCACCTCATCCCTATTTTCCCTCTCTTTGCCAAATTAGCTTTTTTTAAACTCTTTTTTTATTTTTTCCTTTTTGCCCTCCCCCTAAACCGTTCCCTTAGAAACAGCCCGCTCACCCTTTCACCCTGCTCCTCCTCTCCCCGGTTCCCCGCAGCTCCCGTGGCCTCTCCCCTGCTCCCCGTGAGAGAACAGGGCCTGGCGTGCTCAGCCCTTTGGTAGCACAGGGAGATGATGTTTATGGCAGCCCTGCTGTGACAAGGGAGGTGGCACAGGCACCCCTGTGTGACCTCGGCTGCCAGGGCTCCCCCAAGGGATCTGCCAGGCTCTGAACGCCTGCTTCAGCTCCTCAGCACATCCAAGGAGAGGAAATGTTAACCCCAGCCCACTTCCAGCTCCACACTGAACTCCCAGCTCCCCCAGAGCATTTCATTGTGGAATGAAATCATCCTGTTTGCTGGAAAGGCATCAGTTCGTGCTGTCAGCTCCAGCAGCTTCTCGCCAATTTATTTCACAGAGAAAAATTGGAAAGGGCTGAAGCAATGGAGAGGAACATGAACATCTCAAAACCAGATTTTCTGTGTTGGAAAAGATTACATGATCCACAGAGACATGTGACCCAGGGAAAAGGTTCAGAGCACATCTGTGATTGAAATAAACCTGAAGGAGTTCAGTTTGCTCTGATCCGTGCCAGTTCTGTCTAAACTTGGGTCTCCAAAGCACAGACTGGAATTTGGGAGATAACTTCTAGATGAGTTCACACTGTTTGTCCTGTCAGACCAGGGCTCTTACTGGCAATGCCTGGCACCAGCTCCCTGCTGAGAATGTCCAAGAAATCCTGCTGCACACCAGGCAGGGACAACGAGCTCTGAGTGCAAGTTTCCTCCTGATTCTGACAAAAGGCGTTAGTTTAAATCACAATTTAGGAAATTTATTGCCCTGCAAGGTTCTTTTTTTTTAAGTGAAAAGGTCTTTACCAAAACCCAAGGTCTTCTTCTCCACAGGAAGATCAAATGCCATTTTGATCTTGTTAAATTTCCACCAGGCCTCAGGAAAACACTCAGGCAAAGGCAGCTACAGCCATGCATTGGATAACTGGCCTTGTGGATGCTTTTTTGTGTGCTACAGTCTCAAGCAGGACATATTTACAAAGAGTGGGAATCCAGAAAGCTTTTCAGTCTCACCTGCACTTTGACTGCTGCTTCTGAAATGCGTTTACACTCTGCTCTCCAGAGGAACTATCCACACATTCCCTTCCCAGTTTGCTCCTACCAGGAACAGAAATTCAAGGTGGGGTACCTTGTGCAGGAACTAATTTTGGAGGGTTTAGCTGCGTGGAGGATCTCTCTGCAGGGATGGTCAGTTTCTGACCTCCTTGTAGTTCTTATTCACAGTGGAAAACCGTATGAGGCGGATTTCGGGGGGCTTTGGCTTCCTGTCATCCCATATATACTCTGGAGAAAGCAGCTTGGAGGGTTTGTGGGAGAGGAAGTGCCTGTTGAGGTGACTCTCCTCCTGCCAGGCTGCCATGATCCCGTTGGCTTTGTCTGCCAGGATGGTCATGTGGCAGAACTTGGTGAACTCATAGACCTTCTCGACCAAGCCCCCAAACACGGCCCCTCCGTAGTAAAAATCCCCTTCTCCCTTAGGGATGAAGGCTGCTGAGGAGCTCCTCCTCTCATAAGGGAACTGCTCTCGTGGCACATCGAAGTAGCCAGGGTGGATGGCTGCCACCATGTCCCCCAGGGTCTCGGCGCCCCAGGGGTTGTGGAACACCATGTCGACGTCCAGGCAGAAGAGGTAGCGCACCCGGCCGTGGCTCTGCCTGGCCACGAGCTGGTTGATGGCCTCCATCCTGCGCATGGAGATCTCCTGCCAGCTGGGGTGTTTCTGCACGGGGACGGTGACAAGCCTGCGCCCCGGCTGCAGCCGGCTGCGGGGGATGCTCTGGGGGCTGTTGGTGAAGATGTAGTAGTTCACGCGGTAGCCCCGCATGAAGTGCTGCTCCGCCGACTCCAGGAAGCGCCGCACGAACCTCGTGTACCTGAGCAGACACGGCGCGTGGGGCACGGCAGGGACCGCCAGGGCCTTGCTGTGCACCTTCTGCAAGGCCTTGGAGTGGCAGAAGAAAGCGGGGAGGCCTCAGGTTTAGATTTTATATGTTTCAGATTCTGTGCAGCGTTAGTGTGCAGTTCTGAGCTTCACATCAGGGGATGGGGAGCTCTCTGCACAGAGCAGGGAGACAAAACAATTCCTGCTCTAGCTGGGGACCAAGGACAAATGATCCAAATCTCAGCCCAAGAGCACAAACAACGTGGGCTGAAGAGAGAAAATCAAGAAAGATGGGACTCCGTAACCTAAAGCTGGATTTGGACAATTAACTCCAATATGCAAATGGAGCAGAACTGATAAAAGCGAGAGACCTCAAGACCAGTTGTCCATTTTTGGTGTCCATTTTTGGGTTGTGCTGCCCAAGGTGGATGTATTGAGGCCTCTTAATAAATCCCTACTTTATTCCTTAGCTCCATCTAGTCTCTGTTCCAGGTCAGCCTTCACAAGGCATCAGGGGAAAGGCCTCCAGCTGAAGGAGGGCAGGGTTAGATCAGATTTTAGGAAGGAATTCTTCCCTGTGAGGGTGGGGAAGCCCTGGCACAGAGTACCCCGAGAAGCTGTGGCTGCCCCTGGATCCCTGAGGTGTCCCAGGACAGGTTAATGCATCCTGGTCTAGTGAAAGGTGTCCCTGCCCATAGCAGGGGGTGGAAGGAGATGAATTTTAAGGTCCCCTCCAACCCAGCCTATTCTGGGATTCCAAGGGGAT
Organism: Onychostruthus taczanowskii; assembly: GCF_017590055.1. Lineage (NCBI taxonomy): Eukaryota > Metazoa > Chordata > Aves > Passeriformes > Passeridae > Onychostruthus > Onychostruthus taczanowskii. Next base: position 7,336,601 of record NW_024499796.1, read on the forward strand.
GTGGGTGGATTATGAAGAGCACGTTAGAGAACCCAAGACAAGGAGTGAGGAGAGTTCACTGATTACCACTGCAAGAATCCACACACTACACATGCAGCAGGTGTAGTGGAGGATGAGGAAGAAGTGGATTATCCCCATTTTGACCAGCTCTAATTCCCAAGCCACCTGCTAATTGTTAAAAAACACTGCCCACACCTCAGGTACCTCAAGTGTTGTCATCCCACGGGCTTGTGTGATTACATGGGCACAAAACCCCCCTATAAACTGGGACAAATTTCAGGAAAAGGAAAGCCAAAATCATCTTTCCACAGAGGAAGGGCATCACCCCAAGAACTGTGCCCACTGAATGCTCCCCTTACTTTCCAACAGCAAAGGCTGTCACCCCTATGGTGAGGTTCAGGGGTCTGTAGGCACTGTCCAGGATCTCAGGATCAAAGGTCCCTTCCCAGACGATGGGGGCCAGCCATGGTGTGACTGTCAGCACATCCTGGCGCCTGAAGGGGGGAAAAACCAGAAATGTTCATGAAATGTAGCTGCTCCTGTTGGTTTTGAGGCCAGTAAGTGGGAAAGAAGCACAAAAAAGGCAGCTAGAGGAGGGTGGGAATCAGCATTAATTCGCCATGGAGGGTATTAGCCTCAGATATTTTCTCCCTGAACTCTTATTTGAGGTTACAGAGCATGTATATTTCAATTCCTGGGCTGAAATTAAGCACTTAACACATCAGCAAAAACCTGAGGATCTGCTAAAATCTCATTTAAGGACTTTTCTGCTGAGAAGAGTTTAATGACCACTGAACTCTCAGAATGGGAAGCTGTGCCTTTTTGCTATCTGCCTGATGCAGATTGTTACAGACAGATTAAAACACAAGTAATAATAATAATATGAAAATTACTATTAAATATAGCCCATTGCTGTGTTATTAAAACACAGCTTGCAGCATGACAGCTTATTTTTCCAGTATTTATATATAGCTCCAACACATTCAGATATAATTTAAAATGCTGTATGTCAGCCAGCATTCAAATGTGTAACAAAGTTAGAAAAAAATCCTTAATCTCCTGTGAGGGAAGTGGAAATACTGAATATAAATGCAGCAGAGTCTGATTCTGCCCTGTTACAGCTCTGCAATGCTGTTTCAATTTGCTGCTTTGTTTTCAGTGTTTCATTCTTGCCTTTCTGATTCTAAAAGGAGATGTCATTTATGGTGGAGCCTGCTCACATTCACTGCAGACCAGGAGCTGGAGCCCTCTGCTAATGAAATTTGTCACACACAGCACGTGGCCACACCTGGGGGCTGCCACCTGACACAGTTCCAGGGCAAAACAGCACCAGAACCAAACTGGGGGAGCTTTGGGGAGCAGCCTGGTCCAGTCAGATCCTCCAACCCAGATCTATGCTTTCAGTCTGAGAGAATACAAGAATAACACTTTCACTCCTTCCTGCAGCAATGAAAGATTAAATTATACAGGAAGAAGAATTTGGGTTGGGGAAAATGTACTGACTGATCTGTCTTGTTTCTGGGTTGATTATCCTTCTTATTGGAGAGGGAAGGAAACAGGCACGTTCATTTCTCTAAGCTTTGTAAATGTGATTTTGCAGGGCTGCCCTGGCTTTCCCAGTGGGTCATGGTCACCCTCTCAGTGCCAGTGAACCCCCTCCAGAAGATACAGAGCATGAAAAGCTTCAAGATTCTCCCCTCGTTTGTCCCAGAATATACCAGCTGATTTAGACAGAAATTTATTCCAATACAGAAGAAATATTCAGGCTGAGCACATCCTGAATATGTGACTTTGTTCCAGAATATACCAGCTGATTTAACACAAAAATTTATTCCAATACAGAAGAAATATTCAGGCTGAGCACATCCTGAATATGTGAGGGAAATAATATATATATATATAGTGTGTGTGCCAAGAGGGTGTGTTTACTAGCATGCAAACAAATGTGGCTGTTGAAGGTGAACTGCTCCAGATAAAAGTCAGACCAAAGGAGGCTGTAACAACCTGAGCTTGAGGAAATTTTAACAACAACTCTCTCAAACAGAGAGTTTGTCCAAGCCACTCCTTAGAGCTGCTGTCCCAAATCTTCCCTTACAGCCAAAGCAGGGAGTTTGTTTGCTGCAGGTCACACAGAGCACCTGCTTTGTCTTGCCCTGAAATGGGTTCAGAGCTCTCCCACAGCTGGTTCCAGCTACAGCACAGCTCCAGAAGGTATTTCCCACTTTCAGATATTACAGATCTGTAATATCTTACATCCAGATAAGAGAAGGAATTTCTTACAGATATTACAGACTGCCACCTCAAAAAGGGTTCCTGGCCACGACAGAGTGTGTGTGTGCCAATGTAATAATTGGGAATTAACAGGAAGTGTGTTAATGAGTGTACAGTAACCAAACCCAACCTTTGGGCAGCACAGGCAGCTGCTGACACACCCCTGTGGTTGGATTCTCATGGAACAAGGTCCTGCTCAGTGTGCCCCACGACTCTGGAACTGTGAGTGCTGCAAAGTGCCCAAACCAAACTCAGCAGAAACAAAGTTCAAACAAAGAAACTTACTTTGGCGCCAGCACTCTTGGCTGCTGATAAAATAATCTGTAAAAAGGAAGAAATATCCATTGAATAGTGCATGAATATGCCTGGAAGAGAGGAGCAGCAGTTTAAAGGTCAGGAGATAAAAAGCAAGTACTTACTGGGGGAAAAGCTGGATTAGCTTCTCTTCTGTGTATTGGAGTTTCATGGAGCTGCATGATGGGGTGGGAGATGAAAGGGATTGTTATACTTTCCTTAAAATATCAGCCAAGTTTGGCTTCAGGACCTGCTGTGCAAATCCAGCCCCAGCTGCTGTGGACACTGCCCTGCCTGGCCCAGGGTTAGGCATCACCTGCACACCCCTCCAGGGCTCCCCAGAGGGACAGAACACACACAACAGGGACAGAGAGGTGCTGGCAGCAGTCCCAGTCTCTGAGGAAATCAGACTGGGGTTTAAGGATCAAAATCCCTGTGGGACTGCCAGCAATAATCATGTATGTGCTCCATGCCCTGCAAAACTGTTCCTGGTCACCTGGAGGGCTGAACTACCTGAAATGATCACATTTCCAACAGCATTCAGAGAAATAAGTGCCTGACCAGACACAATAGTTTTGAATGGACTGGAATAATCAGAAATACCTCCATGAAACATAGGGTTTTTTCTATTTGCATGGCTTGTTTTTGTTTTTACAAGAACAGTAGGTCATGGTAAAAGCCACAGCATGTCTGTGTCCCAGCCCTGGGGCAATGTGGCAGAGAGGAGGTCACTGGGGCCATGGCCCTGGCCCCTGCACAGTGCAAATTCTCTCCTGTGCAGCTCTGGGAGAGCTCTTGGCAGCCAGGCTAGGTCAGGTACAAGCTCAGGAGCTATTTCCCAGAAGCAGCTGCCCTTCACCTGCTCAGTGCAGAGCTCAGGTGCTGCCACAGCACAAACACATCCCTGGAGCTGGGGCAGAGCACAGATCTCAGAGGGAGGAACAGGAGCCTGATGAGAGCTGGGGGTTACTCCTGACTGTGCCAGAGCTCCTCCTGAGCCTGTTCATCTCACCTCTGTGCTTTAGGTGTCTCTGTCTAGTCAGTGGATACTGAGAGCACAGCTGTGCATGGGCAGCTGTGGGATTACACCCTGATAAGGAACCTTTTAGTCCTGGGCTCTGGGACCCACAACAAACAAAGCCTCCCTCACCTGTGCAGCACTGGTAGCTTTTTGTTTTAAGAGAGTGACTAATTACAGCTTCACAAATAAAGAACAAGCCCCTTGTTGGTCGCTGTTTGTGTTGCCAGTGAAGAGCAGGACTGTAACAATGAGCTGTGTTACTCACCAGGCACAGAAGAAAATACTCACAAGATTTCAGGGCAGGGAAGGTAGTAGGGCAGGTAGTGCACTTTTCCACCCCCAGCTACAGCCCTGTGAGAGCAAAGAGGTGTTTTAAGATAGCAAATGTTGAAGGAAACCTTCCTAGGATTTTCCAACATCACCTAAAGACCTGGCAAAGATTTTAAGTAACTCTGGCTAACTCCATGTCTACTTTATTAATTAGTGTGAAATATTGAAGGAAACCTTCCAAGGATTTTCCAACATCACCTAAGGACCTGGCAAAGATTTTGAGAAGTAACTCTGGCTAACTCCATGTCTACTTTATTAATTAGTGTAGGATCTGCTGTGTTCACATTTTAACACAGTGTCCTGCTGCTGAGGCAAAATGCAGCTACCCACAAGGTGAAAGTACAGCAAACTGCAGCATCATAAAAATGTAATAATTCCTAATAATTTAATAATTAATATTCTCATACTTAACAGAAATGCCTTATCTCAGATTCCCTTCCGAGGATGTTTGAGCTTGCTCCATAAGCCATACTCAGTTGTCAGAAGATTCAGTTACAAAATTCTGTGTTTGAAAGCTGTGATGTCTGATAGTCCCTGGTGATGCTGGAGTGAGTTTGGACTGTGTGAAGAGACAGATAATCACCTCTGCTAAGGCCTGAGCTGAAATATAACTGGAATATTCTCTGCTCAAGCATTTGTTTGTGAGTCACTACGGTGTTAGCAGCCTGATTTGGACCCAATTGCTCTTTTTTCCTCTTTCCCTCAGGGCCTTCTCTCTCTACCAGTGCTCCTTTATCTATTACACAAATTGCTGTTCTTTCTTACAGCTGAAAGAGGGGCTTCCCACAAAATGCACAGCCTTTATTTTTGTGTTCTAGGAGTTTTAGCACAGGATCTACACAGGATGTTTTAGGTATGACCGAGCTGGCCAGCAAATGCTTACCAGATAACTGCAGCAACACCACCCAGGCAGACAAGAGATCCCAGCAGCACCTTCCTGGAAATCATATCTTCTGGAGGAGAAGGAAGGGCAGCTTCTGAATTCCAGCTGCTTTCACTCTGCAAAGAGCAAATACAAAGGGAAGAGGGCTGTAAGTGCCTCACTCTGAGAGAAACGGATCATTTCTCAGAGGAGGATGAAGCTTCTTGGTAGCTTCTCTTTCAGTCTTTCTGAAGTGATAAACACAGAAGGCATCAGACTGTAAGAGCCAGGGCACTGAGGCAGATCTGTAAAATGTCTGAGCAAGTTCTTCATTTCAGGGAGCTTTAACCCCAGCTCTAGTGCATGGGGAGCCTTTCTGATTTCATTCCACTTTCTGTAGATTCCATTCTTTCACCTCAAGCACTCACCCTTTGCAATTGAATCAAATCACTCACGCCTGTCCTATCAGAGAGCTAACACAGTTTATCACCTGGACTGATTAACTCCACCTTTCACAGCCCAGGAACCACCGGGGCACTCCCTGCAAAGGTGCCTGAAGGAAAGGTAAACTGAGGTGTGAGACCAGCAAAGGAACATTTCACAATCCTAATGCACCTTGGGTAAAGATTAAGCCAAGGAAATGACTTCCTTTACAACAGCCATGAAAATCAACTTTCCCAAGCCCAGCAGTCTTACCTTAAAAGCTCAAATCAATCTCTTTTTCTGTTTACAGGAAATGCCCACAATGTGAATTTTGGTTGGTCCCCATGATGAACACAAAATGCATTTGTGTGGGGCCTCCAGTACAAGCACATTAATTGTTATTCCTTTCATTATCACCTTCAGTGAGGACAGCAGCAGGGAGCTGTGGATCAGGCTTGTGGGTTTTCATCCCACTGCTGCTTCCTCAGGACCCAACCAGATGTATTTCCAGTCAGAGCTTTCTACTTTCTAGAATGTGATTGGAGCCTGCAGAGAAGGAAAAAGAAAATAGATAGAGAAAAAGGCTGTTTATCAACCATTTATAAAGCTGGTAGCATTTATACTAAGGGGAGGAACTGGTACATGATGCTTCCTGGAGGGTGCTGGAGTAATCCCAGAGGTCATTGCTGGCCCTTGGTAAGGCACAGGACAGTGCCAATGGATCTGAACAGGCAGGAATTATTTTCCTGCTTTAATTTCTTTGGCTGAAAAAAGACAAGTGGCAAGAAGTCCTTTAATTTGCTTTACTGTGTCACACAGAAATCCTCTCTCTGGTGCTTCTCCTTCACTTTCCTTTGAGAGCATCTAATTAGCTTTCACCAGGAAGCATCACAAAATCCGACCTAAAAATATTGACTAACTATATATATACACATATATCTATGTATATGTGTGCATCTATATAAATATATATCTTAAGGCCTTCCACCACTTAAAGCCTTCATGGATTCATGCTGAGCAGTTCTGGATTCTTGCCTGAAAGTGCTGCAGATCCAAAAACACAGAAAGAAGTACAAACAGCCTTCCCCCCCAGGCAGATGTTCTGTGTTTTGACCAGCTTTATCTCATTCCTGTGCTAGTTGTGTCATGAGAGCTGCTATGCTGACACCAGGATTTGTCAGTGCCACGTTTCTTACCTTGTGCTTGATGCTTCCAGCACAAAGCAGATAAATGTGCAGAGGGGGGTTCAAACTGTTGTTTTTCAGGCATTCTTTGAGAGATGGCTGCACACAGAGCAGGTAGGAAAGCCCTTCTCATCAGCAGGCTTCCAAATTTCCAGCCAGGATCTCACCTGCTGCAGTCCAGGTCTGAGCACTCTCCCTTTCCATACTCTGATGTTTCCTTCCCTCTTCTCTTCTGTGACCTCCTTCAATCTTTGTAATTGTCTAACTACAAGGTCTGGGATTATTTCTGTCAGTTCTGCCTGGACTCTAATCAGCCCATTCTCATGAAATTGGTGTCAAAGCACCCCCAAATTCCCCTGCTGAGCCCTCAGCAGTGAAGTAAAGCTGGATTGCCCCCCAAAACTGAAAAGCTGCCACAGTTCATGCATTCCACAGGACATCTGCCTGCTTTGCAGGACCTCAGCACTGGGATGACATTCAGCCTGGGCCCAAATGCAATCCATGTGTTTTCTGTGGAACCTCTCCCAGCCAGGTGGGAGGCACATAAAACCTTGTACTTGACTTCATGGAAACAAACTCAATTTTCAGGCTATTTGTTTTTCTAAAACACCAAGCCCTGACTGAATCCTGCTTTCCTTGGGGTTTGCAGCCCCTCCCAGCTTGATGCCACTTTCCAATTGCATAAATATCCTCTCAACATTTCCACCCAAAGCACAAAGGAATACACAAACAATCCCACTTTGCAGAGTCTCCTGGCGATTCCCATTTTCTGCACCTGACCCATGCTCTATCTCCATGGCATACAGAGGCTGAGAGCACAGAATTTGGGTGATGGGGAAGGACAGAGGATCAAGAACAGAGAGAAGAAAGGGGACTGATAGTTGTCCTCAAACCGGGCAGTAAAATTAACAAAGAATAAAAAAAGATCTGGGTGTTTGGTTATTTTAGTGCAGTTTCAGCACTAAAATAACCAAACACCCAGATGTAATGGACATAGAGCACTTCCATGTGTCTTTTTACAGAGTAAACATCTAATCCCTCAGGAAGAGAAGTACACATATTTTGAAATATTACATCATTAGGAGCACAGCTGATGCATTCCCCTCTTATTTTCAGTTTCTGTGCTACAAACCTGCCAGAGCACTAGAGCCAGCTGAGAGTGAAACATCCTTTGCATCTAAAGCCTCAGTGAGGTTTACCTCAACTGATTTACAGTTTGCCATGAATACAAACAGAAATGAAATAGACGAGGTTGTAGCCGATGAAAGAATCTCCAACCAAATAAAAATCCCAGCTAAAGCATTTTTAATAGTTACTCAGGTTCCTCGACTTTGTTCAGAGAGTTTTTTAAAAGGGATATGGCTGAAAGTAGCTCTGTTACTCCCAAATGAACTTGCTTGACCTCCCAGAACAAAGCATTACTTTATCTTCAAGCCCTGCTTGGAAAGCATTCTGGACAGCTGATAAATACCTCACTTGTAGACCGTTCCATGGAAAATATTCTTTGCAGAGCAACTATTTCAGATTTCCAAACGTGGATTTCAGATTTCTACAACTGAAGTGGCAAGCTGTGAGTGCAGGGCTGTTCAGAAAGTGAAGATATCCATGGGGAGAGCTCCATCTGTGCCAAGAAGAGGTTTCCTTGCTGGACTCCAGGCTGCAGGAACACAAATGTGTTCAGTCACACCTGAGGCTTGAACACAAATTTAGCACAGATCCACTGCAGAGTCTCAGATTACAGCTGCACCAGGGAGTTACCTGGGCTCTGGCAGGGATCCAGCTGGGAAGCACTGCACAGCACAGCCTGCATTTCCCTCACAGCACATTCATCAGCTTTAGTCATAAGGCAGAAAAGAGCTTCTTCCAAAAAGCCAGATCAAGAGAATTGAGAATTCAATCAGACTCAATTTATAACATCCCTGTGCTCAGTACAAATTATCAGTTCACACCAACCAAGATCAGGAGGGCATCAGCAAGGTTTGACTGATCTCAGGGGCAGAGTTGCTTTATTTTCTGGATGGATTGTTCCCACCAATCCTCCCCAGGCTGAATTGCCAGCAGCCAAGCTGTAATTTCCCTCCTGAGCTGGGCAAACAGCTGCTCAAGTTCACATTTGTATTTCTGTATCAACAACAATAAAGGACAAAATTGGTAACGACCCAATACAATTTTGCACTGGTGAACTGTGCAGAGAACAAAACCCTTGCAGGCCCCTGTGGTTGCCAGAAACTTTTTTTTTAACCTAATTTTTCATTATTGCCAAAGACAGACTTGGAGCCAATCCTTCTACCATCAGGATCAGTCAGTGTGTCCCATGGATGGTCCAAAAAGATCAGTTAGCTCCACAATAAGTCCATGCATGTATACATGTGTTTATGTCTATATTGACCTAATGGTGATAAAACACAACTTATAAATGAACAGCACTGCCTAAAATTGAAAATTATTTCCAGTTTTCTTGTGGTGGGGAGGGTAAATGAACCCAAGATTCACTCTCCTTTCCAAAGGTATCATCCAAGTTCATATAAGCAAAGGTTTTACTATCCTTGTGTTGAGATGAAACCCATGTTTGGTGTTTTTGCCTTTTTGTTTCCTCTTTCCTATTCCCAGAAGATGCAAAGACACTGTGCTGCCCATCAGAGGAAGCAACAGCAACTGACACTTCTCCTTTAGAAAAGTAATAATTCCTATTAGAAATCAGCCAGAAGGTGTTTTTTTTAGGATAGAAAACTTTATTAACAAACATACAACTGTTTTTTTTAGCACGATGAGGCTGGGAAGCTGTGGCAGTGCCTGCCCCACAGCCTGGGACAGTGACACACCCCGTGTGACAGACCTTGGAACCCCAATGCCAGCAGAGCTGCCACGCTCTCACATTAACCCAGCTTTTTTCAAGTCCTCTGGCAGAACTCGGCCCTTCTTCCGGGCCCTGGCTTTCTTCTTCTCTATCCTCTCCTTCTTCTTCTTCTGGATGTTCTTCTTGCGCTTGTCCTGCCGCTGCTGCATCTTCTCCACCACCCTCACAGTCCGCTCCTCCCACTGCCTCTTGCGCTGGGCTCTCCGCTTCTCCTTGCGCTTCAGGGCCTCCTTCAGACGCTCCTCATCGTCACGGATCTTCACCCCTTCTGCCTTATAGAGGGCATTTGTCCATTTTATCTTGGTCTCCAGCTCCTGAGCTTTCTTCTCGTCCTTCTCCTTGAGCTCCTCCAGTTTATTCTTCCGGGTCTCCAGCCTGCTCAGCAGCTGCTTGTAGTTCTTGCCTGTCAGAGGAGTGATATTGCCCTTCACTGCTTTCCTCTTCTCTTTCTTCTTCTGGACCTTGTTTAACTCATTCTCCTCATGAACTTTAACTCTGTTGAAGACAATGTCAGCTTTGCTCTCCTCCTTTTTGTTTTCTGGCTCTGCTGGTACCTCCTCAGTCTCTTTCTTCTCCATTTTTGCCTTCATCTTCAGCTCCTTCCGTCGGCGTTTCTTTCTCTCTCTCTCATACTTCCTCCGCTGCCTCTTCTCCAGCACTGCAGGGGTTAACTCCTTGGCATTATCCTAAGGAGAAGGATGGACATGAATGAGAAGCCTTAAAGGGTTAAAGCAGAAGTAAAAGTGGGCTGTCCCTCAGTTCCTGATTTCAAACTCCTCCTCAGAAGCACCACCTGTGATGTGAAGCTGTGTCTCAGCTGTTAGAGACACTACACACATTACAACATTTCAAACCCTTTGCTTTCCCCCAACAGCCTGTAGCTGTTCTCTTGCAGGCTCTCACCATTTTGCTTTTTCCTAAAAATCACCAAAGGCACGTTCTCTTTGAAGCTGGCCACATCTTTTCTCACAGGTTTTTCCACAGAATATACAGAGGTCACCTGGCAATCCCTATAGGCAATTCCTTATGAGCTGGAATCAGCTCAAACCCTGGGAGGCTGGGGAGGATTTCAGGTGCACAAACACACATATGGATACACATGCAGAGTCCCCATACCTGTCCAGAAGCCTTTTTAATCTTCTCATGGAGTCTCTGACGCAACAGACTGATTGCAGAAACAGAAGGGGAACTCAGTTCACTTTTACTTCCTGAAAATGAGAGGGAGAAAATAAAAATACTTAAAAAGCAGCACCAGCTAAACAGTAGCACTTTCTCTGGCTATGGGAAAAACTCTGGGAACTCTTTAGATGCTGTGAATGGAACGGAAAATCCAAACAAACGCAGAGTTTCTATTTCATTAGTTTCTTTAGAATTTCCCCTTTCATCATTCAACACTGCCAGCAGTGGCCTGGCATGCCCTGGGGCTGCCTGGCAAGCCAAAGACAAGTACCAAGCTTGTGGAACAGAGAGGCTCAGGACATCTTTTCTCTCTGATCTGGCTTTTCATTGTCATAAAAAAAAGCTGAGCTGGCAAGACGGGGATTGTATCCACGTGTAATTCCCAAAGTTACTCACATGCACAAAACCTCTGCAGTTCAGTTAAACACCGTTTCCAGAGAGCCACCCAGTGGTGATAGCACAAATTCCTGTCCATAGGCAAAAGCTTCTGGGCACATGAAATAAGCAAAGATGTTCTCAATTTAGGCTTTCCAAACTAGACTTGTGTGAAGCAAGTGAAAAGCAGCCAGCTCAGCCCAGGTCACTTTAATCAGACCGTGGCAAAGCTGAGATTCTTACCTGCAGCCAAACTCTCCTTTCTGTTCTGTGTGCCACCCTGTGGAGATGATTTGCTGGCTTGAGGGGCTGCTTTCTGTCCTGGAGTGGGTTTACTGCTGTTAGAAACCACCTGTTTGGCTGAAGGAGCATTCTTCTTCTCAGTTTGCTTCCTGGGCTTCTTTTTCTTCTGCTTTTTGACCTGTCTGCCAGCATCCTCGGGCTGGCCTGGCTTAGACACTAGAAGGCAAAAACAAATTACACAAAAGAGAACAATGCTACATTCCCACTCATAACATTCTGTTATTACTGAACACTAACGTTCCAGCATCGTAATGCGTATCTAAATGTTCAAAAATTATACACTTCAGGATTTATTTAATTAGACCAAACGTCCTTGCACACTTCTGTAAAATCCCAGCTCTCCACATCCATCATAACAGAGAATGGAGACCACTGACTTCCAGGGCTCCCAGTACAATGTGTGCAACGTGTTCAGAAGCTCCGTGTTTGAGCAGATCGGTTTTTTGTTAGAAACGGGCACGATCCCGGGCCAAGCACCCCGTGGGGGCACGGCTGTCGCGCCCAGCCTCCCAAAAAACCGGCCGGAGAGGACAGAACCGAAACATCACAATCCCAGTACCAAATTTCCTCTTCCGCGACTCCGGGGCGTGCTGCACGCCGGCCCTCCTGGCCAAGCCCTGCAGGTAGGAGTCCTGGGCGGCCAGGCTGGCCATTGCCACCCCGGGTCCCAGAGCTGTCCGGGACAGGTGGGGACAGCGGCGTCCTCCTCGTGGAGCCCCCGGCAGGAAGTGATGGATGAAGCGCGCCGGCCGGGAAGTGACGGCAGCGCCGGGCGCACGGAGCCGCCCCCGCCGGGGCTGCCGCGGGCTCGGCGCGGACCGACGGCGTCCCTCGGTCACACCGGGGCTGCTCCGGGCTCTGCTGGAAGCAGAGCCCCGTTCCTGCCACACACCTCCCCGGAGCCCCGCAGGCAGCCGCCGGTTCGCCTCCGCCGCACGTCCCGAAGGTTTTTTTTGCCAAACCTCCGTTTATTGGAGGACTAAAGCGAGCTTCGCCCTGCACCGGGGTGAGGTCCCCAGAGCACGGGCGAGTTTGGGGATGGTTTGTGCAGCCCCTGTACGGGAACAGCTGCAGGGAGCTCGTCCCCTCCTCGCATGTGTACGCTCATATTGTGACACTTTCACAAAGCCTCGTGGCTGAAAACACACGCCTTAAAAATTATACAAAACAGCCAGTTTTATTAAATCACCTAGTTACAAAAATAAATGGAATGGAAGGAAAAGAAATCAAAAAAAATAATAGCAAAAATTCACATCCTAAGATATAAGACATTACAGCAGAAAGCTGGGGAAGCTCAGCTCAGTTGTTGGAATGCCCTGGTGGCTTTGTGGTGCCCGTGACACCGAGCTGTGGTGACACTGTTCAGGTCAGTGGCATCTCCCTTTCAGCTGCACAGCTCGAGCCAAGGCAGAGCCACCACAAAAGGAAAGGACAGAAGATGTGCTGAGCTGCCTAACAGCTGCAGACCAAGCACCAAATAAATGGGTTTCTTTGGAAGGAAACAGAGTAACTGAGTATTCCTCACTGCTCTCAAGATTTTTTCATCAGACAAAACTAAAAGCCAACATAAACAGTGGCTACATGTTAGCTCAGACTACATTAACAGAAATTTCTGTGTAAACACTGAGGAAGGAATCGAGTGACTAAAGCATGACACTGCTTCTCTTTGTGGCTTTGAGCAAGTGGTGTCATTGATCCCGCAGTCTACAGTCTGTCTGCCTGTTCTTCTTCCAGGGGGGAACACTGCTCTTCCATAAGGGTCTGCTGGGATCCTCCTTCCAAATCAAGAGTTCAAGTTTGTAAAGCATTTTGACAGTGAAGACTGTTGTGTAAAAGTACTATAAGACTCTTTACAGTAGACCAGAGGTTGTCAGATGCCATCCTGAGAGAGCTTTAAAGCAGCCAGAACGTCAACAACCTTGGGAAGCAGAGTAAAAACCCCAACATGCTCACTGCCCCCACATTTGGCTCAAGTTTATCCCAAAGAAATTCAACTTCCAACACTCACGTGGAAACAAACTTCTAAGACCTCTAACGAACTCTACACGTAACTATCACGTTAAAGCAAACCTGACTCTAACTTGTAATAATGAGATTCACTTTGCGTCTACATATCTCTATCTCTTAAGGGACAGGAACGCTCCTGGCGAGGTCCTGGCGCGGAGGAAGCGCTGCAGCCATGCAGGGAGCAGAGCCCTGCCAGCACAGCTCCAGCGCCTCCTCCCGACAGCAGGAGGAAGACTTCCAGCAGCGCGGCGCCGCGGCGGGGCCATCCCGGACCACCCGGCCCGGCAGCAGCGGATCCTCTTCAGGAATGCTCGGCGGGGCCCGCCCCGTGCCCGTTCACGTGCGGGTGCGAAGGGGTGGAACTCTGCGAGGTGGCAACGCTCTGCTCGGCGGCGGCAGCGGCCAGAGGCATCGAGAGGCTCTCGGGGGACAGCGTGGCCAAGTCTTGTCTCCAGTAGGCTTCGCACAGTGGGAGATCATTGCTGTCACACAGACTGTAGCTTTCCAGAACAAACAACCCCAGTGAGGAGAGAGCAGGTGTGGTGACAGAGGAGGGGAGGGATGGAAGGGGTGGAGGGAGCAAGATAGAAGCAAAGCATTAAGAAAATGGCAAAAAAAAAAAGCTGGATGTAAGGTCTGTGTTCATGAAATTATCCTAAATTATGTGACATTGGCTTTTCCTAAGACACCCCCCTAAGGGCTGGTGCTAAAATCTCTTGGGCCTGGTGAGGACTGGGGTAATTTTAGAGAAGAACTGTGGCTACAAAATAACACAGAGGCTCAATTCTAATCCAGACACTCCAAGTCTCTGAAAAGATCTGAGCTGAAGTCCTGGCACCCCCAAATATGCAACTTCTGCTACTGATAAGTGAGACATGGACCTTATCCACAATTATTTTACTTGGAATTATACTGCAACCTATGTGAGGAAAAAATAGAAATCCTGCTTAAAATTTTACTTCAGCAAAAAAACCTGCCGCAATTGTTTTGGGGCCTGTCCCTGTCACAGTAAAGAAGAATCCTATTTGCACCCCTGCCTGCCCTTTCAAAAAAGTGCTCCACAGGTTTGGATCTTCCAATGAAGCTTCCCAGTTTGATTATAAAATACTGACAGCTCCTGCCTTTTCCCAAAGAGCCTGAGCTAACAGTGCTTCTAAAAGCAGCTGGCTGGACTCCAACACTGGATGAACCAGCAGTGTGGGAAAATAAGGTTTTTAAACAACTGGCTAATTCCTGCCCATACTCTGAGGAAAACAATGTGGAAGGGCCAAAACTAAAAAGAAACATGGAAGGAACTGGAACAAAACCAACACAAATCCCAAAGAGAAGAAGGAGCTGCACACACAAGAGACACCCAAGACAAAGTGAGTGCTGGAGCAGGAAGCAGCTTGCATTCAGAGAAAAACAAACCCAGTGGGTCAAGTGATTTTGTTGTTGCAGCTTTATTTACATTTGTAATGTATGGACTGATGCTTAGGGAAATATTTTAAGTATAGAAATATGAGACAGTTCATATTGCACAAACATGAAACATGTGAGATTTAACCCCACACTCAAGACAGCTCCTGTGATCTCAGAGGAGGGAGCAATGGAACACAAATGCAGGTCTGGGGGTTAGGATGAGAGAGGGCAAGCTGGATTTGCAGTTACCACTTTGGGGAACAAGCACACAAAGCACTAGGTGCAAGCTGAGCTCTTTTCTGGCAGCATCACCCAGCTGGCTTTGCAGGACAAGTGAGAAGGCAGTGGGTACAGGTTTTATATCTGGGGCTTCTGTAAAATCCCTTGGAAGATCAGCCTCCAATACAGTGGAGCTGGGTTCAGTTAACAAAGACCATCAGGACTGAACCAGAACTACAACTCCTGCTCTGTCAGACCTCAGGCCACGATTTCCCAGGAGAACCTGACCACAGCATCCACACTTCATGGCAGGGGAGCTGCTAACCACGTTTCAGCTGTGTCAGAGGCATGACTGCTTCTCCTGCTGCCCCACTTAGAGCAGTTCCAGAGTCTAAGCTCCACCTCTCAGCTAACTCTCCTCACAAGTCGGGGTCAGTGAGCAGCTCTGCACAGCCCAGGGGCACTGGCCAGCCTGCTGCTCTGTCCTGGGAGGGCTCCTCAGGGCGTGGAAGGGATTTCACTACTCCCCTGAGGGATCCAGCCAGTCTGAGGGCAGAGGGACACTCTAGAAAACTACTTGATCACAGGGCAGGAAAGCAAAGATTCCTTCAGGACAATCTTCTCGGGTTTAGTTTCAAGGACCTGCTTTTGGGTCTCATCAAAAGGCCCACGTGCACATAAAAAGCCTGGCAAACACCTGACCCTACAACTGAGCAGGCATTCCCAGGACAGCAAGGAACTCCCCTTTGGGGGCAAACAGGCTGTTGTGCTGACAGCCACTGAAACATGGCTGTGACATAAGAGAAACCCTTTCCCCCCACATTAGACAATAAGATTTCATTAAAAATATTGTAGTATTCTAATTATAAAAGGACTTTGAATAAATCGCTATTTCTGTATTTACACAGACACAATTTCTTTGGTGCAGAAAAAGACAGGAAAGAGCACAGGAAGGGAGGAAGTGCTAAAAGCAAATGACCAAGTGCTACATGATAACAAAGTGTCAGATCACAGCTCTGCAGAGCTGTCAGGTTTCCTCACCTCATGACCCTTAAGAAAGAGCAGGAAGGCAAATCCACCTGATGTACACCAAGATTTGTGCTTCCATGTTAGTTCTGCCAGCAAGGGATGCTTTATGTGGCACCTGGGGCCAGGCAGGTGAACAGACCATGCCAGCATGGCCAGAACCCCTCAGTGCAGAAGTGACAGTGGTGGCAGCCTGGGGACAGGGTGAGGGAAGCATGCCTGGCACATGTGGGGCACTCTCATCCCACACCACATCCCTGTGGATAAACTCAATGCTATGTCATGGACCTATCAGCACCTGCACAGGTGCTTGGGTTTGTGATCATCACAACCTCCTCAAAAAACTGAAAGAAGTTTGAAAAGCAACTCTAAACTTTTACCTCTAAGCTGTGTCATATTATTATCTTTTTACTCTTAAAATACATATATTACTCATAAACAAAGGCCTTACTTTCAAAGATATTGAGCAATTTAGTTGACTTAGCTGGGGTTACAGGCATTCAGCATTCTTAGAAAAATGGAAAAGGCAAACATAGAAAACCTGGTCAGTAAAATTTTAAGTAAAATTTTTTTAAAGTTAAGTGTTTGTTTAAAAGTCCTAGAATTATTGCACTGACTTCACTTAGCTTGGAAAGTGCAGCCAAAATAACCAGGTTTACAGTTGTTTTCTTCTGCTTTCATTAACTAGAAGTGCTGGAGTGCATGACAAAAAAAAAAATAATAAAGTGTCTGAATTCTCTAAGGTCTGTTTGCTAAATAAGAGGCTTTTAAAAATATTAAAAATCCCACAAACAAATCAGTAATAAGTCATTCCTTAGAAAATCCTATCACAATACTTCATAATTCAATGAAACTGAGCGAGGCTTTTTGCTCCTTGCAAATGCTGACCCCAGCAGGACTGGAGGCAGCTGGGGGCAGTGGGCTGTGACAGAAAAGGCACAAGGTGTGACCAGGTCACTTGTGAAAGGACTCACCACAAAGGTGAGGTGACACCAGGACCCAGCTCAGCAAGCTGGTCTCTGCAGGGAGAGAGCCAGAGGCTCCTTCAGAGGGATTTCCCCCAAGGGAATTCATCTTCTTTTCTAATGATTACAACAGAAGGCTAAGGAAATTACCTATCAAACCTGGGATGCTGTGAACACCTCCTTCACCAGGATATTTAACCCCTGTAGGGTATCTACAAGGAAAAGGCAGCTGCTTCAGTAGGAGAAAAAGAGTTTGACCTAATTAAAAATAGGACTGAAAAATTTTTGGGGAACATTCTCAACACCTATACTGTATGGGCTGTTTGATAGTCTGGACTAACTACCCCAAAAAGGCCTGGAGTTGTAAGGCAGAGTCCACTGCCCTATTTGTACCTGGAAGAGTAATATTCTTCTTCTAGCTCGTACAGGTCAATGGAGATCTCATCCCGCAGGGCAATCAGCTTCTTGTCACACTCCTCCTGCAGACTCCTCAGCTGCTGGTTGCGCTGGTTGATGGCCTCGTTCACGGAGGGGAAATCATTGAGGATCAAGAACTGCTTCAGGTCAGACACAAGTTTCATCAGGGACTCGCCAGCTCGGACCTTGCAGCAGTGAGAAAAATCACACATCACATCAGGGCTTTGCTCCAGTTCCAGCACCTCCCGAGCTGCTCCTTCAGCCCAAACTTTGGATAAAAACTCCCACAATATGAGGATTCTGAGGGAATTCTGACCCAGCCTTGCCCAGCCGCCCCAAACATGAAGTTACTCTCCTGGCAGCAGTCCTTAGGAGTGTTATAAAGACCCAAAAATAAACCAAAGAGCCCCTGCAGGATGTGCTGCCCACAGGTCTGAACAGTACAGTGATACTCACAATATTTGCAGCTCTGACATGCATCTCGTAGTTATCTTGTTCACCCTGGGTTGCTCGAGAGACTTGAGTTTCATCCTCAATCTAAAGAAAAAAATAAACAAATCTACCTCTACATACTTAAAATCCAAATAGACAATTACTATGTTATAAGGTACAACATATGGGAATATATATAGGGATATGTGTGTGAATTTCCTATAGATTTAGATATGTGTGTGAATTTCCTAGAGATGTGGATATGTGTGTGAATTTCCTATAGATGTGGATATGTGTGTGAATTTCCTATAGATTTAGATACATGTGTGAATTTCCTAGAGATGTGAAATGAGATCACACATTATGTATGTGAAATTTACATCTGTATAATTCACACAGTGTCCAAGGCCAGGCTGAACAGAGCTTGGAGCAACCTGGTCTGGTGGAACTCATACAGTGTCCAAGGCCAGGCTGAACAGGGCTTGGAGCAACCTGGTCTGGTGGAAGGCGTCTCTGCCTACGGCAGGGGGTGGAACGAGACAATGTTTAAGATCCCTTTAAAGCCTTTAACATTCGGGGATTCTACAAAAGGTTCTCCCCTCACAGCCCCTTCATTCCTCGCGTACCCCCGCCCTTCTCCGCTTAGCACCCGGGGCGCTCCCATGTGGGGGACCAGCCCGCTCAGGCCCACCTTGGCCGTCTTGATGATCTCGGTGAAGTTGTCCATGATGGACTTGACATCGTCCTTGAGGCGCTTGTTGTAGGACTGCAGCAGGGTCTCCTTGCTCTGGGGCAGCACCCGGGGCTGCGCCATGGCCGCGCCCTCCCCTCACGGCCCCGGCCCCGCCCTCCAACGCTCTCGCGAGACCTCGCGCGCCGTAGATATCTCCCGGCATGCCTCGCTCCGCCTTTCTCTCCCGCCGCCCAAGATGGTGAGTGATGGCGGCGGCGCGGGGGTGTCGGCGCCATCCGCCGCCATCTGGGGTCATCCGCCGCCGCCGATGGGCTGCGGCAGCGCCGCGAGGGCGCTTAGCTAGCGGGGGAGGCGGTGGAGCGGTGTTTCGTGCCCGATTTGCGGTGATGGGGGAAGGCCGCGTACGGGCCTGGCAGCCCGGGCCGGGAGCCTGCGGCCCCGGGAGCACGGCCTTCCCGGGGTAGGTCGGGTTCCGGTGGTCAGTAAATCGCCGTGGGGGTATCTTGGCTGCTCTCGGGAGCACTAGGCCGGGCGAAGTGATCATCACGCTCGTTTTAATCTTTTTTTCCTCTCGGGTGGTTTATAAACCTTGTAAACCTAAAGGGATGGATTTGCTCTCTCTTTGGAAGAGGAGGGCGAGCATGGGAGGCCGCCAGGCTGATGAAATGCCTGGGAAAACAAATGGATTCCCAGGGTGGGCTGGGAATTTCCAAGCACGCAAGTTTTGGAGGCAAAAGAAGACCAAGTGTGTTTCTTTCTTGCAGCCGAAAGGAAAGAAGGCCAAGGGCAAGAAGGTGGCACCGGCCCCTGCTGTAGTCAAGAAGCAGGAGGCCAAGAAGGTTGTCAATCCCCTCTTTGAGAAGAGGCCCAAGAACTTTGGCATTGGTGAGTAAGTGGATATTTGGGATAGTTGCTCCCGTGGCTTTTTTTCTTGTTTGATGAACAGATTAAGTTATAAACACTAAAAACCACTGCCGGCTTTGTGCAGTGCTGTTCTTGTACAAGGCGCAGATGATGTGAAAGAATATTTGCTATCTGAGTGGTCGTGCTGACACATTACCACCAAGATCACTGATGCTCCTGTGCCTTTCCCATGCTGCTGCTGCTGCTCTGGATTTGGGGCAGCCCTGAGCTAAAGGCTGTTTTTTCAGGACAGGATATCCAGCCCAAGCGTGACCTCACGCGGTTTGTGAAATGGCCGCGCTACATTCGGCTGCAGCGCCAGAGGTCCATCCTCTACAAACGCCTCAAGGTGCCTCCTGCCATCAACCAGTTCACCCAGGCCCTGGACCGCCAGACAGGTGAGCATGTGCCCCACAAGCTTCTCTTGGCCGGGGTTGTAAATGGGCTGTGCCTCAGAAAAGGGCAAAGAAACCAAAATCAGCCTTAACGAAGTAAACAGGGCTGTGTCTGCGGAAGTGTTTTAGGGAGGCTTTAATAGCAACCAGGGTGGTGGTAAAATTAATTTGCTGGCTTAAATCTTGGATTGCTGCTGTGTACCCTGAAAGGGGGTTTAGAAGATACCAAAGCTCTATTTACTGACCCAAACCCTGTATTAAAGCTTAACTGATTCCATTCTTCCAGCTTGATGTAGACCTACCCAGGGTGGTATAAACAGATTGCTTGAGACATCTATGGGAGTGCAGGTTTTGGGGGAAAACTGGCACTGAAGGAAGAAGGGATTTAGGGGTGTTCTGTGAATGCAAAAAACTTTGGACCTGTGTAGAATAATTTCCTTCTCATGCATGTTCCTTGCTTTAAAGAGCCAGTGCACTACCTCTAACCATAATTGCTGTGGGGGTCCCCAGGCATTTCCTCATCCAGTCAAGGAGCCCTCAGTGCCATCAGAGCAAACAGGGGCTCTCAGGGTGCTCTTCTCTGGGACTGTGCAGATGATGATCACTTTTTGCTGTGAAAAAAAATTGTGATGACAACCACCAAGATCGCTGATGCACTGCGGTGTTTTTTAAAAAGAACGCTTAGATTTTCAGGTCATGCAACTAATTAGTAGGTGTTCTCTTCCAGCCACGCAGCTCCTGAAGCTGGCACACAAATACAGGCCTGAAAATAAGCAAGAGAAGAAGCAGAGGCTACTGGCTCGTGCTGAGCAGAAGGCTGCAGGAAAGGGAGATGCTCCAACCAAGCGGCCGCCCGTCCTCCGAGCAGGTAACTTTGTACCTGAGCTGCTGCAGTGTGGGAGTGTGGGACAGAGAAAACTGATGAAGAGTTGGTTCTTCAGCCAGCCTTGGACAAGCTATGGCAATGATGTTATGAATTTCTTCACCTGAGCTCAAAGTGAAGAGCAAAATAGACGAGCTTTTTAACCCTGAGCTTTAGCAAATTGTCCATGAAATGTCTTTGCCACTGATGTTTTTGTAAAGTTTTTGTAACTGCCATAGTGATGTTGTGCTGTGGAATCAGAGTTGGCTTGTAAGAAAGCTCTGAAAAGTGAGAGGAATCAAAGCTTATCTAGAACTTGTTTTTCAGGTATCAATACTGTCACAACTCTGGTGGAGAACAAGAAAGCTCAGCTTGTTGTTATTGCCCACGATGTAGACCCCATTGAGGTGAGCATGTTACAGGCTACCTGTGTAACTCAGGGTGGGGTCAGAAGTGCTTTTAAGGCAAAAAATGGGGTTTAGGACAAATTGCATGAAAGAGAATGCACAAAAAAACCCCAAAACATCTGCCAGAACTGTATGCTTGTGCATGTTGGTGGTTGTCCTGCTTGGACAGTGAGGCTGGGCCCTTGCAATGATGTTTTGAATTTCTTCACCTGAAGCAGCAGTGAAGAGCAAAACGAGCTTTTTAACACTGAGCAGTTGCCACAGCCCAGGCTGACAGCCTGCACCAAGGGGTGTTCTCTCCATGGTACTCAGCTCTCCCTTCCCTTCCAGCTGGTGGTTTTCCTGCCAGCCCTGTGCCGTAAGATGGGGGTCCCCTACTGCATCATCAAGGGCAAAGCCAGGCTGGGCAGGCTGGTCCACAGGAAGACCTGCACCTCCGTGGCCTTCACCCAGGTTAACCCGTAAGTGTTCTGGGAGCTCTCTTGATTGTCTTGTGGACAAAGCAAACTGCCCTAAGCACAGGCTCTAGGCAGATGGGTAGCAAACTTGGGTCTCTCTGAAATAGTTAAATTTAAAATACCATTTCTGTAGTGTCTGATAAAAATGTCTGTCAAATTCTGAAAGTGCAGATTATTTTGGTTTACCAAAAGGGTGGTTACTCTAAAATCTGAGCAGTGCAGATTCTGAGTGTTAACCCTTCGTAAGTCGTGCTTTTGCTTAACCTGAAAAATTGGGTTGTCACTAGAAGCTCTTAAATTCTGTGGCAAAATATTGATGGAAAATGTTAAATCAAGGCTCTAAAGGAACTAAAACTGTCATCAACAGGGAGGATAAGGGAGCCCTTGCAAAGCTGGTGGAGGCTGTCAAGACCAACTACAATGACAGATATGATGAGGTAAGATTCTCTGTGCTGCTGGCCTTGCCTTTTTACACTGTTACCGTTCCCAGAAGGGAGAAATGGGACATAGTGACATCGTGTTATACCTAGGTTTGCTTACAGTGTACCCAGATTCTCTACCTGAGGATGGGGTAAAATGTGAAAGCTGTCAGCAGGTTAGAAGTAAACAGCAACCCTAGGGCAAGGATTGTAGAGAGGGCAACAGCTTTTGCTACCTAAACTCCATATCCCAAATCCAGGAGTTATGGGATAGCTGAATCCAACATCCCTCATTGGGAAAGACTTAAAGCTTTAATCTTTGCTGCCCCAAAATGTAGTGCAGTGCTTGAAGTGTGCAACTTTTTAGTGAGGGAGCTCTTCCCCTTGTGCAGAATTGAGTGCCACAGTGAGAGATGCAGTGAGGTCTCTAGGACTTTTTAGTTGAGAGAGCTCTTCCCCTTGTGCAGAATTGAGTGCCACAGTGAGAGATGCAGTGAGGTCTCTAACCTGTTGTCCCTTCCTTGCAGATCCGTCGTCACTGGGGCGGGAATGTCCTGGGTCCAAAATCGGTGGCTCGCATTGCGAAGCTGGAAAAAGCAAAGGCTAAAGAGCTGGCTACAAAGCTGGGCTGAAGATGTACTGCATTGCACCGTGTTCTCTGTACATAATAAACCCCCAGCTGTTTCAGTGGTCTCTGTTCATGGAGTGTTCCAGGCAGGCAGTAGCACAGTGGCACTGCTGTATTTCTGTGCCTTCTATCCAGTGACAGAATAGTGCTGGGCAGACACGGCTGCACAGAGCTGGTTATTACTTACCTTGGAATAACTTTCCTTAATTACTTGTCCTGTGCAGTAACTCCTCTTGAACACACAGCCCAGCAGCTCAGCTGCACATGGGGTTTTGAAGTTGACTGGCTGGGCTAATGCTGGCTTTAAGCCTGGCTTGGTTTTGCAAATCTAAATTGGAAATAGCTCTTGATTTCTCCTTACTTAGGACAGGGTTACAGTATGGGTTATACAGTGTTGCAACCTTCCACGCCTGCAGTGCCCTTTGCAATGAGGGCAGGCTGAGGGGGGAAAAACTTTCCTGAGTGCTGACTTGGTCTGGTGGCACTGTGGAAGCTACCAAGGCTCCAGCTGTGGTAGTTGCTTGTTTTTGCCAGCCCTCATCTTGCAAAGGCACAGGCTGCCTTTCCCAGCTAGACCCGAGTGTCCACAGTAACCTCTAGTTCAGGTTTGCTGCTGTTCATGTAAGATGCATGATGCAAGTCACAAGGCAAAGACCTGCAGGCCTTTATTTATTCTGCTGCAGCTGCTGTGAGCCATTCCTGACTTCAGGAAGGACCACTTGCTGCAAATAGCCTGATTCACAAAATCCTCTGGATTTGTCTTAAGGAAAAAAAAAATGGAGTTGTTAAAATGTAGCTTACAACCAACAAGGATAGAAAAACAGTATTCTTGTGATTACTGTTGAAATTCAGTGCTCCCAAGCTGTAGACAAATCACACTGGGGGGCGCTCAGTTTGCAGGGATTGCTTGAAGTCTGTTTGCAGCTTGATAATTTGTTTGCTCAAACTGCTCTGGAATTCCAGGTGCTTCAGTTATTTAGGACTGATCAGGCTTCTATCATCCAGAAAAGTCTGTTCTTGACTGTAGCACAAAGATGTTTCTTCCTTCCCCTCACAGAGGTAGCTTCTGTATAAATTTCTTGTACCACAAGAAGGAAGTTGCAGCACACAAGCCATACCTGTGAGAGAAAATCACACGTTGATTTTCAAAATACTACAGAAAATATTTCCAGGGTGGACTGGGCCTCCCTAAGACAGCTGCAATAACCAAGTAAAACCACCTGGCCCAAGCTATTTAGGTTAAAACTGGGCTTTTGTAGCTCAAGAGCTCCTCCAGGCACTCCAGAGCAGCTTGGGCTGGTCCCTTACCAGGTGACAATGCACTGCATGTGCTCAGGCTGGTCCCTTACCAGGTGACAATGTACTGCATGTGCTCGTTCCGCAGGCTCACCCTGGTCTGGCCCCCGATGGGCCCCCCTGGGACTGTGCTTCCTGTGGGGACAACACAGCCAAATTAAATCCTTATCTGCACAGTGTGTAAGAAGGGAAGAAAATGATTAATGTGGTGGGTACCTTGTTCTCCCTCAGGCACTGGTGTTCCCAAGTTCACAGAAACCCAGAATGGTTTGGGTTGGAAAGGACCATAAAGCTTATTGCATTCTACCCCCTGCCATGGCCAGGGATGCCTTAATCTAGACAGGTTGCTCCAAGCCCTGTCCAACCTGGCCTGGAACACTTCCAGTGATCCAGGAACAGCCACAGCTGCCCTGGGCAATCTGTGCAGGGCACCTCCCCACCCTCACAGGGAAGAATTCCTTCCCAACATCCCATCTAACCCCACCCTATGGCAGTTTGAACCCACTGTCCCTTGTCCTGTTTTTGATGCTCCTGACAAAAGTCCTTCTCCAGCTCTCGTAGGCTCCATGTCACCTTCAGTACAGTGGGCTGGCAGAGCACAGGAAGAGAACTGAGGAGAAAGGGAGGGAGAGTGATGCAAATTAAACACGGGGCTGGGCCCCTCTGTGACTTACTGAAGTCTGCATCGATGAAGATGGGCTCAGCACCAGTCACCTTGGCCATGGCCTCCAGGTCCCGGTAGTGCCAGCGGTTTTTTTCAATGTCGTTTTCAGGCACAAAGGGTTTCCTTTTTTCTGTTAACCTCACCACCCCTGTGAGATCAATCTCATCTTCAATCTGAGGAGAAGTGCAGAAAGAAAAAAGGAATGTTTCAAGATTGATTTCATATTCTGACACATCAAGTCCTGTCAGGAAAATGTGGCACTTGAAGGGTCTGAACATAAATGAAGTGATTGTTCCCTGCAGTGGGCAGTGCTGTAACACAGCAGGGAAAAAAGCAGAACAAGAACAGCTCCTTGTTTGTAAAACACCTTATTTACTTAACAAAAGATGGGAATTAAAATTTTGTTGTCTTTGGGAAGTGCAATGACTAATTAAATCACCTCCCATGATGCTGAATGAAGCTTCTCCCTTTCTGGATTAGTGAGTGGTGCCTCTGGGCAACCAAGGGGCACAGAGTAACACCCTCCATTCCCTGGATCCCCCTTACCTGTCCCTGCAGCCTGGTCTCCGGTTTCAATTTCTTCCTGGGCACAAATCCTCGGTTGACTAAAATTGTGACCCTAGAGTTACATAAAGAAGCACTGCTCAGGAGTGAAAGGGAATTTATTCCTGCTGCTGCCTAGAACTAAAGACCAAAGAAAGAAGCAACCCACGTGTTTGCTGCCACTTTTGCTGTCACCTGAATGCACATTATAAAGGAATTTAAATACAATTTCAAATGGAGCTTCAGTGATGTCACAGACTGAGAGATACCTTTTAAGGCAGGGAAATACAGGTTGCATATTAGGAAGAAGTTTTTTACAGAAAGGGTGATAAAGTTCTGGTCTGCCTGGGGAGGTGGTGCAGTCACCATCCCTGGATGTGTTTAACAAAGCCTGGATGTGGCACTGGGTGCCAGGGTTTAGTTGAGGTGTTGGGGCTGGGTTGGACTCGATGACCTTTAAGGTCTCTTCCAACCCAGTGGAAGAATTCTGTGAGTGATAGATACAAACCCAACCACCAGCATTCACTTTCCAAGGAGAAGTGAGTGCTCCTGTGGAGCAGGACTCTCCTAACTCACCCGAGCTCTGTGCAGTAGAAGGGGGTGACGACGTTGGCTCCGCTCTCCGGGTGGGATGTGATCCTCCCGGCCTCCCGCGCCTCCCGCTCGGGGTCCAGCAGGGAGCGGGGCAGGATGTACAGCTCCTTGGAGTGGTCAAAACGCCCCCGGACCTGCACGGGCCTGTACTCCAACTCCTTCAGTTCCATGGGGCTGTGTGGAACAAGAGCAAAATGAAATCACGGCTGTGCTAGGTGAATTCAATCAGGAGATTTTATTGCAGATTTCTCCTTTTCTCTAATGGTTCACTCTGCATGGAGCCTGCCGGCAAACAGAGGCAGAAGACAAATGGAATATGGCTTACTGTATTTCAACTGTCCCAGAGAATCAAACAGAGATGATCAGGAGCATCCAGGGAGAAGATTTTTTCCACAATATCTGCAACCCAGGTATCACAGAGCAGGTGGACTCACTGCCCGTGCATCCAGCCATGGGAAGCGTTTCTTTCCCATCCCAGACCATGAAATCCAACAACTGAGCCCTTCTGATTGTTGTGCCAGGTGACCAAGTGACCTTAAAAATCTCTCTCACATCTGACACAACTGCTCCACATGTGGGGCAGGGCCTGCTGTTGCTCCAAGACTCCCAGTTGCAGTAACAAATTCCTTTGGCACACCACAGACACCCAAGTCCTCTTTCCCCAGCAGGATTAAAAATGCTATGAATTACAACCCACATTCTCCTGAACAGAAATTCATCCTTCCCCATGCATTTAGAGTATCCCATAGGAAAAAACTGACATATCCTTTTACTAAAAGTAAATAAAGAATCAGGATCTCTTTCTAATTTGCTGGCACATCCCGATTTCCATTGCATCCCTTCATTTTCATGCAGGTCAGCTCAGCACAAGCTCATTAGTGCACAGTCCATATCTAATATTCCCAGTCAGTGCTCTGTAGACAACAAACCATCCTTGTTTCCATACTCTAATGTCAGAGGGATGGGATCTGCTCTGATTCTTGATGCCAGCTGTGCAATCAAATCTAATTTCCACTTGCGCCGCTGAACCTGGAAGTAAACAAACACAAAAGTAACTCCTCAGGGTAGAACAGAGCAATGCAACAACCCCAGCAAGCCTCAAAATCTTGGTCATAATTTTATCATCAGACCTGGCCTAAATCAGGGTAATTGGAGATATGAAAATAGAAGCTAATGAATTTAATTTGAGGAAATATTTGTACTAAAATAGAAGTGTAAAAAAATACTTCCTTTAAAGACTTAAAAATGGACACTTTGAAAACAGAAATGTAAAACAAAAGCAAATCTTTAACCTGCCTGTTGTCTGAACTAGATCAAACAGATGGAAAAACTTGACAGTCCTCAAGTGCTCATTTTTTGAAAAAATGAGATATTTATTTTTACCTGCCATGTGCCGAGAGCGAACGTGGTCAGAGGGACGAGGAGAAGCCCCCATTTCAGCAAGGCATCCTCTCCAGATGTGCCAGCAGCTGCTGTAGAACCTCGTGGTCTGCAGAACCTCCAACAAACATCTACAGAAAACCAGAATAGGAACAGGATTCAGAGAAGAAATGCCAAACTCCTGCAGGAAATATTACATCTTGGTACTAGGGTGAAACAGGGCAGAAGCCCAGACAAATATTTTCTTACCTTTAGTCTTCTGAACCAGACCAGAACCTCCCTTAGTTAGAGGACATCCAAAAAATGTTCTTCTGATCAAGCACTGTGATGCCAACACAGAATAAAAAAGATCCTTTGTGATGTTGCTGCTTTATAAAATGTTATTTAGGCAACATCAGTGATTGATGATTGTGTGAAATATTTTTTAATCCATTGATTTAAGTCTCAAATGAGCAACTGCCTGTGAAACACTACGGGTTGGGCTATAATTTAAATGAAACAAGATAAAATTTCTGTTACAGAGCTGCCTATAGCAGAGCAATGAACTTCCATTCATGCTATCAGCAAACACACAACAGCTTAATCTATTCTTGACAGAAACAAGAGCCTGCAGGGGACAGGATCAGGGAGCTGAAACGGGACAAGATGAGGGGACACCATGAGGGGACATGATCAGGAAACGAGAGAAAGGGACTGGATCAGGGGACGGGATAATGGGACATGATCAGGGGACAGGATGAGGATGAAGAGATAGGATCAAGGGACTGGATCAGGATGAGGGAACAGGAGGAGGGAACTGGATCAGGAAACTGGATCAAGGGACAGGACGAGGAGACTGGATCGCCGGACAGGATGACTGGACGTGATCAGGGGACAGGATCAGGGAACTGAAACAGGGGACAGGATGAGGGGACAAGATGAGGGGACAGGATAATGGGACACGATCAGGGGACAGGATGAGGGGAAGGAATGAGGGGACAGGATGAGGGGACAGGATGAGGGGACAGGACAATGGGACACGATCAGGGGACAGGATCAGCGGCTTACCCGTCCCGGGCCCCGCCGCTCCCTCAGCAGCCTGGGTCCCGCTCGCAGCACCAGCGCGGCCATGGCAGCCCCGGCCCGGCCCGGCCCGGCCCGGCAGTCCCACGCTCCATCTGCCCAGGGCCAGGGCCTCGGGCCCGGTCGGCGGCGCGGCCGTGCCGGAGGTGCCCGAGGCGGAGCGGCTCTTCCTGAGGCAGCACCCGCTGCTCAGCCCCGCGGGGCCGGGCAAGGTGCGGCCTGTGAGGGCTGGGGGGCACCGTGAGGGTCCTGAGGGGATGGGGCCGCCTCGCTGAGGGTCCGTGATGGGGACGGCGCCGCGTGGTACCCGATGGGCTCGGCCCCAGCGAGCTCCTGCCCCGAGGTGTTTGTCCAGCGCTGGAAGGCCGGGGAGCAGAGCGCTGGTCTGTCCTGCCCTCCCCAGCCCCGGGATGGATACGGGAAGGGTGATTAGGCATTGGAAGGGGCTGCCCAGGGAGGTGGTGGAGTCCCCGTGCCTGGAGAACGACTGGACGCGGCACTGAGTGCCATGGGGTGGTTGGCAAGGTGGGGATCGGTCGTAGGTTGCATTGGATGATCTCAGAAGTTCTTTCCAACCGATTGGACTCTGAGATTCAATGGGATGAACCCCTGGGTTTCCTGACCATCAGTGTGTTTTTAGGTGAGGTGCAAGCTGACAGGACACGAGCTGCCCTGTCGCCTGTCGGAGCTGCAGGCTTACACCAGCGGCAAGAAGTACCAGCGGCTCATAAAGGCAGCCAGAGAGTTCGACTATGGCACATTTGAGCCCCACATAGTGCCCAGCACGAAGAATTTGTACGTATTCTCCCTGCTGTGTGTTGTGCTTTACACTTTGTTCAATCTCGGACATAACGTGGTTGGGCTTTACAAATTTCTTAGGAACTGGATTTGGGGAGACTGGGAAAAGATTTATAAAGTATTTATCAACTTTGAGCCACTTGCAGTGCTTGTAAGTGAAAGGTTCTGAAGTCACAGCACACTTTAACTGTTGCTGGCCTTTTCTGTGTCTGTCAGACACCAGCTGTTCTGCAAGCTCACCCTCAGACACATCAACAAGCTTCCAGAGCACGTCCTGCGTCACGTCCAAGGGAAGCGCTACCAGAAGGCCCTGAAAACGTGTAAGCAGTTTGTTTTTTTTTTTTTTTCCTTGAAGCTGTACCAGGCAGCATTTCTTTCCTGAGCTGTTGAGATTCCAGTGGATCTCTCTGAAGTGGGTGGGACAGAGTTGTTTAAATTGACAGCAGTGTGTTACTATGTGTCCTCCTCAGCTAGGAAGAAGTTCTCAGATATAGGGAGCAATTGGCTTCTAGCAAATACCTTGTAACATCCTTCCTTAAGATCAGCTGTGAAACTCCCCCAGGAAGTGTGATTCATGTGTCCAGCACAGTCTATGTTAACATCTTTCCTGGTTTATAGTGTCACTGTAGATGTATATTTGGAGCATGCTGGACTTTCAAGTTGCATTTCCTACAAGCTTGAGCTGGGAATGGGAGGGCTCAGAGGCTGGGCAGCTGATCAGTGCTGCCTGACCCTCTCTCTTAGATGAGGAATGCCAGAGGGAAGGAGTGGAGTACGTCCCTGCCTGCCTGAGACAGAAGAAGCAGCGGGCACAGCACCGTGATGACCAAACAAATGGGAGCAGGCAGCCTCACAGGAAAGAGGAGTTCTGGGAGCCAAAGTCCAGCGAGGAGGATGGAGAGGAGACAGATGACAGCATGAGTGACCTGTACCCACGTGAGTGAGAGCCATGGTGTCACCCATGTCCTCAAGGGAGTTGCTTGGTTAATTGTCTCCTGGTTTCTTTACACTGCTGCCTGATGCTGGTGTCCAGAGACACCTGACTTCATCCAGTTGGGAGTGCTTGGGTTTTGGAAAAGCTTACCACCACCAAATAAGAAATAGTTAATGCTAATAATGAGTTGGATCATGCAAGGTGTGAGGAAAGGGATACCAGATCCACTGGGATTTGCTGTTTTAGGAATCTCCACTTTCCTTGTTTCTCAGCAAATCCTTGACAGAAGGTGGTCAGGCTTAGATCTGGAGGTGCAAATCCATCTTGCTGCAGGAGCAGGGGCGTAACACATGGCACCACCTGTGCTGACATTCCCAGAAGGGGAATAGAAAGAGCACCAAGGCACATTTCCAATAAAACACCCGCATGTTTATTTCCCAGGTATTCCAGTAGTGACACGTGGTGACTGGAAGCACCTTTAAAGCAAAGTGAGGGGAGGCAGAGGGAACTGATTTTGAGCTGAATCTTTTTTAGCTGCACTCTTCCCAGAAAAAAACCCCTCAGCTGCAGAGAGCACAAAGGGCAGCGATGACTTCGTGACAGACAGCGAGGACGACGGGGCCAAGCAGAACGGAGAGCACGGGGCAAGGAAGGATGGCAGCAGAGCAGCTGGCAAGAGAGGAAAGGTGGGAGTCATCCCACTGCCTGCAGCAGCAGGGGGTGTGGAGCTGGGATCCCAGCCCGTAGGTGTGCCAGCTATTCCTGTCTGGGAACCAGCAGAAGGTGCAAAGCTGTTCAGAATAGATTTTTCCCTGTGTGCCAGACAGTGACTTGCATCCCGAGGTGTGAATTCCTGCCTGGCAATATTTATCCTGGCTGGGGTAGTGAGGGATGTTCCTGCCTGTACAAAGAGCTCATCTTGGGTGGGATCCTGCCCCACACCATCATAGAAGGAAAGCTGATGTGTCTCCTGTGGGTTCTGTAATTTTCTCCAAATACACAAAAAATTTAACTGTTTTGCAGTCACAGAGTCCCTCTAGACCATTTTTCTGCCACTGCCTTACGTTATAAATGTGTCAAAGTAGGAAGTTAGAGCTGGATAAAGTTTGGATTCATTGCTGCAGGGAGCCTGTCAGTTCATACCTAATGAAACCATCAGAAAGGGCTGCTGAGCTGCAGGATCCTGGCTCCACGAGCAGACTTGGGCTCATTCTGGCTGTTGAAAGAGATCACACTCAGTTTCTGTTTAAGCTGTCTCAAGCAAGGCTTTTTCTGGATGTTGGAAATAAGCTGATTAACATTTTTTTCCCTACAGAAACAGACAGGCCCTTTAAAGAAGAAATTCAAGAGCCATCATCGAAAACCCAAAAACTTCAAGAAAGCAACCAATGGGAAATAAATTCTATGATAAATACCTGGCCTGAAGCCTGTTGTGTAACAATTCTAGTGGGAGCACAGCATGAAGTGTCTGCCCATTCCAGTTAACTGTTAGAGGTGTGAAAGGGAATAATGGACTGGAATGAAGTTGCATTCCAAGAGCTTCAAGCCAGCCCCACACCGAGGGAAGGATGTCTGCTGCAGTCAAGTCCAGACAGCTCAGTTTTTTTACAGAAAGCTGGTTTTTGTTAGGCAGGAAAGCACAGCAGCTCAGCAGTGGAGCATCACCAGCCACACACGCCAAGTGGATACAAAGATGCCATTGTTTTATTTTGATTGTTTTCAAAAATCAAAACATTTTCAAACACAACTAAGGTACAAAATACAGCATAAAATGAGAATTTATACTTATTTCTTTTTTTTTTTTTTCCACATAGAAAGCAAAAATATATTCAGAATGAATTCCAGAACACTTTGCAGAGCCAATTGGTAGCTGACAGCCTGCTTGTGAGAGCTTCTCAGCCACGGGGAGAGGTCACTGAATTTCTGGGAGATGCACAAGTACAGCAGTGTATGTAGGAAACCAGAATCTTCTGCATCAGGACTCACAGTTAATAAGTCTGCACGTTGTGCTGCCTAGAAGTATCTGATAATGCCCTCCACCTAACTGCCCCTGGAATACTGAAGTATTCCTGCTGCAGGGAACAGCAACAGTTCCTTTTCTAGGGTCTTTTGTTGGGAAGGGGACTTTATTTTCACAGAGGAAACTGGTCAATATTTCAGACTAGTCTGTCATCCTGCTCCTTAGCTAGAGAGGACACAAGGAAGTTGAGAAAGGCAAGGGGCTACTTGCAGGAGTAGTTTCTGTCATTTATAAATACTATGAACATCAACAGCAGTTCAGGTATCTGACAGGACACAAGGAAGTTGAGAAAGACAAGGGGCTACTTGCAGGAGTAGTTTGTCATTTATAAATACTATGAACATCAACAGCAGTTCAGGTATCTGAGAGTGGCTGCCTTGATCAGTCTGGAACCGTTTGAAGAGCTGCAGTGAAACTGAAAGGCTCCTGTGCTGCAGCCCTGTGACTGAAAGGACCAGTTTGTTTAGCCAGGAAGAGTCAGGAACACAGAACACTTTGAGGCAAAGACTTCTCTTGCAAAACTTCCTTGAAAAGAAAGCCATCAGTGACCTGACCTTAATGCTGAATTCCCCTTCCATCAATCTGGACATGGGGGTTGGACTAGATGATCTCCAGAGGTCCTTTCCAACCCTAACTATTCTGGGATAGCAAATGGCTTCCTCCAGCAGCAGCACATCTTGCCCTTACAGAGGCTATTATCCCCTTAAGATGATGAAATCACTGGTTTAACTTTCAACAGTGCTCTTCTATTTTTTATTAGTTCTTTCAGGCCAGTTTTCTCTCCTAAAAAGCAACTGTTTAACTGAATGTCCAGGTGAGTGCCCTTATCAGGAGACCCTGGGGAACAGCTCCCATTGGAGATGTTCAGCTGAATTCCTCCTTCAACAAAGAGCTGAGCATCTTCCTCAGGGGAGGCAAGAGAGCAAGGAATCAATGTAATGGTAGGAAGTTGGTAGGGCTCATGCTGTCTAGAATTCCTCCACAATTTAGTGAAACAGGTTCACACCTAGTTGACTAAGAGAGGACACAAGGCCTCCCTGAGCAGCACTAAGCATGGTCATGGCACAGAGGTTGTGGCACTGAGAAGCCAAACAGGGCCTTCCTTTCCTCACCCTCCTGAGTTTCTCCCGGGGAAGGTTCACCCCTGGCTGCTTCTCCACTGCCCAGGCTTTGCACTCACATTCCTCAGCTAGAACCGTTTGCAGAGTTGGGAACAGGGGCCACTTCCACATTTCCACCCTGCACAGCTCAGGGTGCTCTGAGGTGGCAGAGGAGGGGCTGTCCTGGAGAGCTCAGCAGCCCAGCTCTTCAGCCAGCTGGGACTCTTACAGCCAAGAGACTGACAGAAGTGAATCTAAGAAGCAAAGATTACAGATTAGGAGATTGACTGCTCTCATCTGGCAAGTACTGAGTGCACAGAAAAGGGGAGTTTCTGTAATTCTCAAGACATTTTCACCATTAACCTGCCATTCAAATATGAATTTGGGGTATATATTGATGGAAGCTGGTTAATAGGAGAAAGGAGCTTTTATTATGGAACCTGCAGCACAACTTGGCTCCCTTCTTGGGAATTCAGGAGGAGCAGCTTTTGGGGAAAGAATGTAGAATAGAGAATTCTTTTGGCACAGAATTTTCACAGAATCTAATGTTCTGTCTCTTCAGGATTATCTCCCCCACTTCCTTTAAATCTGATTAGCAGTACAGGATTCATGATTAACAATACAGGATTTCCCCTTGTTCCCCTCAAGGGCAGAACTGGGACACGTTAGAAAATCCTCTCCTTTTTCTTACCCAGAAAGCAGTGCAACTACTTCCAAGGTTTTCTTTTTGCCTTCTATTCAGGAGCAGGAAAGACCCTTCCCTGCTGAACAAAAGGGAATTACAGGCCTCTGAGCAGCAAAATAACTGATTTTCTAGGTTTTCTTTGATGCTGCTTTCCACCTTGATAAGCAATGCTATAACCAGCCATGGAACTCCTTATGCACAAGACAGTTTTGATAAGGGCAAGAAAGGGGATCCACTTTTTTAGTTATAGCTACAACCCAACACCACTGAATGATCCAGCTGTATCTGCTCACCTTTCTGCAAATTTTAAGACATTGCTGACATTCCAGACAGCAACTGTTCTACTGCAATTCACTGAAGCATCAGCAAAATGCAGGTTCCTTGGGTTAGTTCCAAATCTAGGAAGTTAGAATTAGCCTAGGCAACATTCCTTGAAGAAATAGGATTTTATCTATTGTATTACTGGTGCCACAGTAAATCAAATTCAAAACATCTGTGCCTTTTATAGGAAGGGGGCATGTATGTGTAAAATGCTGGCAGTTTTTGTTGAATCCATAGAGAATCAGTTCTGGACTTAGTACAGTATGTCCCAAGAAGTGTTGCTATTCCTGTTACCACTCTTTTTTCTTCTCATCCATGGAGACTCCACCAGGACCCAGTGCAACCACGAGGAGGAGCCCTCCAATGACAGACATGGTCTGGAAGAAATCGTATTTGAGGAAGTCGTGCATGGGCTTGTAGGCTGGGACGGTCCAGAAGGCATTGAAGTAGATGTTGATGCCAAAGAGCCAGATGACCAGAGTCAAGGCAGCCAGCTTAGTCTTGAAGCCAATTGCCACCAAGATAATCAGGGCTGTGCCCACAATGTTCTGCAGAATCTGCAAGGAAAAAAAGCCACGAAAAACACATTTTACTTACACAGTTCTTAAACAGATACACCAACATCAGAGCAGAGCTTGGATAAGTTCAGTTGTCATGGCATAGATAACCTAATAACATTTTCTGAAGTATTTAAATTTACTTATAGATTTTCTAAAGTATTAATTTTACTTATAGATTTCAATAAGCACTGAGATCCTGCAGTCCACCTGGGCACTGGTGCTACATTCTAGTTGCTGAACTCGTACTTCAGTGCTGAGATACTTACAGAAAAGAAGTTCATGTCAAAGTGTAGCAGTGTCATGAACATGAGGACGAGCAGCACTCGTCCCCCCAGCTGCATGTACTGTTTTGGGGAGCTCTCCCTCATGGTGGGGACACCAGCAAACATGCTCTTCCCCTCCGAGCGGGACTCAGCCAGAAGCAGCAGCAAGCCTCCCCCAAGGGCAAGATTCCTGCACAAATGGGAAAAAAGAGGGGAAAAAAAAGCAGTTTAGTACAGCTTGCACTGATCTGTATCTGTAAAGTCTTATCTGACAATGTCAGTAAGGATCTGTGAGAGTGAGGAGTGACTTGCTCTGCACTGTGGGATGTGTTTGTCTGTGTTAGACTTCCCAGCCCCAGCAGCACTGAGCACACCCAGGATTTGGGGGAGCAGCCTGCCAGGGAAGTCCAGCACCCACCACTCAGGCACAGTTGCTTCAGGGGCCGTTACAACACGGATTTCATTGTGTTCAAGTTATTCTGTACCTCAGGTTTAGCCATATATGCCAAAGTAGTTCAGAGGTTGCTTTGAGAAAACAGAGCAGCTGAAAAGTTACACATTGACAGGGCTGTAGTAACCCAGAGTGTAGCTCTTGTGCTGGCCTCCCTCAGAGGGGTGCAAAGGCAACAGCCAGCCATCACTCAGGGCCTGACAGGAAAGCTCATGTTTATAATCTTGTCTTCTCCTTAAGGAAGGTGTTAAGAGGTTTAAAATCCCAGAAACCACTCCAGTGACCACATGCTGTAGTTTTCTCAGAAAATGGCTTCAGTCATGCAGAAGCAAAGTTGCTATTTTTGCCATTTGGGAAATAAAAGCAACTCTGACCAAGTGTAGACAGTTGGTTGAGCTCTCAGCCAGGTCAGCAGCAGAAGCACTTGGATCCTAGTGGGTTAGGATTAGTCTTTCCCTTCCTGAGCCTGCTCTCTTTAGTTTAACATCATCCCTCCTGATTTTTCAGGAGCTATCATTTCTTCTTTAATATAAATGCATCACTTGTAAAATCTTTCTAGTAAATACTATGTACAAATGTCATTTCCTCTGCCAGCAAGTGTCAGTTTTCATTCTGTTTCCATAAAAACGTCCAGAAGCAGGCATACCTCATCAAGAACTTCAGGTCCCATAGAATGCTGTATGCAATAGTCTAGACAAAGAATAAAACAGGTTAAAACATCATATAAATGACACTGAAGTTCTGAGTTTCTGTTACAATCTCAAGTCTGTATCTGCCACGGCAGATTTTGATTATAAACACAGTATAGTGAGGGAAACAAGGTCATTACATCAGTGTGGTCCAGTGAGTCTGTGTAACACAGGGAAGGGAAGGCAGAATTTGATTTGTGCTTTAGGGTCCCCAAAATTCCCTGGTTTTGTAGGGGAAGGATGCTACTAGATAGGATCCTTTGTGATGGGAACACAGCTGAAGGCCAAAGCAACTGCAAGTTCCACATTTGGCTCATTAACTGACATCCAGGTAAATTGCCAGTTACTTCTGCTAAATTGGTCAAGGTCAAGTATTGAATGAATGTCTCCAAGCTGACTAATTGCAATTACATCTATTGGGCACATCAGGAGAACAGAAGCAGCAAAATAGTTCAATGCCATCAAGGACTGGCACTAAGCCAGGGTGGAGAAAAATTCCAGGGTTGCAAGTTATATTTAAACACGTTGGGAGTACTGGGGCTAAGAGAGATTTGAAAGATACAGTTTAGAAGGGATGAAGATTTAAGCCTCCTACCTGTAATGCTATAATTCCAAACAGTCCAAAGCAGGCATATTGCACAAAGTTCCTACTCAGCACCAGGATACAGCCACCTGAGGTGGGGAAATTGAACACAGTTACACTTGGAAAAGCTCCTGCAGGAAGGCTAACTTGGATTTTCCTTTTTCTTCTGTGAGATAACTGTTAGGCCCATCATGCTGTATTCCTTTTCCTTAAAAGGTTAAAACTCAAAATCTTTCTCAAAACTTCCATCAGAAAGCACCAACAGCCTTTGTCACTTTGACATGAGGACTGGCAACTGCATTAAATTAAGGTGACTATCTACACCAAATAGTGAGGGCAAAAAATCTAAAACCAGACACGAGATAAGGAATTGGCAATCAGGGACATAATATAAACAGAACAGGATTTTTCCCCTCTCAATTTCTGACAGCCTGAGCCCACCCAGCATACACACAGCACTGCACTCTTTCAGGGATTATTTTGATTCCTGAGCTTTGGAAATATTTCTGACACAAGCACCTCACTCAGGCTTAAATGCACCCTCTCCTGGTTAAGAATTTGCCTTGGAGATGAATGCTCATAAAAACAGGAGGCTGAGAAAGTCTCAACATGGCCCTGTTTAAAAGAACAGGAGTATTTCATTTAGAGAACTCTGGGTGTGGCTTGTATTTATGGATACATGTACAGAACTGAAATCAGATTGTCCTGATGAATTCTTGCCATCTCTGACTCAGAGCACTGTGTCACAAGGAACTCTCTACGACTGCTTCCAGGAAAGGCTGAAGCAGGTCAGTTCAGAGCTCTTTCCATTCAGCCCATGCAGTACTATCATTTCTGAGCTGTCAGGAGCTATCAGGAAATCAGCGAGGCATCCCACGCTGCCATGATTAACAGAACTCCAGCCACACTGGGGGGCTCTGCCTGCACCTGAACAGCCCCAGAGCCACTTACTCAGCTGCCCAAAGAGGTTTATGATCACAAAGATGGAGGCCAGGAAGTAGCCACAGTTCCACGTGCCATCGATGTAGTCCCTCTGCTCACTCCACTGGAACCACATGCGGATGCCATCCTCCAGGAAGGTGCTGATCAGGCACAGCCGGGCCACGTGGGGCAGGTACTGCTTGGTCACCCTCAGGAACTGCAGGGGCACACAGGGCATTAGCAGGGAAGGCAGGGAAAGGGACACAGCAGGGATAACACAGCCCTGCTCTCTGCACACTGAGATCAGCAGTTCTCATGCACTCAGGGTCACCAACATCCAGAGAGAAGCTGGGACTTGGATTTTATGAAATGCTTCTTCACCCACTGGGAGCAGCAGGGGAAACCTGTTGTCATTCTCCATTGGAATAGGACTTGGAAAAAAAGCAGAATCCAGCACCACATTTCTTGTAACAGGAACTGTGCTTTGATGGAGTTCTCACTAATGAAGGCTGACCTTGGTTTTAGTTTCTCTATCTCAGGGTTTCATGTTACAGCTCAGCTATCAGATAGCCTGGAGCTGAAAGGGCAATCCTGCTCCCACCCATGTGCTCAGCACCCTGGGACAACCCGGATTCAGGGAGCCAGGCTGAGAGAAGACAAGTTCTGTACAAATTTAAAAAGATGACTAAATTGTTTGCCAAACTCATTCCCTCCAACAGCTCAGTGCAAACAAAGCACATGTACTCGAGCAGCAGCAGATCTGAGCTCCACATGACCACTGCATGGAACTCTGTCCTCTAGGCAGGTTTTTACTTCCATTCAAAGGATCATCTTCTGCAGGAAGGAAACATAGGTTTACAGCCACAGTTCAGTGCAGTGGTTAAAAGGAAATGATATCATCATGCAACAGATGCTGAGCTTTAGTTTTTGGGAATGGAAAATGTATCTGGGCCCCCTTCATCTTGCAGGCTCCTGGATCAGTTGGCTCTGCAATTACAACAATTAAAGGAACAAATCCAAAACTGCCAAACAGAGTCTAGAGGGTGGCGTTCTATAGGTCTGTGGGGTGCACAGGAAAGCTTACTGCCTCTGGGTTAGGACAAGTGTTTAATTGTCAACCCATTTTCTAGGCAGCACTGGTTATTACTTAATTGAGACTTCCAGCAGGAAGGAGACAAAAACCACTTCTGACAGTTTATTCCTGCCAGCAGCAATCAGTCAATACTAAAGGCTATGCAAATGACAAGCCTAGCTCACTGTGCAACTATAGATTATCACCAGAAAAAAATCAGCAAACATCCTTAATGGTCAATTAAACAGTTAATATTGGAACAAACTGCACTGTTGTACTGCCTGTATCCAGAGTCTAAGGGTCAAAATTCACCTTAATCAAGTGCATTTTAAGTGCAGCTGTACTCTGCCTCCTGAAGGCTGCCACTTCAGGCTTTTTTAAGCCATGTCAACAGTTGGATGAATGAGTCAGAAGAGAATTTCTGATCTTTGTCACTCACTGAATGAGACACACATCTTGGTTTACAGCTTTCCTCCCTCCTGGGTTTCACTGTGAGGTTGAGGAAACTTGCTGAGGAATACTAAGAATAAAGTTCTTACAAACCAGAAGTCTTTTGTAAGATACAGAACAAGCAACTTTGGTCTAGAAAGAAATGAAAGAAGACAAGTGCTGGGAATCTGTAAGGAAAGGATAAAAACAATGCTGTGGTAAGGCTGAAAAAAATCAGCAAATAGAGAGTATCTTCCTCCAAGCCTCATCTCTGCTGTTTTGAAGTGGGAGTTGACCTCATTTTCCCCTTCCCTGGAACCATGAAGAGCACAGGTGAAGGATCCAAGAAGACATTTAACATTTACCTGTTCTCTTGGCAGGCAGAGGGAATTTAACACTGGCCATTAAACACGAGTGCACACATCCAATGGGCTCCAGACAAGTCAGACAGGCTGCAGCCCATGGCAGCTCCAGTGCTAAGCAACCTCACAGCACACACATCAGCCCTGGGCACCCACAGCCCCTGGAGCTGCACTCCAATTGAACCCCCTGTACACAGCAAGCTCAAATAAGCTTCAGAAACAGCCTGTGGGAACAAAAAACTGACACAAAGGAACCAGGAGATCCAGAGAGAAAGGAAAAGAAAACAACTACACCACGATTACAGGAAGAGAATGTACCAGGCATCAAGTGATCTCACAATTAGAGGATCTGGGTGTAAATCACTCGAGTAATTTAACTAAAGATGGAATAAATGACAAGAAACATGAGAGCTCCAGCAGTGGGACTCAATGAATAGCACCAGTCACCCTGGGTCTGGCCCTGCACAGCACCAGCACTGTGTGGCTCAAAAGCTGCACCCTGAGCCCACTTCCTTTAAGATTCACACAGACAAAGTGGGAAAATTGCAGTTTGATACCTGCAGCTAAGAAATGGGACCTGAAACACACCCTGCACTGAGCACAACACATCCAAATCCACTGATGGAGGAGGTGGCAGCACTAAACTCACAACATCAAATAACTGCAGGGCTTTTTCTGCTTTGGGCTATGCATCAACTGCTTTCCACATGTCCTGTCTCCTTGGAAGAGGGGAAACATCATGAGAAAAGACAAGAAAATGCTAAATAAAACTATTTTAAAGAAGAACAGCTGGTTCTGTATTGGCAGCCAAGTCACTGACATATGCCAGAGGGGCTTTGTGTTGCCACTTCCCCCTCTAATGGGATTAGAAAGGCAAAGATAGATTTAAATGCTCCTTTAAGTTTAACAGCCAAAGATGTACAAGAAGATCCAGGGATCCTTTAATCAAAGCTCTGCTCAATCCCCCCATTTTTCTAAAGGAGGACTGAAATTTTCAAACCCATAAAGGCCTGACAAAAAAAGAGGCAATAAAGTGATTCATTTGGACCCTACCTCCAACAGTTTCACATTTGCTGAAAGTCCACTCTATGTCGATAAAAGTGTATGTACCATGGTACAATTACAGGTATTTTAAGTCCAATAAATGGATATGAGTTGGGAATTTTTGCAGGTATGTTCTGTCCAGGCACAAAGCCCTTTCCTGTGTATTCATGTATCAGGGAAGTTCTGATTATGGTGAGGAACAGCACACTGCTCATCTATACAGAAACCCTCCTGAGCTGCACAGCATTATTAGTGTAGAGCTTCTGATAAGGCATATCCCAAATATCTTGAACACTTTTAAGGGATTGCTTTGTTCTAGGAGAACAAATTCCTCCAGCAGCCTGGGACACCACTGATCATTCCTGGAAAAAGATGCTCAATCCACAGAGGAAAAAAAAACAAAAAAAAACCACTTTCTTTCACCAGCTTGGATACATTCACTCAAAGAGATCCCACGCCAAAATCATAGGGACAGCAAAACCCA
The DNA here is from genome assembly GCF_017590055.1 of Onychostruthus taczanowskii. Lineage (NCBI taxonomy): Eukaryota > Metazoa > Chordata > Aves > Passeriformes > Passeridae > Onychostruthus > Onychostruthus taczanowskii. The sequence goes on from NW_024499796.1 coordinate 7,377,188, forward strand.
TCACATTCATTAGCCCAGTGCCTACAAAATGCTGTACAAACTGGGACCAGGCTTTCCCATTTATTTCCAAAGGCAGGAAGAGGGCTCTGACCCACTAGAGCATTGCCAGCAATATTAATTAGGTTTTTAATTGCAGGAAGATTTCTCAAAGCTTTCCCCTTCCCTTCATACCAACTCCCTTTTCCAAAAGGCTATTTATTAATGAAACCTTTAAAATGGTACTTTTAGTAATTTATTGCATTTTACTATCATTCTTCATGGGAAATGTTTTCCTCAGCCTAACCAGAACAGGCTACTTGGCTTACAATGATAAACAATCCGTGCACTGCCATGACAAAGTTCCATTTTTTTAATCTAACTGACAAAGTTCAGACTAACAATGAAATGTTTTCTTCTCCCTTCCATTTTGTACAAAATAGGATACTGAGGACAAGAAATAATGGGTTCAAACTGAAATGTAAGCTAGAAATTGGGGAGAAATTCCCCCTTGAGAGGATGGGGAGACCCTGGCACAGGCTGCCCAGAGAAGCTGTGGCTGCTCCTGGATCCCTGGAAGAGTCCAAGGCCAGGTTGGACAGGGCTTGGAGCAGCCTGGGACAGTGGGAGGTCCATGGCAAGGGGCAGAACAAGATGGGCTTTAAGGTCCCTTCCAACCCAAATGGTTCTGTGATTCTGTATCAGAATTATCTGGACAAGATAGATCAGCATTTATCTGGAAAAATTAAACAAACTCCCCCAGTCTGGCTCTCCCTGCAGCCCTCTCACTGCTGTGCAATGACTCAATAGTCTCCCTGCATTTTTGTTCATGAATCTTTTTTTTTTGAACAGCAGAAATACCAAGCACCCACATTCCTAAGGATTTATTCCTAAAGATTATTACAGACACTAGGAAAGTTGCCTGAGCTCTGCTCCCTCTTAGGAAGGGATTACAAAGGAAAGACAAGGCCCCAGATACAGCTATTTTCAGTACTTGGTGGCTGCACTGAAGGGGTTGCCAAGTAATATTTCAACAAAGATCACTAAAAATGGGCTTAATTTCTGAGTATGTAAATTACTGAGTTACTAACACTGAGCTGGTGTTACAGTGTCCCCTCACTGCAATTCCTTACAGCTCAGAGCTGCCTATTACCAGCAATCTCACCCTCAGTATTGCACCTCACTCGACCTAAACATGGAGATCACTGAACCAAGTGACAAAAAAAACCCCTCAAATTTTTCTGCTCCCCAGTTCAATAACATAAGTGCTGGTGAGAGAGAAAAGGGGAATGTAAACCCTCAAATTTTTCTGCTGCCAGTTCAGCTCCCCAGTTCAATAACATAAGTGCTGGTGAGAGAGAAAAGGGGAATGTAGCCTTGGGAGAAGTAGGACAAGCCCTTTCACTGACAGCTGGCTGTCTGGCAAGGTTAGCTGCCTGTGAGAGTGCACAGTTCACCTCTGGATTAAGAGCCACTTACTACTGCTGAGCATCTTGGCACCTAGGGCATAATTTGTTAATTCAAAGGGAAATTACAGTATCTGAGAAAAGCTAAGCTTTACTCTTTGAATTTAACGAACAGATTATTCTTGCTTTTGTAAGAGACATTCAGGATTTCCTGATAAGCCATGGAATTAGCTCTAACATTCTCCCACAGGGGTTTTATGCTACAGAAATTAAGACTCGTTATGTACAGAGTGGAAAAAGCAAGAACATCAGTGAGAATACATTCAGCTCCCAGAACAGCCACTGTCCAGCCTCCACCAGGGGAGTTTCAACAAAATTTCAGTCCAAACATTCCAAATACTGTTTTTAATCCAAGATGAACTAACAGCTCCTGTAATGCCAAGCGTTAAGCTCACAATATATACCAAAGGTTAGTGTTTAGCAAGTCACTCCTACATTGGTGTGACACTGAGCCTCAGCAGCACAGACAGCACTGAAAGGTTCTGATTGAGCTACCAGGCAGAATTATCACAGGAGTTATTACTCAGAACACCATAAAATTCTTTTGCAATCAGCTGGTAAGAAGAGCAAAACTCTAAATTCTGCAGCTTAAGGCAAGACTCATCTTTAAACAGGATGTGGCCAAGCACAAGTGAATTTGTGCCATTTAAAATTCACTTCAGGAGGAGGCAAACTACATTTAAGATGGACAAAAGAGCTTTCAGCAGAGTGAAAAAAGGGGTGTTAAGGACATCTAGAAATAACCCCACAGGAATAAACAGAGAGGTGTTATAAAAAGGTCAGAACAAGCATTGCAAATGTTGGCAAGCAATGTGAACACTGCAGTGATGGTTTACTTTCAGCTCTAAAAGGAGCAAGAGGACAAGGTAAACAGAGAATGACCAAGAAAATTCAGATACTCCTTAAACTGAGTATTCCACACACTACAAAAGCTTTAATCTAAAACTCTAAATCAAGTTTTCCTTCTTCCATCTGCGGGTGGGGAGGAAGTGCAGAACAGGTTTTCCCAGTGAAATCAGTGAAAGACAGAGGCAGCACAGCCCCCTCAGAGCTGTGACGTGTTATTGTGCACCACACAACTCACACTAAATCACAGTGGTTGTAGAACCAGGCAGAATCAGATTTTCCAGCCAATTTGCTGAATATGATTACTTGCTGCTTCTCATTGTCGATTAGATGAATCACCATGACTGTGAAGATCTTTGCAACACCATCCCCAGCAGAGCAACTACTTACACTCAAAATAATCCTGTTGTCAGACATTGTAAGAGATCACAAACTTCTATTTAACAGAGAAATCACTCGGGCCTCCACTGAAATAAACGTAAGAAGGTTTACAAGACAACATCAGCTTGTTTGCTTTCCTTTTGCCCCAGTTCTGAGCACAGCACCACGGTGCTGACCAACCTTTTCCAGTTTGGGCTTCCAGACATGAATCAGGGTTTCACGAAATCACAGAATGGTTTGGCTTGGAAAGACCCTAAAGCTCATCTGGTTCCAAACTCCTGCCATGGGCAGGGACACCTTTCACTAGCCCAGGCTGCTCCAAGCCCTGTCCAGCCTGGCCTTGAACCCTTCCAGGAATCCAGGGGCAGCCACAGCTTCTCTGGGCACCCTGTGCCAGGGCCTCCCCACCCTCACAGGGAGGAATTCCTCCCTAACATCCCATCTAACCCTGTCAGGTTGGATAACCCGGGCACTCTCCCATCCCTGCCAGCTCACACCGGCTCCCCACACCCCCCTGTGTCCTCTCCTCCACCAGCCGGGACGGCTCCTGCTCTCCTTCCACCGAATCCCTCCCGAGAGAAGCGCTGTCCCCAAGGAGCACTGGCTGTCCGGGAGGCTCGGGCGCTCACCCGAGGGCAGCGGCGGCCGCTGGGCCTGCGGCGGTGGGAGCCGGGCCCGGGGTGCCCTCGGAGACAACTTACAGCAAACTTACGGGAAAGATGGAAACAGAAGCAGGCAGTGAGAAGGCAAAGTAGAATGGCTACAAATCGAAAGAGAGGAAACTCAGGCTGGGCATCGGGAAGGAATTCTTCGCTATGAGGCCCTGGCACAGAGCGGCTGCGGCTGCCCCTGGATCCCTGGCAGTGCCCAAGGCCAGGCTGGACGGTGCCAGCAGCAGCCTGGGCTAGCCGAAGGTGTCCCTGCCCACGGCAGGGCTTGAACGAGACCATCTTTAGAATCCCTTCCAGCCCAAACCGCTCCACGGCTCTATAATTCCATACACCCACCGCCCCGCCACAGCGCGGCCCCGAGGCGGCAGCGACCCCGCCGCCATCCCGGCCTGCCTCAGCCGGGCCCCTCAGCGTGGCCCCGGCGCACAAAGGCCGCCGGGCGGGCGCGCGGGGGGGAGGGGGAGGCGGGCTGCCTGAGCTCTAGGGGGAGGCGGGCGGGCACGCACCTGGTCGGCGAAGTCCTCGGCGGTGTTCATAATGTCGTTGTGGCCCATGGCGGGGCCCGGGCTGGCTCGGGGCGGGCGGGGCGGTGGCGGGGCCGGGCCGCGCTCGGTGCAGGCGCTGCCACGTCGGACGGGCCGGGCCTTGAAGGCGCCGCCGCGCCGGCGCGCGTGGGGCGGAGCCTCCCCGCCGGGACACGCCCTCCAGACACGCCCCTCAGAGCTTTTAAAGGGGCCGCGCCCCCATCACGCTCTTGTGGGGGGGCTCACTCCCTCAAGGCCGCTACACCGGGGTCCCGGGTGGGAGGCTGGGATGTGTCCCTGCCATGGAAAAATATGAGGTGCTGCTCTCGGGCTCAAGCTGTACCCGGCAATAAGCGTCATTCTGGGGGTGTTTGCGGTGCTGGAGGGGTCTGTGTGAGGGTCTGTGACCAGGGCAGGCTGTGGGTGCCCTTGGGGACATGGTGTGAGTGCTCTGAGCAGGTCAAGTTTATGAAGGGTTTAGGAGGGGTCCATGGCCCTGGGGATGGTGTGGGGACCCCTGGGAGCAGCACCCCACCATAGGAGGTGGGGGTTGAGTGTCCCTGAGGGATTATATGGTCCGGGGGTGTTTTCAGCATGGGGAATGCCCTGAAGTGGAGGGAAGGGAAGGCCTGTGTTCCTCTCAGGGGCTGGGGGTGTCCTAAAGCCTGTGTTCCTACAGGAGCTCCCCTCAGGAGCTGGGGGTGTCCCAAGGCCTGTGTTCCCCTCAGGAGCTGGGGGTGTCCCAAGGCCTGTGTTCCCCTCAGGGGCTGGGTGAAGCTGGGGTGTCCCAAGGCCTGTGTTCCCCTCAGGAGCTGGGGGTGTCCCAAGGCCTGTGTTCCCCTCAGGAGCTGGGGGTGTCCCAAGGCCTGTGTTCCCCTCAGGGGCTGGTGAAGCTGAGGATGTCCCTAATCCTGCCGTGGGGAGCTGGAGGTGTTTTCTGTGTGGAAGGTTTCTATGGAAGGTTTTTTTCCCCTCGGTTGTTCTGCCCTGGCTGCGCTGGGTGCGTCCTGAGCAGGTGCTGGAGCGGCTCCAGCCCGGGGCACTGGGCACGGTGCTGGTGGCTCAGCTGAAAACAGATGAGGGTGCCCAGAAGAAATATGCAATAAAGCAGGTGAGCAGGTGGTTGCTGTGAAAACAAGAGCTTGGCATGTTTGTTGTCTCCAGGGGCACCAGGATAGTAGCAGGAGCCCCAGCTGCTGGGTGAGAGTGGGCTTGCTTGTTACTGTGCTGCTTTATGGGAAAATGGGAGATTCAGATCAGTTTAGTGTTGAGGCTCAAAGTGGGGAAAGGGCAGCAGCCTAGTGAGGTGCCCTCAGTGCTCTCACCTCAGCTCACTGCTGCCCTGACAGTGCAGAAACACTGTCACACACAAATTTTCAGCTCTGTTTTACCCATTTCCTGACACCAAAACTGCCCCAAACATGAGAGATTTGACCTGTCATTGAAAATTAATGTACCTTGGTAAGAGTGTTCTGGCTCAAAGTTCCCTGGTGTTTTTGTTACAGTCTCATCCCTGTCTTTTGTTTGATGCAGGTTGAATGCATTGACCAACACCAAGCAAATGTGGCCTTGAAGGAGGTATTGGTGCAGCCTTTTCTTTACTACTTCTCTTGCAAAGACCAAAGTCTTGATAGAACCAAGTCTTTTATCTACAAGGATTAGCTGAGTAAATAAGTAAATCAGGTAGGACTATTTATGGGGTGTGCTCTCTGCCCTCTGCTTGGGCTCAGGCCAGGGTTTGTATTAATTGTTGTTATTTGTGGATATGTAAATTCAAATGGACAGCTCTTCTCAGAAGATAATTCCTTCTCAGAATTTTTGTTTTGTGAAGCCAAAGGACAAAACTCATCCTTTTGGCCTTTAGGCTAAAGGAGAACCATGGTCTGTTTGTAGTTTATCATTAATAATTCAATGTCTAGATAACATATTTAATGATGTGCTAATTTCTCAGAGTTGGTTGTTTTTAATATGAATGATTTTCTGCCTTTGTTGTACCTTTTTTTTTTTTTTTTTTTTTTTTTTGGTGCAAACTTTGTTGCAATGCCTTGAGTAAGCAGCATCAGAAATACTCTTAAAAGACCAAAAATGGTTTCAATAAAATAGTGGAATAGCACATGATGGATGATTCTCCCAGTGCCCAGTATGCACAACATCTGGAGTTGGAAAAGAAGGAGAATAAATGTCCGTGCAGATATTTTATCCTGGTCAGAGAGATGACCTCTTTCTGTAGTAAATATGGCATTACTAGTAAAACTTGTTCCAATTTTCCTATTGAAATAAATATTGAATTACATCTATTAAAATAAATGCACTTGAGCCATTTGGGAGCCTGGCTCTTTTTAGCTTTTTCTGTTGTGCCTGCACAGCCACAAACACAACTACAGAAGAGTAACCTGAATTCTCTTTATCTTACACATAATCAGCAAGTTTGCTGAAGTGGTTAGGATTTGTTAGAGCCCTGCACAGAAACCACCTTCAAGGAGATAAAAATCTCTCGTGCCATTGTATTTGCTGAGGTTCAAGCTTGCATGGAGGTTACAGGAAATAATGGCTGCACTTGAAAAATCATCCTGACTTACATTCTGAGAAATGTTTTCGGGTTAGGATGCTAGGAACTGAAGAAGGGGGTGGTTCACACATCATCTCCCTGTGGATCAGTTTGTATCTTTGAATCTCACAAGGCTGTTGTTTTCCTTCTTTCCACATTTGTGTATGCAAATATTTAACAGAGCTGGCACTTTGGAAGAGTTTGATCAGAAATGTGACATGAACAAGTGAGGAACTGGCTTTGGGTGTGATTTAAGGTCCTGTTAGAGGGAAGGACTTGTAGCTATAGAAAGCTGTCTCTATTTTATCTTTTTCTTTGCAGGCAATGGATTTGCTAAAACTCTGCCATTCTAACGTCTGTACTTACAAGGAATTGTTCCTGACTTGGAATAATGAGGTGAGAATGGAACAGGATTAGTTAAACTGGAACGTGTGGTTTAGTTCTAGGCACACGAGCCTATTCACAGATTTAAATTTGGGGTCATTGGGGTGGGATGCTAAAAAAGAAGGTTTTTTGATTTGAAACAATCCTGATTTTTTTTTTTTTTTTGGCTCCTGAATACACACACTAAAAAGCTGTGAATATGTATGAATTGGAGTCCATCACATGGCAGACTCCCAGATTCTGATGGGAATTAGTGTGCAATTCTGATTTTAATGCCTGCATGAAAACCCTTCTGTAGGGGACCATAAGAAGCTGAAAGCTCTGACTTACTTGCAGATTTTCTTCAGTGCTGGGACAGAACCTTTGATGATTTTATGGATGTATAATTGATTAAAATCATCCTATACAGCTCCAGATAACATGCTTGTTAGTGGTGGTTTGTTTTATTTGCTAAAATAATGAACATTTTAATGATGTATTTTTAATGAAAGAAATTAAATATCGTCTCTTCTGTGAGAGAATCTTCATCTCAGAACCCTTTTGTGCTGTGAAATCACACCACCAGCTTGGTTTGTCTCTGTTACCTGCAAACAATCCAGCAATTTTGGTGCAATGTTTTATTTCAGGTCTCATCTCTGTTCCTCTGCCTGGTAATGCAGCACTCAGGCCAAGGAGATCTCTCAGCTCTAATCAGGGAAAAGAGGCAGAAGTCAGAAAAGATAGCAGGCATGGTAAAAAGCACAGAAGAGGCACCTGTTTGAACTGAGAGATGTTGCTTTTATGGTATTCCTTCTTTCTGAAAATCCTCCCTAAAGCCTTCAAAGCACAGGAGGGTGGATTTGGAAGCTCACTTCTGAAAGATATTTGAAAGTTCCTCTGTTTGTGTTACACCTTCATGTCTATTTCCCTCCACAGGTGGTTCAGAAGTTCCTGGGACAGATGGTGGATGCTTTGTTTTACATACACAAACAAAATATTTGGCACAGGTGAGCAGAAATCTTGTTTTCTTTGTGTGACAGGCTCCTGTTCTTTGCAGTGTTGGTTCAGCCATGCTCAGAGGCAGGGAATTTTACTCTTCCAGAAGGGGAAATAGGGGATAGGAGTTCCAGACTTCAGATAAGGTTTTTTTTACTTCTGAAATTACCTATTTCCTGAGTTTTGTCTGGAATACTAATTTGATTGAGGTATTATCTGCTGGGTTGGTTTTTAAAAAATATTTTAAAAATTGTCCATCTCTGTAAATGCTCACATTTTGGTGGCTGTGTTGGACAAAGTTTGTGTATCTGAATAAAAGACAACCCTTGCATTCCACACTCTGATCATTTTGTGTCCCAAGCACAAATTTTAAAGCATTTAGAGAGGAAAATAATTGTGTATTGGTTGATTATCAGTTGTATATTAAAAAAAAAAAAAAAAGAAAACCAACAGAACACGAACAAAAAATGTGCAAACCAATTCTCCACCCCCCAAAAAAAAGAAAAAACAAAACAAAATTTCTGAGGGCTAAAGATGCAGGGAATTTGTAATTATATGTGATCAGACTCTAATTTCACATGCTGACAGAAAATATTTGTGTTGCAGAAATCTCAAGCCATCAAACATCCTTGTGACTGGTGAACCATCCTTCATGCTGAGTGACTTCAGCACTGAAACACTTATGGGTGATGGGCTGAAATGGAAAATCAGAGTGGAAGAAGGCAGATATTTGTTTTGCTATTTTTTCTTTCCTACTGTATTTTTAAAAGGTTTCAGTTGTGCTGGATATTTTTAGTCCTCAGAGAAAAAATTAGGAAAGAGGAGAAATTCATCTTCCCTCTCCTTTCTCTGCATTAAATTATTTGCCTTCTAAATAGGATTTTCATAGGTAGTTGTCTGCAGCATTAACTGTGCTCACAAGTAAAAAATGTAGGCATGTGTGTGAGTTTCTGCAATCAATACAGTTGGAATCCTTTATAGCTTTGTCCTCAGGAACATCTTAGAAAAATATTCATTGGTTACAGTGTGTTTTGTAGTTTTTGGAAGCACAATGTCAGCAGTGTCACCATGTGATTCCTGTTTCTACAGAAAGCAAGTCTTGGATGGCTCCAGAAACATTTGGATTTTCTTTCACTGAGAAATCTGACATCTGGTCCCTGGGCTGTGTCCTCCTTGATATGATGAGCTGCTTTGTTCTGAATGTGTGTAAGAGAGATTTATTGGGGATTTAAAGGGTCCTGGGCTCATCAGGATGTCTCTGGGTGTGTCAGGGCTCTCTGACACTGTGCTCTTCCCAGGCAGAAGAGATAAAATCCTTACTGCAGGACATCAGAGGGGACAGCAGCTGCCTTGAGAGAGTCCTGACCCTGATGCAGGATGGAGAAAGCAGCTATTTGCCTTTCTTTCCACTTTTATTAATGATGCTACAGATTGAGCCCAGCATGAGACCCACAGCAAGGTGAGTTCTGGCTGCCTTCCCTTGATTTATTTTGTCCTAAACCTCTCCTACCTCCACAAATTGGCAATGTTCACTGCTGTTGGAAAGGGTTAACATTGCTTATCTTCCTGCCTCAACAAATTGAGTTATTAAAGATTTGATGTTCCTTCAGAGTGGACACTGAGATGCACAGGTGTCCCTTTTTGCAGTTATATTATAAATTCATGTTATACACAATTTTATGAGCCTGAACTTGACACCTAAGCATGGATTGTGCAACATGAGCTCTTTCTTGAGCTGTTTGGAAGTAAATTATTTAAGTTCTGTCAAAAATAATCTAGTCTAGAAGTAATATTAAATTTTTTTATATCAAAATGAAGCAATGACTGTAGATTTTTTTCTTTTCTAATTTACCAGTTCTAACTCACTAGTGCTGCTTTTGTCTCTCAAAATTCCAGGGATCTGGTCACTGTTCCATTTGTTGAGAAATGCCTGACTTTTGCTGGTGACACCTCAATAAAACTGAAGAAGACTCTGCCTCCCAGAACAACAGATATGCTCTTTCAGGGAGGAGTTGAAAGTGTTCTAGGTAATAAGGAGAACAAGATTAATGTAAAGGTGATTTTCACAGGAAATAGACCCTTCCAGTCAGGATGTATTCCACTTGGAAATAAATTCTTGGCCACTCATTTTACCTGCAATAAAAGGGGATACTCTTTGGAGCAAGGATCACTATGCAGCTTTTCCTCTAAATTCCTAAGGTTCTCAGCCATTCCTACTGCAAAAGTTAAACAGGCTCAGAGGTCATTCCTCAGAAAATTTGGGGGCTCCACTTATTTTGTTTGCATTGTAACATGTTTGCTGATTCATGCCACAAGCAATCTGCTCCATTATTTTCCTTCTAAGTAAGGAGGATGTTATTTTAATCTGAAAAGTCTATTGGAATAATGCATTTAAAGCTCATATCCCTGCTCTGGTTTAATATTCCAACAGGTCCCCAAAAACAGATAGATAATGCCAAATACATTGTGAATCATAACACTTGGTAATATTGAAATGTTTAATGAGTTGGGGGAGAAACTCTCTTTTCAACAAACTCTCTTTTCAACAATCCCAAATTTCATTATTTTCATTCATATGAATTCACATCTTGCACAAAACAGAGACAATTTGAGTATTTTGTGTAAGTGTGGAATGGTTGGAAGAATTTCCTTGCTTTCTCAGAATTCATGCAAGCTTCCTGGGATGTTGAAGAAGTCCAGGCTAAAGGCATTCAGCACCTTGCCAGCTTTGTAAAGGATAAAAGTGGTAAGGCACTATTTGATCTATTTATTTATTTATTCTGCTCCTTCCTTACATTTTGAGATAATAGGAAGAGGAAAACATTTCTAATGCCCATAAATGAGAATGAAATTGCTCTGTTCCCATTTCTCCAGACCAGTAGCTGATGGGATTGTTGCTAATTGGGTACATGCTTTTGTTAACCAGCAGAGGGGTTTCACTGGATAATAAAAATGGGCACTGGGAAAAAAAACCAGAAAAAACCCAAAAAAACAAAAAACCCTGTGATATTTGAATTGGCAACAAACTGACATTTAAGGAAGGTAATTTCCACTGGGATGGCTTGGGGGTAATTCCTGGGGCTGCAAGGCTGGCAGAGCAAAAGGAAGCTACACATGGCTAATTCCCATGTCTGTAAAGCTGTGAGGGTGAGAACTGTGTGTTTTCTCCAGAAGCTGCACATTTTTCAAAAGAAGCTTTCAGATCAAGGTTCATAATTCAAAGCACTGGGTTACATCAGTTATAAAATACTCTGTGCTTTGACAGCATTTTAATGCTGGCATTGGCTTATGATGTTAAAACTCAGGGTTATTCTTAGCTTTAATTGATGGGAGACATTTCCCACACAGATTAAAACGATTCACTCTGTTTTGTTCTCTTTGATTCAAGAACCTTTCTCAAAGCATTTCTTTTCCCCCACAGCATTCCCCTATCTGCTAACGTGCACAGAAGTGATCACTCTTGCCATGAAGGTTCACACAGATTCTCTGGATTTACAAGTGGAAGGTTGCACTTTATTGCTTGAAATTCTTAGCCAAGGTACAATTTTAAGACTTCCTCCTTCTGCTGGGTCTTGTAAAGATTTCTGAACCCATTAGCTGCTCAATTAACAATTTTAGGGGATGAATTTAAAGAAGTAAAGGAATTTAAGCAGCTTTCTGAATTCTCATGGCCTTCCTTCAGGACTGCCATGCAGCAATTCTGTGTTAAGAGTTAATTTTAAATACAGATGCTGATCTTGTCCAACCAGGTTTGTTTTTATGCTATGTGGAGGGTTGCTAGAGGGCATAAATAAGACTTTTGTTGTTTTGGTGTTTGAATTTTAAACCATAAAAGTGGTTTTGAGTCTCTTGTGTGGTCCCTGCTGTCACTTTCATGGCAATTTACCCCAAAACCACCTGATGATATGAGCTTAAAAATACTAAGAACTGAGTTTCAGAAAATGAAAGTTTAAAGTAACTTTTGCTTATTTTGTGTGAAGAAATGCTGCTAATTTGAATGTTTTGCTATGCTGATTGCAGGGCAGGGGGTTCAGATTTCGTTCAAAACCACTGAAATCTTTGTTCTATTCTGTGTTTGTGGTGACAGCTCTGGAACAGGGGGTGGTGATGGCCCTGGATGAGAGTGTGGCCAGCTGCCTGTTACACACAGTGAGACAACGTTCTGAAAATGAAGAGTTCCTTTCAATGCTCTGCACATTATTGATGATGGTTTCAGCCAGTGGTGGGTCACCTTGCTCATTCTTTGGGGAATCTTAATTTATGTTTACTTTTTGAAACAAATCCAAGATATAATGCAGAACTTGTGATTTCACTAAGAGGTGTGCATGTCTGTGGGCAATTATTAATTTAATAGTGCTGATATTGGTAAGATTGACCAGATATTGATAACACCCCTGAAAGTTTAAGGTACAATGTTGAGGCTTCAGGGATTTACAGGTCCACCCTAATAGATACAATTCTGTATTTCCTCTTGGTCTGGAAACAAGTACAGGCTCTGCAAATAGTAGTGCTTGAGAAAATGAGGGCATAGAACCTGAATTCTATTTTGGACTCTGCCATGATGAATTCAAACCATTCTCCCTAACTTCTCTACTTTGTTTTCTTTTCTTCTGAACTTGTAATTGCTAAATTTTTATAATATTTTTAGCTTTATTTTTTTTTATTTTTGCTAAATTTTTATAATATTTTTAGCTTTTTGTTTTCAGTGTCAGTTCAACAGTCATCAGACTGTTTTTAGAAATGGTTACAGTAGGATTTAGCAGCAAGGGGGAAATCTTCAAAAAAATTATTACAAAGAGTCGTGTCTAATACCAAATTATTTTTATCCAGCGTTTCCTAATTCTGAAGCTTAGTTTGAATCGTTAAAATGGAAACAGATAAAAAATTGTAACTTACACCCTCCGAGTTCCTTTCCCCGCTCTGTGAATTCCAAGTCTGTGAGGAAAAAGGATGGCGAGGCATGCATTTGAAAGGATCAGATGTGTTAAGTGCATCTTGTTAAAGAATTCGGCCTGTTCTCTTGCTTCCTTTTGTCCAGCTGATGGGCTCATGTTACCGCTTTGTTATCTCAGTTTAAACAACTTAGTGCTGCCCGTTTCGAGGCCAGTGAGTGGGACAAAAACACCAGATTCTATAGAATTTCTGTGGTTTTCAGAAGTAGCTGCGGAGAACCTAAGGAAAGTTGGAATCATTCCGGACCTCCTGTCAATTTTGAGACGTTTTCTTCATAATGACAAGATCTGCTTCTCTTGCTGTGCCGTTCTCTGGAGCTTGGCTGTGAGTGGTGAGTAGAACACAGGAGTTTTGTGCCTGCACTCATGTGACTGAAGGGCAGCAGGTATCGAGCCTAATTGAGTTCAGACATTCCTGTCGCTGGGATTGGATTTTCTCCCATTCTTTTTCCAGGGAGATGGAATGAGATGATCTTAATGATTCCTTCCAACCCAAACCAATCTGATTTTGTGATTCTGGAGAGTTGTTTCCACAGCTCTGCTACCATCACTTTGTGATCCAGAGTTAGATAAAACCAAAAATTAATGCAGAGTTTTTTAGCAACCCTTTATGTGATAAGGTGTCAAATTTGAGCCGTTCAGGCCCAGATGTGACCTGATTTCACATTTACTGATTTGTTTGTGATGTGTTCTTGTGGAAGTGTGTGGTGTTCTGATCATCATGCCAGGCTGGAAGCACAGATTGTGCACAGTTTCACCTGGTGTGTTTTATTCCCTCTGTGCAGCAAATTACCCGTTGGATTTATGGGACAGCTGAATTTCCATCCTGCAGCCTGGATTCTGTCAAAACTGTGGTTATTTCTGGAGGCTTCTTGCTGTGATCCCTATGCATCATTTCAATGACAAAGAACACTAGTTCCTGCAGAAGTTCAGCTTTCTCCAACAAACAGAATTATTTATTAGTCCTGTATTTGGTTCTGTACATTTTAGATTCCTTCCCTCTGCTGCCCTCCAGACTAAAGCAGTGTTGCATTATTCCAATGCCAGCACCCATTAAGGTTTTACTGATATAATTTGACATACAATGATGTCATTATTTCATTAAATAACTCGGCCTGGTGCATTTCCTTTCTGCTAAGGTAATTCAGAGAATAATGCAGACCAAGCAGTGCTGGCAAGTGCTCTCCCTGTCACCTCGGCAGTGCTTCAGAAACACCTCCAGAACGGAGTGGTTGCAGAGTCTGCCTGCTCAGCGCTGTGGGCACTGGCGCTCCGAGGTGTGTGATCCCAGTCTCCCTGCTGTCCCTTGGGCTGGAAAAGGCTGGGATGTCTGTGTGTCAGTGGTGATCCTGCAGCCCGGGCTGCTGGGCTGGAGAGGCTCTGCAGATGGCAGCAGAGTTAGGAACTTGCATCCTCTCTTGGCTGCTCTTCCTGCACTCCCTCTGTGACTGCCTAATGAAGCCATTTTTGATGAGCTGTAGCAATTAAATCACCAGATACTGCTAATGGAGAGTCCACTGGTGGGCTGCTAATTTGCTTGGTTGATTTGGAAAAGTATTGTTAAAAAAGAAATAATCTTTCATTATCATCTGCACTAAGGAACCCATCCTTGCAGTACTACTAGTAGTAGTTACTACTACTGCAGTACTACTCTGTCCTATTTCTTCCTCATGCAACAATATTGTCACATTTACCTACTGCCAGCCCTTGTGCCATTGTTCCACTGGGAAAAGCTGAGCAAAACACCCTCAGCAATCTTATTTCTATTCCACATCAGTAGAGTAAGTTGAGTATTCAGGACTCTTTTATTTTTTTGGCCTGAAGGATACTGAAATGTTGGGCTTTTCTCTGTGTTTTGTTTATTTTTTTTTTAAGGTTGCTTAACTGACAGTGACTATGAGCCCACAGCAGCACTTTTGCTGGAGGCACTCAGGGTGAACCCAGAAAGAGCAGTGCTGGTGAAGAATGGCTGCCTGGCATTAGCCAGCCTTGTGAGGCTCTCAGGTAACATTCAGCAGTTCTGCTTTTATTAACTACCAATCAGCTCCATCAAAATGAAAATAATCACTAAAATCACTTCTGCCCTGCATGACAGCATCAGCTGCATATCTGGTCTTCTACTTGTTCCCAAATATGCTTCAGAATAGTTGTTAGGAAGATTGAAAATAACGGGCACAACTTCCTGAAAACGTGACATGAGCCAGCTGGTGAGGGGATGGGAAGCAGATCCTGCAGTCTGCAGCTACCAAGAGCCCAGCAGTGTTTGTCTTCCTTGCAGAAACTGCAGCTTTGGCAATTCTGCTGGACTCCAAGGGCAGTGGAACAGAGCTGATCAAAGATGAATATCACCTTCATTCCAAGGAGCCAGGGGTGGCAGAAGCTCTGTGCCTGCTGATGAACGAGATGGTTCAGTATGGTGAGATGGCTGCTGCTGCCACTTGTCAAGTCTCCTCCTCTCTCCCAGCCCTAAAATCAGTAAAACCACAACAGCAGCTCTCAGGGACATGTTAGCTGCTCTCAGGAAAAGCTTTGTGTCTGAGAGAGTTCCAATTCATCCTCCTGAGAATTCACTTCACTTGTTCCAAACAAATGCCACTCTGATGGTAAAACATTTTAACTTCATCTTCTCTTTCCTCCTCCTTGTGTAGCTCTGTCCTTTCCCCTTTAGCCTGCTCCTTTAGCTCCTGCTCCACTGGCAGTTGTGCTATAACCATAAATTTTCTTGTTCATTGGCACTGCAGATGAGGTTATGCTGAGTATGAGGTCCCAGAAAATGGAAAAGCTGCTGTCTGAAATAAAACTCCAGTTTCCATTTAGCACGGTACGGAGAAGTCTCTGTGATAATAAAGTGGATTAGTATATTATTTCTGGTGAGGGATTTGATCATAGTGCAGAAATTTAGAGAATTAGCTGCATGTGGAATGAAGAGTGAGTTTGTAAGGATACTTCTAATTACTGAGAACAAGTGGTTGAAAGTTGTTTTTCTTCTTGTTGTTAATGCTGAAATTTTAAAGAACTATGTTCTGGTCTCTTGCAACATCACATTAATTTACTATAGTCTTCATGCTAAATTAGGCTAAAGTTTACAGGAATAAAGCCATAAGTATATTACATCCAATTTATTTTTGGTTTGGAAGTAGCATTGTTAACAAATGAAAAAAAAAACCCAACAAAAACTTTCTGAGTCTGTGGGAAGATTTAACTTACATTAAATTTCACCAATCAGCCACACTGGGAAACAAAAGGAAAAACCAGCAAAGTTATCAGAGCTATTTAATGTGTTACACTTGTATTTCTTTTGCAATGGCTTGCTGGCAAGAAACCAATAATTAGGTTTGTCCATCAAGCCAACAGAACTGGTTAGTCTTAAATTTTGCTGATTTTAGTAATGCATTTACAGAATTGTTTTCAAAGACAGTCACAAACTGTTCTCCTGCACCCCTTCAATGAGCACTGCAGCCACAAGGTAGCACAGAAAACAATAATCACAGAAGGGGAGAAAGCTCCCTCTCCTGTTGTAACAGCAGCACTTCAAAGATTTATGTTAGACACATTGTTTTTATTAATAAATGAATACAAAAATAAGTGGAGCAACAAGGTAATCTTCTGTCTGACAATTCTCACGTTTCCCTCCAGGAGATTCGGACCCTGGTGGATGCAACACTTTTGAAACTGAGGAAGGAAAAATGCTTTGTCTAAGAACAAGACTTGGCCACTGCTGGATACAAAAGCCTGGATCCTCCATTAGAGGACTGTTCTCACCAGAAAAAAAGAATATTGGGCTTTAATAATATACAAACAGGTATTTATTGATGGTTTGGGTACCACAACTGTGTAACTAACAGCAATAATTAAGAATTCACCTTGCAGCAGACCTCACTTTATGGGCCTCAACATACTTGAAATAAAGATTTTAATCCTCAGTTTTGACAAAGCAATGACAGTTTCTTCCTTCATCTATCATAATTTAATTTTTTTTAAACTTATTCAGTGTCTATTTCCATTGAAGAAATTTAATTGATGAAGTTCTTCCCAGCTGCAGGCATTTGTTACAAAGGTTGCTTGAGCAGAGCAGCAGGCATCAGGCACAGGGCCCATCCACAGGGATACCAGCAGCATTCCTGCACTTCCAGGTTATTGCAGCATTGTCTTTGGAATGATTTTATGAAGTAGCTGCTGTCAGTTCTGACTTATCTCTAAATTTGGAATGTGACATCAAACCAGCAAATGCTGCAGGTGAAAGATTCTGCCCTGGGTTTTTAAGTTTTACAATTTTTCTTGTTAGCTTTGTTCTTAACAGCAGCTTCCCATTTCTTTTTCTCCAGGGTGTAAAGTCTCATAGCTGCTTGTGCATCCTGGATCTGAAAGAGAACAGACCAGACAAGGATGTGAGATAATAAGCAGCTAAATCTTCCATCACTTTAAGACATCCTTCCAACTAACATTTCATTATCTTTTTACATTTAGACTCTGTGCCTAGTGAAAGGGATAAATGGTGTATGTAGAGTCCAGGGCCCACCACAAGGCTCTGCATTTCCCATTGTTACTTGGAAAGTCCTAAGAGAACTTTGTCATTGACACAGTATCTATGAGCTCCCCTCCCAGCTTTGCTTCCCCAGTTCATTCCTCTTTTCCATCCTCCTGCCCACTGAAATAAAGGATCTGCTGAGGTTCAGGTGTAGCCTCTCCCACTCTTTATCCATCCTGCCACAGTGCAGAATGCTGCTTTTAGGGTAAACAGATCTTGATCATTACTTTTCCCCCTGGAAATTTTAAAGTAACAATTCAGAATTAAGAGTTGACTTGTGCAGTTGTTTATGAAACGAGTGAACTCATTTCATGAAACACATGAGTGTTTATGAAATGAGCAAGCTCAGATGTCAGTCCCACAGCTGCTGCTGTCCAAGCAGAGCTTGCTGAGTTTCCCTGGGATGAAGGCACAGCCCTGTGGACTGAAGCAGAGCCCAGAGCTGGATGTTCTGAGCAGGTACCTACCGAGCAGTGCTCTGCTGTCTGCACCTGAACATTGAGCAGCTTCTCACAGAGCAGCTTCAGGGATGGCCTGGAACTCTAGGGACAGAACAGATCATAAACCATGCTGTCTCACAGGACTTCAAATAACAGAGATGGGTGTTACATAAAAATGTTATGTTCCTCAAAGAATAGCACATCTTAGCCTCTGCTGGTGAAATACCAGGAATAATTACTGAATTAGGAGATTTGTGTGTGCATAGGTAGGAAAGAAGGAACAGGGTCAGGTAAAAGCAAGCACAGGAGTGAGTCAGCAGCTCTGGAGTCTGTTAATTGAGCACCTTCCCAGCAGCCTCTTACCTTGACTCTCTGTTTAAAAGGTTTGTATCTCTGTGTGTCCCTGATCTTCTTGTGAGGGTGATCAAGAAGTAGGACCTAGAAGAAATCAGATTTTCAGTCTAAAATGTGTTATTGCATGAAACTTTACAGAGCTGAATGTGCAGCTGCCTGTTGTTTCCTCCCATCCACACATTTTAAAGCCATGAAAGGACAAGACCCAGCTCATCCAGGCTGGATTCAGGAGTTTCCAGGAGCTCAGGTGTGTCCCCTTGATCCAGAATGATTTATCAGAAACTTTATTTTCAATGTACCTTCAGGTCATTCCGTAAGGCGTGTCCAACTAAAATCCTTCCCTGCAGGATCTCAGCCACCTCCTTCTGAACCTTTTTGAAGTCTTCACCTAAAAATGCCACACAAGGAAACACTTTCCATGAGCAACCACTGCACCTTTTCTGGGAAACAACTGTATCCTTGGGACTGTAGTTTTTGTATAGTACACTGAATCTCTGCTTGCTAGAACATAGAGAATTCTATAAAGAGCACAGCATGAAAATAAAATTATTTTTAATACTATATTCCACCATTTAATTCATTCAAGGGTGCAGAGAATTCTATAAAGAGCACAGCACGAAAATAAAATTATTTTTTTAATACTATATTCCACCATTTAATTCATTCAAGGGTGCAGAGAATTCTATAAAGAGCACAGCATGAAAAGGAAATTATTTTTTTATACCATATTCCAGCAGTTAATTCCTTCAAAGGTGTCAGTGATCACTGTATAAAAGCACTTCTTCCCACAATTTTTCTTAGCATTAATTTTAACTGAATTCTCAGCATTTTGTTTTCCCAAATTAGGTCTCAAACCATTCCAAGCTCAGCCAATGAGGCTTCTGACTTCTCCCTCTTTGGGGGAATCCCTGGTACCTGAGTTTATATTCTGAGGCCGGATGCCACTGACAGCTGTCCTGTAGTCTGTCACCTTCTCCGTGGGCTTGACATACTTGTCATAGACACACTTCCCAAACTGGTTGACGATGGACACCCGAGCCAAGATGCTGTCCTCGCCCTTGGGGCCCACCCCCACCATCTCACAGTCCATGGCCACGGCCCGGGTCAGCCTGAAAGGCAAAGGGACACTTGGGGACACCTGGGAGGGCCCAGCTGGAGCTGGCAAGGCTCACACCTTGCTGTGAGCAGGGCAGAGCCTGGCAGCAGGGGCAGGGGGATGGCAGCTCACTGTGCAGGTCACTTGGCAGAAGCCACTCTGAGAGCTCTGATATTGTTATTGTTGTTTAATTGAAGGGATGGGACTGCAGTCAGGCTAAAAACAACTTATTGTTCACATAAACATCAGTCTCAGGGGCTGTGAGATTTGTGAGAGTAAGTAGTTGGTTATAGCTCAAGAGCAGTTAGAAGTTCTTTGTTACAAGACAATTTATAACATTGTAATCTAATGGACAGTTGCTACAAAGTTTCTTTTGCTTTTCTATTACTTATTTCTACTGCAATGTGTATATTTTTATCTAATGGGCTATTATAACATGCATGCACACACACGTTTCTATTGTGACTTCTAAACTCTTAGCTTCCTCTATACAATTACACTCTTACATTATAAACCCTTCACTATCTTATTAATACAGTTTTTTACTTATTTGAGGTATACTCTTACAACTATAAACATGTGTTTATTATTTTTCTGCTTAATGTCTGTGTACTTTATTTTTACATCAATCTAAGCTTCTTCTGAGGCTGCAGATCAAACCTTTCAGTGTCTCTGGAAGTTTCTGTCTTCCCATTTCTCACACTGATGCCATCCCTCCCCCTGCAGTGTCACTCACCCATCAAAAGCCTTTTCCTTAACCAGCACCTGCTCCACAGACTGGCATTGCACTGTTTCAAGTCCCAGGTTCCTTCTGGCAATTTTTGCTGCTTCAGGTCCTAGTGCTGCTTCAATATCTTTGGGATCAACGTCATCAAACCAGATGTCAGCCCTGGGAAGAACAGATTTAATTACATTTAACAGTCTCAAAGCAATCTGATGTCTGTTGTACAAAAAGTATGTTTAGTTTTTAAACCAAGAGATAAACCCTGTGACTTTTATAAAGCAAGAGATAAACCCTGCAGGTTTCTTGCTGTGTCTGAGGAGTTGGGGCAAAATGTTCCTTATTTCTTTCAGAATTTAGTCTGGAAAAGTGCAGCTGTTTGGAATGTACCTCTGTGTGCTCCTCCCAAAATAAATGTTCCCATCCAGAGCTGCTGCCTGAAATACTCACTCCTTGGGCTGCTGCTCCACGTGTTCCTCAGCTTTCCTCCTCTTATGTTTCAGCTCATCCTTCTCCTTCACAACAATGCCATTTTTCTTCTTTTCTTTGCAGCCTTTCCCATTGCTTTTGGTGCCATTTAAGTTCTTACTTGCTGTAACCCCCTTGGATTCTGGCTTGGCCAGAGGAGGACTGGCTTTAGCAGCACCACTGTCCATTTTATTTGTGGATTTGGCCTTTACCACATTCCCATTCCCATTGACTGCTGGGACTTCTGGGCCTTTGGCTGCTTTGAGTGGCTGCTTCTTTGTGGTGTCTGTTTGATCTGTGGAAATGGGCTTCTTGGAGTTATTTGCCTTTTGTTTCAGCAGCTAAAATGACATAAAAAAAAAGAAAGAAAAAGAAAGATAAAGGAAAAGAGCCTGAAAAAGAGAAGGCTTAAGAGTGACCTAATTGTGTCCTCCCAGTACCTAAAAGGAGCCTTCAGGAAAGGGGGAGAGGGATTATTCACGAGAGCCTGGAGTGCCAGGACAATGGAATGACATCAAGCAGTGCTAGATGGATTTTGGGAAGAAATTCTTCCCTGTGAGGGTGGGCAGGCCCTGGCACGGGGTGCCCAGAGCAGCTGAGGCTGTCCCTGGATCCCTGGCAGTGCTCACGGCCGGGCTTTGCTGGGACAGTGCGAGCTGTCCCTGCCGCCGCGGAGCTGCATCCCGGCCCCGCCAGCACGGCCCCGCTGCTTCCCCGTGCCGGCACCCCGGGGCTGTCCCCACCGCATCCCCCGGTGCCCCTCACCTCCTGCAGCGCCTTCCAGTTGGAGGAGAACTCCTGCGGGTTGCGGGGGGGACCCACGGCCGCCATGCCGGGCGCGGCCGCCGCTTTCCCGAGGGCCTTCCTCTTCTTCCTCCTCTTCTTGCTCTTCCCGCGGGCCGCGCCGCTCGGCCCCGCCGCCTGCGGCTCCGCAGGGCTCTGCTTGGCCATGCGGGGGTCAGCGGGGTGGGACCGGGACCAAGACCGGGATCGGGATCGGGATCAGGGGGCAGCCTTGCCCAACAGGGCCGGCGCTACTGCAGGGGGACCGGCACAGCGCCGCACCGCCCCGGCGGGGCACGCCGGCCCGCGCTTGGGTTCCGGGGTGGAAGGGGCGGTTCCATGGTTCCGGGCCTGGGGGTCGCGTGGGGACCCCCACCCCAATCGGGTGTGTCCCCAGGGCCACACGGCCCCCGAGCCGACCCTTGGCCCGCGGGGCTGGCGCACAAGCTGGAGAAGCCGCGGCCATTGCGCAAGGGCGGCCGCGCTCCAGCTGCCGGCGCGGCCGCGTCCCCCTCGGGCCCGCTCGGAGCGTGTTTGCTCAGAGGCTGTTTGCTCAAAGGCTGCTTTTGCTCTTCCCTTCCGCTCCACGTGATGCTTTGGGCCGAAAGCTCTCGGTGCTCGGCTCGGAGAGCTCGGCTCGTCCGGCATGACCGTCAGCTTGGCGCTGCGGGCGCTCGCCGTGCTCCCGCTGGGGCTGTGCTGGCTCCCTGAGGTGAGTCTGACCTCGCACCGGCCCTTCCAGGAACGCTGCCGGCCTTCTAAGAAAAGCTAAAAAAAATTTAAAAAAAGAAAAAGAAGAGGAGACGACGCGGTTCTAAGCCAAACTCCGTCCGAGGTCGCTAATCAGGAAGATAATCTGTTCTCTCCCTCGTGCAGCGAAGCCGTGAGGGTTTGGCGCTGGGGCGGCTGGGCTGTTGGCTGGCGTTCCTTCCAGCCCGGCTCCAGCGAAGGGAGAGCCTCCTGTCCATTTGGTTTTGCTCTTCCTCTTCTTCTTCTTCTTCTTGCAGAAATTGGTGGGCGCTTTGGATGCGGGAGATGTTCTGTCTTACTTTGGAACCAGCTCAGTGGCTGATGGTACGCAGGGCTCAGTGCCCCTCGGTTCAGAGCACACCTGGCCGCTGCTTTCTCACCCTGTGCGGCTGACAGGGCAGAGAACACTGATTAACAACCCCTGATTAACAGCCCCTGATTAACAACCCCTGAAATGACCAGCATTTGGTGTTTCTGAGTCCCAGTGCAAGCGAGACAATGTGGGTTTCAGTGTGAGTGGATGGAGGGATGTGTCAGAGCTTCAGATCTGCTCAAGGAAATGTGCTCGACCTCTTTGCACATTTCTGCTCAGTCCCCATTCTCTGTATTGGTGCTTTTCTTCTGATAAAAGCTTTAGACTAAGGGTAACTTTAAATACTTGTTAATTATTATGATTAATAAATGCACAAAGAGATTTGAATTCTGGGTCTGGATTGATGATAATTCAGAATAAAGATGTTTTGAAGTCTCAAATCCCTAATGGAAGGGTGTTGTCTCCTTGTGAGTTCACCTAGTGCTCATCCCAGTGTCTTTGTCTGCATTGTGATAATTCCCACTCAGAAATAATTAAAATCTGCAGGAACAAAACTGTCTCAGCCTTTTTTAGATGGACTGTTCTCCTTATTGGGAGAGGAGAAGCTGTAATAAATTCAGTGCCAGTTTCTGTTCCCAGTCAGATTATCCTCACTTTGGAATGCACAAAAACACAGAAATTCTCTGGCTGTTGGCACCATGACCCCAAGATGCCACAGTTGACCTTTGTAGGGAAATTTTTCCTGGGGAAATAGGCCTTACAGTGGGTTTTTGTGTATCAGCCTTTCTCATAACAGCTCCCCTTGTTCTGGTCTTGTTTCATTTCTTTCAGTACCTGAGTTTGTTGTGGCTGAGCCAGCTTGCCCTTGTCAAGAAGAACATTTTGGGCTGAGGCCCTGTCGGGTCCAGCACTGCTCCATCCAGGCCTGGGGGCAGCTCTATGCCTTTCAATTCCTCGAGGACCATGCCCTCCTGTCCTCCTCCTTTGTGAGCAGCCAGGTGGTGAACTCTTCCTTTGTTTTACTGAAGAGATTCCCAGGGAGCTGCTTTGCAGGTGGAAAATCCCTGCGGCCTCCTGGGGCCAGGAGCAGAGTCACTTACTGTGAAGGGCAGCTGGTGAGTATAAGCAGGAACAGCCTCTGGGGTGGCAGCTTCCTGCACCAAACTGTGTGAACCACCCACTGAATAAATCCTTGCCATCCCCATGGATAGCAAACGTCTTTGGAGTAACTCAGAGGTGGAATTTTATCTGCTTCAGCAAGGAGTGGTCACCGTGGGCGAGGAGAAGATTCACATCAGGCCAGTCAGGAGCAAAGATGTGGCTCTGCTGAAGGACCTCGGCTTCTCCAGCCCCCACATCCTCTTCAAAAGTGCTGCAGGAGAGGCAAAACCAGCCAGAGGTAACAGCCCTGCTGGAAAAGCTGTCTCCTGGAGCATTGCTTCCATGAGCTCAGAGGAAAAATTGGTGTTTACAAATACAGGAGCAGACCTGAAAAGGTTCCTCACCTCGCTGAGGTGTGCCCAGCGTGTCTGATGTGGCTGCTTGCTATTTTGATAGCACAGGTGTGCTGCTAAAGCTGCTGCCAGGTGAAAGACACCACCAGAAGTGGGAAAGCAAGGAGGAGTGGACTTGCAGCTGAGTTATTGCAGCCTTTGGGGAGAGGGAGTGGATCTGTAGGACCTTTTGTGGTGCATTTGAACCTCCTGGTGTCCCTCTGTGCTGTCCAGCAGGGTGGGCTCCTCCTCGCCTGCACAAGAGGGCTGAGGCAGCTGTCAAACACCTGGAGCTGATGGTGGTGGCAGGGCCAGATGTTTACTTGTACCACAAAGAGGACACGGAGCGTTACGTCCTGGCCAACCTGAACACTGTGAGTGCCTCTGGGCTTGGGGTCCTGGTACAGAGCACATGTGCAGGGCATTCCTCTGTGCTTCCCTGAGCATGAAATCCCCCAAATTCCCATGTACAAGGAGTAAAAGAAGATCTTAGAGGATTTAAAACCCACATAGAAAATGTAGCTCTTCATTTCATTACTCATGTTACAACACAGGTAGAGTTTTCTCACCCTGTTGCTTTCAGTGGGATTGAGTTAAATCCACTGAATCAGTCTTATATTTTACATTTCACTGTTTTATTTCTATTGCAGAATTTTCATTTCTCTTTTTGCTATTATTAAGAATTTTTCTGTGTGTGTGTACTGCAGAAAAGCCTGTAGCATTCACTCTACCCTATGAAACTTTTCATGCAGATTCTTCTCTCTGTTTCAGAGTATCTGACAGATCCAACCACTTCTCAACTCTTGACAGATTTATTCACATTTTTAGTGCATATGTTAGTGTTGTAGTTACCTTTGTAATGAGTGCAGCCCAGTTTTTGGGAACAGGGAGTGGGAGTCCCCAAGGCCCCTTGTTTATTGAATCCTTTCTGTCTCTTCTCAGGGAGCAGAGCTGCTCAGAGATGCCTCACTGGGGGCTCATTTCAGAGTTCACCTCATGCAGATGCTGGTTTTGAGAGAGCCAGAGGTAAGGGGAGGGCTGTGTTTGAGGCTTGCCCGAGCTCCAGGCTGTTTGGAACGTGCCAACGTGTGCCTTCCCTGCAGGCAGAGGTGAACATCACCACCAACATCACCTCCTCCCTCATCAGTGTCTGTGAGTGGAGCAAGAAGGTGAACCCCCAGAACGACTCTGACCCCCAGCACGCTGACATTGTCCTCTACATCACCAGGTGCTGAGCTCCCTGCCCTGGGAGGGACTGGGAAATAGGGTTAGGTTGTTTTATTCAGTTCTGCTTGTCTGAGGATGTTTGGATTTTTTAATGTGGAATCATCATAAAATTTGAGCAGTGGGCTCAAAAGAAATGTCAAAATGTCTTTGTGTCAAAAGAAATGTTAGATAGCTGGCAAGGCTCAGATAAATCCAGCTGGATGTCTAGACCTGGCTCTTTTAGCTGTGGGGTGTTCTTTCCTCTTTCCTCTTTAGGTTTGACCTGGAGTTGCCTGATGGGAACAAGGAGCTTCGTGGAGTGACTCAGTTAGGGGGAGTCTGCTCCTCCTTCTGGAGCTGTGTCATTACCCAGGACACTGGCTTTGACCTTGGAGTCACCATAGCCCATGAGATTGGGCACAGGTCAGTAGGAAACTGCCAGAGCAGCCCAGCAGGTTTTATTCAGGTGAAAACATCCTCCAGCTTAAGGAAAGAAGCCAAAGGACCTCTTGACATAAAAGGGAATTCCCCATGGATTATTCTAACCCTTTTGGTCATCATCATGGATTATTTCGGAAAGAGTTCCTTGAATTTCTTGCATTCCTGCATGTCCTGTGACAATTGGAAGCTGCAAAGAGGAGAGAAACTCTGTGTGACAACAGAAGAAGGAAGGGCTGCAGAGGGAGCTCAGTCCTTGCTTAGAGAAGGGAGGCTCCAGCCTCTGGGTTTCCTCTTCTCAGGGCTCTGTGCTGCTTCTTTACAGCCTTGGCATTGCCCACGATGGAGAGGGGAATGTGTGCAGCAGCAGTGGTTACATCATGGGCTCAGCAGGAAACCACAACAGCATCGACCTCACCTGGTCTCCGTGCAGTCGGGAGCAGTTCCTGGCTCTTGTCAGGTAAGGGAATGGTTGAGTTCTTCAGCTCCCTGTGCTGGGAACTTAGGAGAGAAAAACTCAAAGAATAAAAAAGTTTCTGGAAAAACGAGGAACAGTGAAAAGCTTGGGGTTTGTTTATTTCTTAGCACTTGTTGCTGAGGTTAAACCCAGTTTTTGCTTCACGTAGCTGGAAGTGGCTTTGGTTGGTGCCTGACGTGCCTGGGCTGGGTTGGATTTCTCAGACACTGGCTCAGCCTGCACATTTTATTTACAACATCAGAGCATCCAGGCACTGCAGGCTGTGCTGGCTGGGTGCAGGACAGGAATGGGATAGAACTCCAGCAGCAGGGAACTGTGAGAATCTCCAGGCAGCTGCTGCAACTAAATCCATCCCAGCCCACAGCGAGCATGTGTTGTCTGGGAAAGCAGCAGCCAACTCCCAGAGAGAAACTCAGCACAAGTCTGCAAACATGTCCTTGTCCTCACTACCCACAGCTGGGAAAGTGTTATTCCTCATGTTTCTATCAGTACAGGCCAAACAAGCTGCTTGAATGACCTGCCGGACATGGACGGCAGCATCCCGGGGTGGAAGCCTGGCTTGTACTATGGAGCAGATGAGCAGTGTAAAATTGCCTTTGGGAGTGTGGCCACAGCTTGCACCTTTGCTGACACCAATGTTGTAGGTAGAAAGTTTGTTTGTCTTGCTAAGGGCAGCTGGGAAATGTTCAGGAGCCAAAATTCGGAAGAACTGGCTGGCAGCGTTTTTATTCTGAAGGGATTGAAGGTGCTTTTCTACCAAAGATTTCTTGGCAAAGCTTTCAGAATGTTTCCCTTCTCTTCATCACTTCCTTCCTCCACGTAAATCTCCTGTAAGGTTTACACAGGGTGCTGTTGTGCACAGCTGGCAGTGCTGGGTGCACCCACTCAGGGTCCTGCCTTGGGGAATTTTTGTTCACTGGATTCCTCCAGCTTCCCTGCCATGGCTCAAATCCCTTTGTCTGGGAAGCACAGCGTGTTTAATAGCTGCCATCTGGACATGTTTTGTTAATGAGGAAACACTAAGGTGGGTGAAACTTTAATTGCTTCAGTTGATCATCTTCCAGCATTACAGCTGGTGATCACTATAGTGAGGATCTTTTGACTTGCCCACAGCTGTTGCGTAAAAGCAGGAAAAATGAAGGAATTTGCATTGTTGGGTGTCAAGGAGAAAACCTGGAGCATGCCCTCTTTACACTTTTGGTTCTGTGTTGTTGAGCCTGACTCCCTGAACTCCCTGATTTTCTTGTCACACCAGGACATGTGTAAAGTTCTCTCATGCCATGTACAGCCAGCAGACAAATCCAGCTGTACTCGGCTTCTGGTGCCCCTCCTGGATGGAACTGAGTGTGGGATCAACAAGGTAAGGAGGCTCCCACCAGGACTGGGTATGGGGGCTGTGGGGCTCAGGCAGCAGAGCTCTGTCAGTGTCTGAAAGGTAGCTGGCACTCACTGCCCCTTGGCCAGGGAGCTGAAACCAGTCCTTAACTGGTACCATTATGTCCTGATCTTGGTCTTTCCACCTTGTCTTTTTCTCTGGAGTTGCTTTGCAGTTCTATAGCCTGATATCTGAGCCCTCCTTCTACTTGAAATGACCTGTATGCTCTTTGCTTTGACCCCAGCCTCATGTTAGACCCTAATTAGGAAGGGGACTCTTCAACCTCGTGTCAGAAGGTGCCTCATTCACCTTGGGACTCTGTTACTGACCTCCCAAAGACAGGGACTTGTGCCAACCTTTTAGATCCCAGCCCTGCTGTGTTCTCTGCTGCCAGCTCTGTGTGTTCTTGTTCCTAGTGGTGCTCCAAGGGTCAGTGCAGCTCTCTGGAGGAACTGAACCCCATGGCTGTGGTCCATGGGCACTGGTCTGCCTGGAGCCCCCTGTCCCCCTGCTCCCGCAGCTGCGGCGGGGGCGTGGTGCTGAGGCAGCGCTTCTGTAACAACCCCAGGTGAGATGTGGGCACCTGCCTGTGCTCAGGGCCTCAGGGATGAGTCTTCCTCTTTGCTTGGGACAAACCTGCCTCTGTTGAGGAATTCTGTCATTTCCAGGCCTGCTTTTGGGGGGCAGGAGTGCCACGGTGCCAGCATGCAAGCAGAGATGTGCAATACGCAGGTAATGGAGCTCAGCAGCATCTGAACTTCTGTCTCACTGTTGGGCCCTTTGAGGGATGGGTGTTTTGTGACTGTCCTTCCCACAGCTGACTGCTCTGGTAAAGATCTGGTGCACAGCCTCCATCTGTCTGACAGCAGGAGAGGTATTTGTGCCATGGAAGGCAGCAGGATTATTTAATAGCATTATTCACACGTAATGAAGCATTTTCTCTATGCCCCATAGCAGGACAGATGCTGAGAAAATAGTGACTCACAATGGTTTTCTTCAGATGGGCTTTCTTGTATTGTTCCTGTTTTCCTTATCTATTTCTTTTGTATAAATTGCAAAGATATCAGCTTCCGAGCACAATTCTCTGCATATCCTGCAGCCTTGCTTTAAAGTGGTTTTCTTTCTTTGCAGTTGTTTGGGTGTTTTAATTACCAGGCACTGCATTTTGCCTTTAGCTAGAGGGTTGAATGTCAGTGCTCAGTCACTTCCTTTCCTTACACAATTATCTCTCTGGGATCCAGGCCTGTCTGATCACCCAGCAGGACTTCATGGCTGAACAGTGTGCAGCAACAAATTTAAAGCCACTGTACCTTGATGTAGAAGCACCATCCTTTTATACCTGGACTTCTGCTGTTGGCTTTGCCAAAGGTGAGGAATGTCTGGAACCCCAGTTTGTGCTCATGGACCTCTGTACATTGGAATGAAAAGGCTGTTCCACTGAGTGGTTTAGTTTTCACATGAAACCTGGGTGCTTTTTGAGAGATCATAGAATCACAGAATGGTGTGGGTTGGAAGGGACCTTAAAACTCATCCCACCATGGCAGGGACAACTTCCACTATCCCAGGTTGCTCCAAGCCCTGTCCAGCCTGGCTTTGGACACTTCCAGGGATGGGAGTCCACAACCTCTCTGGGTTTTTTCCCATTGCTTGATGAGCAGCCACGTGCCTTCCTGAAAGAATAACTCCTTCCTTGTGCCTGCCTGCTCCAGGGGACCTGCTGTGCAAGCACATGTGCAGGGCTGTGGGCAAGGAGTTCATGGTGAGCCGCGGGGACAATTTCCTGGATGGAACCAGGTGTGAGCAGGATGACACAGAGCACCACGGGGATCTCCATCTGTGTGTCATGGGGAGATGCAGAGTAAGTGACTGGGGAGTCCAGGTGAGCCCCTGGCAGGTGATCTGCACCACAGGACTCAGGGGAAATCCTGCTAGGAAAAAACAAAATGTCCCAAACAACAGAGCGAGCTCTTCTCAGAAGAGTTTTCTTCTTGGTGTGTTGGATGGAATCCAAAAATCTACTGTTCTGTCTGTGCATCCAATGCCCTCTAGATGAGACATTCTGCTAATTATGCAGTAAACACACAGGGCTGTTCATCCCTAATCCAAGAAGCAATTGGTTTATGTGTTGGTGGAGAAGACATCATTAGCTGCTCAGCTTGCCTGCTGTAATTAGCCCCATAAAATGCTGACTGTCTTGGAGGGAAGTTCCGTGGCTTGAATCACTGTGTCAGTGGCAAGATAAGGAGCAAAACCTGGGCATCACAAGTTGACAAATTGATTTTTGGAGTATTTCTGATCAAAACTGCAGTCTAGCTTGTGGAGTTTTTTCCTGGATTGGACCTGAGGAAGGCATTCTTTCCTGATGACCTTGGACACAACTCCCCCGCGCCGTCTGCATTTTAGGAACTGCTCAGTGCTGACCCGGCTGGATGTTTTCTGTTGTTTCTTTACATTCCCAGAATACTCCTTGTAAATTTTATGTTTTTCTCATTATCCTCGTGCTCACCATGTTTTGTGAAGTGTTTCCCCCCTTGAACAGCAGAGGGTGTAGGCACAACCTGTTCTGATTTTGGCTCTTTCATTGGCAGCAGTGATAAATATGCATGTTATGGCAGCTTCCAAGGCCTGGGATCAGTGGCTGCAGCATAAATTCAGCAGTTGCACATGTTTTGCTGTTAAGCCTGCTGAGATCCTCCTGTAGCTTTGTGTAAATTAGTCTTGTTCATGGGAATGGGGATAGAATCTCTCTTCTGAGTTCCATGGCACTGAAGTGATGTGAGCTAGGTTTGGCTTTGGAGTCTGGGGAGCTGAAGATTCCTTTAGAACCTGCCATTCATGTTTACTGTCCTCTTGGGCTTTTGTTTTTTCCTCACTTCCTCCCTCCCTCCAGAAAGAGTTCATAGAAGAGAGCACAGAGCTTTGGGTTTAGGTCACAGGAGAGATTTTTTGGGCTGCTTCTTATGGAAAAGAAAATGTCACAGTTACTGACAGTTGTGCTCTCAGCTAAGACCTCCCAGTCCCTGGCTTTGCACGCTGCTGCCCAGTGGCAGCTCTTGGTACAAACACAACTTTTCCTTTGTTGTCTTCCTAAATCCAGATCCCAAAGGGAAAGGGCAGTTTCAGGAACACAGCAATGTTGCTTTTGCTCTCTTGTTTTCTCAGAGCAAGCCAGGCTGACAGGCTCTCCCCTCTGCTCCCCTCAGGCATTCGGGTGTGATGGCCAGATGGGCTCCAGGAAGGCCATGGATCCCTGCAAGGTCTGTGGGGGTGACAACTCCACCTGCACCAAAGTGAGTGGATCCTACACAGAAGGGAAAGCTGAAGGTGTGTAGTCCTCCCCCTCAGGCTCTGTTTGTGTGCAGTGTTCCAAATCTTCTTCCTTCTCCCTTCTGCTTCTGCTTGGTTTTATTTTATGGAGGGTATGGAGATGAGTTTTGGGAGATGGGCAGAATGCCTTTTTTTGGTCATAATTCTCTGGATGTGGGTCAGAAATGTAACTGTTTGGGAAGTCCCATAAATTATTGAGAGCTGGGGGCGATACCAGATCACAGAATCATAAATATCCCAAGGGATCCACAAGGATCATTGGGTCCAGCTCCTGGCTCTGCCCAAGACATCCCACCACGTCCTTGAGAGTGTTGTCCATGCTTCCTGCTTTGTTAAACTTGGGAACTGGTCTGGCTCTTGCAGTCTTATGGAGAGATTAGCAGAGAGCCTAAAAAGAACCACAGAAATGTGAGAACAGGACACAGAATGCAGCTCAGCTGCGTTTGCTGTGTCACCATCACGGTGTTCAAGGCAAGGAGCAGGCTCAGGGTGAATTTAGGAGTTGAGCTGCAGCCCCCATCCTTTCCCACAGCGTTTCAGTGATGGAAGGTGACCACATCTTTCTCCTTTCCACCCTTCCAGAGTATGTGACATTCCTGTCCCTGCCCTACAACACCACCTCAGTCCATGTCACCAACAGGAGGCCTCTCTTCACACACCTGGGTGAGTGGAATGAAAAGGAGAGGAGGGGATACAGGCAGGGCTGAAAGGAGCTTGTGCAAACAAAGAAATGGAATTTTTGGTGCTGTATTTTGCTTGTGGGATGTTCTCCAGTGGGAAGCTGTAGGAGCCATGCTCCATGGGATGCCAAACTTGCATCAAACTGGTTCCTGCCAAGTGGGCAGCCAGCAGCTGCCAGCACCAGGGGATCCTGGTGACTACATCATGTCTCTTAACCTCACTGCTCCTCTGGCTTCTCCAGCTGTGAAGGTTAAAGGAGAGTATGTGGTGGCTGGAAAAGGAAAAATCTCTCTGAATGTCACCTACCCATCAGTTCTGGAGGACAAGCAGATCAAGTACCAAGTGTTCCTCACCCAGGAAAACCTGCCAAGCCTGGAGGAAATCCATGTGGATGGGCCAACACAGGAAGAAATTGAAATACAGGTGAATTAAAGCAGCAGAGTTGGAAGGGGGCCAGTCAGAAGTGGCCTGGTTTGGGTGGCTTTGCTGCAGAATCTAGGTGTGGTGATTCAGGTGACTCAGTGCCCAAGGCTGGTGTTCACTGAAGAGTGATGGGGTTGCTGTTCTTGGGAATGGCTGGGGGTTGGCTCCCCACAAGCTTCCTGCAGGTCTGGGGGTGATTGTGTGGGGAGAACCACACTGAGTTAAACCTTCTGCTTGGCTTAGTCACTTTCAGTGCCCAGAATTCACAGGATGGGTGCTCTGACTGATCTGGCTGGGACTGAGGCACTGCAGTGAGGCTCAGGACTGGATGGAAAGAAGGGAAACTGGCTTCTCCTTCCTCCATCCTAAGAAATAAATCCAAGTTTTCTTCTGCACTGACCACAGTTTTTCCTTCCCAGGTCTACAGGAGGTACACAAAAGAATATGGCAATGCCACCAACCCAGACATCACCTTCAGCTACTTTGTCCCCAGAGAGAACCTGACCTATCTGTGGGTTCCTCAGCAGGGCCCATGTTCAGTGACCTGTGGGGAAGGTGAGGCAGCAGGACTCAGTCTTTACTTTTTATGGAGACTTCTCCTTTGGTCTGAACTGAATTTCAAAGCAGATTGCTGGAAATGATTGCTAGTGTTCAACTGAACCAAAAAAAAAAGTGGTGGAGCTTTTGAATTAAATTCACTAATCAGCAAATGAGCTGAATCATCAAAATGATACTGAAAATGTTTGATCACATAGCAGATTTTTAAATAGGTTTTAACTGAACTCTTGGATTTAAGACTAAATAATTTTCTCAGATTTTTCAAAGTTACTGAAGACTGTAATTTGAAGTTGGCTAAACATCAGAAGTCTGAGACCAAAGGGATATCTGGTATCTAACTAAAGCCTCAGAGCTAATTATGAAACTTCCTTCTTTGAATTCTATTCCTGTGCCATGGCTAATCCTTTCTGTCTCCCTAAAGGAATCATAATGCAGATTGTAACAGTTCACTCTGATAGATGGCCTGACATCTTGTTTACCAGATAATTCAGATCACACTGTCAGGCCTCTCAAGAATTCTGTGACAAGGATTTAGAAAATGCATTAATGAATATTTATGCAAGTCAATCTACACAACTAGTTATGCCTGGAGAGCTTTTCTCCAGCAAATCCCTCAGGTGAAGTGATTGCTGAAACCCTGAAGGAAAGAGCTCAAACTGCTCCAGAGCCTCCAGCTAATGCAGCCACAAACAGAAAAAAGAATGAGAAACTCAGGACTTAAAATAACAAAAAGTTGGGAATCTGGGCTGAAATTGCACCTTGAGAGCTGAAAGTGATGCACAGCCCTCCTCAGCAATAGTCATTATTTGAAAACAAGGAGGGTAGAGCAAAGATAAGGCTGCTGATGGATTCTGGACATTTGGTGCTCAGGGTCATGCTGCTTGAGATTCAGAAGAGCCTGGCTCTCCTTGTAGCCCATTCACTGAGACTCCTTTTAGCTTTGCTTGTAATTTCTTCGAGTTTGACTTTTCATCTGCTTTGCTTTTTGTGTTCATTATTGTTAAAAGTCTTCTCTATAGCTGTAGCTTATGAATATTTCATTCCTTGCCTGCTGCAGGCACTGGAAGTCTCCAGTTTCTCTCCCAGTGCCTCTGGTTTTGGCTGCTGCAGATGCCTTTGAGGAGGTTGGTGCAGTTTGAGCACGAGGGCTGTGTGATGACATTACCTGGTCACTTCTACACAGTGGCATTTAAAACCAGCTCCCTCCTAGAGCCTATTTGCTGTCCCTCATCAGTCAGATCATTAGAAGTAATTTGTTCCAAATTATGATTGATATCTTTGTTCTTTCAAACAGCCAGTTTAGAGCAACCTTTCCATTTTGGCAGTGGGTTATCAATCAAACTTCTCCTCTGCTGGGGTGCTCACCTTGGAAAATCACTTTAAAACTCTTGAGGGAGGTTGTATCACAAAAAGAAGTTTGTGTGCTTGCAGGAAGTCTGAATTCCCACACAGCCCATTTTCTTACCCAGGTGATGAAGTAAAGCAAAATCACTGCAACATCCTTCCATAACAGAGAGGAGCTGTTCACTTTGGTTGTAACTTCAATTCCTTTTCCTTTTGTGTCCCAGGGGTGCAGCCAGTGGCTCACGTGTGCTTTGATCAGACCAAGAATGAAGTAACAGAGGATCAGAGGTGTCTGGAGCTGCCACAGCCCCTCCCAGAGCACAAGCCCTGTGCCATGGAGCCATGCCTCTACAGGTTGGTGATCCTGGGAGCTCAGCTCAATTCCTGCCTTGCTCTGCCACTTAACTCAGGCTCTGTATTTGTGTTGTCATGTCAAAAAGAAAAAAAAAAAAAAGAGAAGTAGGAAGTAGTTTCCTCCTAATTATAACGAGGTAGCAGATCCCAAACCATGTTCTGTCCTTCCTGGTCCTGTGAGATAATTGAGATGTCAGCTGAAGGAATGGGAAATAGTCCTTCAATATTTTACAGTAATCTGCTAAATGAAGATATTTAAGGGCATATCCAGAAGAAGATGCCTCTCACATCCTTTCCAAGATGGTGCCAGCAAAGAGGGTTGACCCTTGTGTTGATTTTTTGGGAAGGAGGACCAAGGGCCAAGCCTGCCCTGACATTGCCCTCAGAGACCTTTTAGTATTCAATAAAAAGTGATGGCACTGTCAACTATAGCCTATAGCTTAGGTGCTTTTAGTCCTAGAAAGGACTTAAACTGTCCTCTCAGTCACATCCAGACAAGGCTTTTGAAACAGAGAAGCTGAACACTCTGCATGACCCATTTCTGTAAGCAGTTCTGAGTAATAAACCTCCCTGATGCAGATGGGAAATGGGGTGATGCAGCTGCCTCCCATTTAGGTGGAAGTTGTCTCAGAGAGATGAATGCTCTGCTGTCTGTGGGACTGGAGTTGCCCAGCAGAACCTGACCTGTGTGCAGTTCCATGATGGCCTGGAGACTGTGGTGGATGACAGCCTGTGCCCAGCAGAAGAAAAACCCCTCTCCCTTGTGCCCTGTGTGGTCAATGTCTGCCCTTTGGGCTGGGACAAAGTGAGTTTGCTGCCTTGGCTTTTCAGGAGCCTCACTGGGAGCTTTGCACTTTTATCCAGCAGTTAAGAACCACCAGCTTACTCCTGGAGCCTGGAGGGTTGTTTATACCACTGCTCTGCCCAGTTAAGAGTTCATCCTGTCACTTTAGACAGCTCCCTCCCTCTTTAATATGCTGCTGGATCCCTCAGTTCCTCGTGGTGGTTTGTTTAGGGCAGCTGTTTTTTGCTCTGTTCTGAGGAGGAAGATGCACGTTTACTTCAGCCTCTGGAGTCACTTGGGCATGTCCAGCTGGAAAATCAGACTGTCTATGTCTGGAGCCCTGTAGCTGGGGAGTGTTCTGTCTCCTGTGGTAGAGGTGAGGCCTTTTTTGTGCTGCAGGGAAGTGTTGCTTGGCTGTAGGTGTGAGTTCAGTGCCTGGGAACCTCGGTCTTTCCCCTTCTGCAGTTCCAAGAGTAGCTGTGATCACAGTTATTTTTTTGGAATAACTGGAGGGTGGTCTGGCTGTGCTTCAGAGCTGGGGGGGATGAGTGCAGTAAGAGTGCCATGCTTGGGCAGTTTGCTTGTTTTGTACATGCAGATGTGACACTTCTGACCTATTTTCAACCCTTGCATCCAAACCACACAGTCAGATTGCTTCCCTTCCTAGGTAAGGCTCAGCTGCACTATGTTTGTGTGGCTTTTGACACCAAAGAAGAAACCCAGGAGGAAAACTGTCAGCCAGTGCCAAAGCCAGAGAGCAGGGTGGAAGTCTGTGATCTCAACCCCTGCCCACCAAGGTAAAGCAGTTACCAGGAGACAATGAGACAGTGAGGAGTTCTTTCTTTCTCTCTCTGTCTGCAGGGACATGGTAAAGGAAGGGTCAGGCTACTCTTCCCTTCTTTGGAAGCACAGCCAGCTGCAAAAACTGTAGCACTGCTCCATACTCAACAAACTCAGAGTCTTTCCTGTGCTGGTACATCTCAGACAGAAATCAGTGTAGTCCTCAGAGTCTCAGTCCAGAGAAAAACTGAAGACCTCTTGATCCCTTGTTACTCTGGGGAAGCAGGAACAAATCTGTAGTTGCAAAAGGTGGTGACACATTTGCCAGCTGTACAGTTTCCACAGAGCATCAAGGAAAGTAGCAAGAATTAAATATTCTCAGAATCTGGAACAGCTGCTGTGAAAACTGAAGGAAATGCATTGCACTTTCCTTAGGATTTGTGGTGAGCTTGCCCTGCCCTATTTGCTGTAGGACTGGAAAGTTACTGCAACTTTTCTTACAGGATGCCACTCCCAGGGCCTCTGGGTCTGATCCTGATCTGAGAGTTCAGGGGTGTGTGTGTTTTGGAGGGAGATAAGATTGTCTCTACAGTTAAGTCTGTGTGTGTCACTCTGGGGAGGGCAGTGATGGACGCAGAGTAAGATTCAGTGTGGGTTTGAAATCTGTGGGCTCCTGGCAAAACGGGAATGCCCTCTGTATCCAACTCCAAAGCTGCCCCAGGCTGCATTCCAAGCACCATAGACCATGTGAAGCAGAGAATGAAGAAGGAGGAAGGGTGAGGGAGCTGCAGTGCCTTTTCTGCAGCGAGAGACAGGGTGGGGATCCATCACTAACTCACTTTTTGTGTTCCCTGCCCTGTCAGGTGGAAGGTAACCCCAGCTGGGCCCTGCTCCTCCAGCTGTGGGCTGGGCTTGGCAGTGCAGCTGGTCACCTGTGTGCAGACCCTCCATGGCCAGGAGGTCTTGCAGGAGGAACATTTGTGCCCTGTGGCAGAGAAGCCCCTCACCAGTGTCCCCTGTGTCATCCGCACGTGCTCTTACGAGTGGAGCTTCAGCGAGTGGTCAGAGGTACCTGCTCCCCTTCACATGCAGAAATTTTCCACCTTTTCCTTCCCTAGAGGCTGCAAGGGAGAAATACCAATTTCTGCCTTGTCTGTTGGCTTCCCACAGAAATGCTAAACTCTTTCCAGGGGTGTTTTCCATCCTTTCCACTGCCCTGTGTTTAGCAGCCGTAGGTTTGCTTCCCACCTTCCTCAGCTCAAGTTTTGGCTGCAGCTTAGAAATGGTTTTGGCATGTTTTCTCCTGGAGTGCAGATATTTTGGGATTTTTTTAGGAAGTGGTTCTGCAATTTAAATATATAGTTTGGAAGGTCCCCTGGAAGGTGGGGCATCTTGTAGCTGATGGAACAAGAGCACTGACAGGGCAAATTGTAGAAGAGCATGAGTGAACCCCCCCCCAGATCATGCATGAGCTTATCAATTCATTTATTTCCAAAGACCACCTGGAATGCAGGGATAAAAGCCTGTGGGTTTGTTCTTCTGCAGTGTTCAACATCCTGTGGGAATGGCATTCAGACCAGGCAGGATTTCTGCCTCAGCTCTCTGACCCACAAGGCTGTGAACCCCCTTTTCTGCCGGCACTTCCCCAAGGCCATCGTGGTGCGTGGCTGCTCTGCAGGGCCCTGTCCTGAGCAGGAGGGGACCCAGTCCCCTGGGGCAGAGCTGCAGCCAGTGACACCAGCCACACAACTGCCAACAGCTGCAGCTGCCCCAGAGCACAGACACAAGGACCTGGATGTGCCTCTGTCTGCTGGACCCCGGGAGCAGACAAAGCCCAGTGGAGGTGAGGAGGACACGGCCAAAAGGAGCTTCTTGTGTGCAGCTGGGCTGTGGGGATCCTGCTGCCAGACAGGGACAGGAGCATGGGAGGGAATACATCTGGCTGGGAGGGAAAACCTGCTGTTCCAGCACATCCATGTTACCTGAGCTAGGAACAAAGACTTGCTTCCCTGTGCTTGCCAAAACTCCTGTGACCTGGGAGCCTGTGGGACAGCAGCTCAAGGCTTCAGGGAGTATTTAGACAACTCTCTCAGGCACATGGTGTGATTCCTGGGGTAGTCCAGTGCAGGGCCACGAGCTAGATTTTGGTGATCCTTTTGTGGGTCC
This sequence comes from Onychostruthus taczanowskii, assembly GCF_017590055.1. Lineage (NCBI taxonomy): Eukaryota > Metazoa > Chordata > Aves > Passeriformes > Passeridae > Onychostruthus > Onychostruthus taczanowskii. The sequence continues at coordinate 7,414,771 of NW_024499796.1, forward strand.
CTTCCAATGCAGGATGTTCTGGGATCCTGTGGCTCTTCCTGTGCTTTACCCAGAATATGCAACCTTTTGTGTTCATTGTGCCACAAAGGGAACTGTTTCCCTGTATTTCCTTCTGGGTGTGTTTCTCACCTGTCTCTGCTGTCCAGGTGTCTGTGGAAACCTGTTTCTCAATGCCACTGGCATCATCAACATGACAGGCGTGGAGAGCAGGGACTGCACGGTGGCCATTGGGCGTCCCCTGAGGGAGGAGATCTCAGTGACCATCCTGGAGAGCTCCCTCAACTGCACTGCAGGTACTGCCTGGAGCTCTGGGGTCCAGCCTGGCCCTTTGGCAAAGCTGCATCTCAAGCTGCACCTTTTCTGATGCCTTGAGAAGCTCTGGCTGCCTCAGAGCCTCTGTAGTCTCTGAAACCATTTTACTGAGTTTTTCTGTAACACCAAGTTGTTGGCAGATGGAAGAAAATGAAGATGCTGCTTGTCCTCCCCTCACACAGTGGTTTCCTACCTGTTTTGTTGGTAGATAAGAGAAGAAAGGAGCTTATGGGGTTAAAGAAGCTCCTTGTTTTGGCCTGTTATAAAACTAATGTACCCTCTAGCTGGAATCAGCAGTTAGATTAGTTAACTGGCCTGTTCTCATGACAGATTTTGATAAGATAGAAACAAGATGCAGAAATTACTTGATTCCAGACCTGTCTAAGAGAGATTTTGGCTTTAACTTAAAAGAAAAGTGTTTCTAGGCCCTGTGCTCATCTGTTCCAGGTGAGATCCTGCTGTTTTCTGGGCGAATGATGTGGCGGACAGGCTGCAGGAAGCTCACTCTGTCACTGATAAATTCCAGAACCAACACACTGATTGTGAAACAGCGTGTTGTGCTGCCAGGAAACGGGGTCATTCTGCAGTACAGCAGCAGAACTGCAACCAAAAAATATTACCAAGGTACTGTACTGAAAGCTTTGCTCTTGTTTTAGATTAAGCCCACAGAGTTCCATGAATGGTGCTTGCCTATGGAAATCTATGGAAACCTTGCTTCATTTTTAGCAGCTAACAATGCCCTTCTTGAGGAGTGTTGGATTCAGTATCAATTGTGGACTCCCCCTTTGTTTTAAAGCAAACCCCCATAGGTATTTGCTGATGCTTGAAGGCCCCCAGCTGAAAATCCCTAAATAAACTGTTCTGCCTGTGTTTCATTTAAATGATTTCTTCCTTGGAGGTGCTGGATACTTCTCTAAGCTATTTTTTCTTCTCCTTTTGCCCTGTCAGACTGTGACCAGCAGCTGTTTGGCCCCCAGGGTGAAATAGTGAATCCTGTGCAGTTTCCTGAGGGGAGGCAGGGGGTGGTGTGCCGGACTTTCATCACGGTGGCTCCGCGGCAGCGCATCTCCATCCGTGCCCTCAGCACTGACCTGGGCCCTGGGGGCAACCACACTCACTTCAACTACATCCTGGTGAGGAGGCAGGAACCCCAGTGGGATGATTGGGATGGGAACAAACCCATCTTCATTAGAGATTTCCACCCAGATGCACAGTTCAGTCACAAACCAGGGCCTGGGATCTCTGTTGTGTTCCCATCTCTGATGGGAATGAGAATTTCTGATATCTACTGTATTTCTTCTAACCTTTGTAGCGCAGCTTTTCCCTGAGTCACCAATCTGCAAGTCTCCAGTATTTTTTAAGCACTTATTTCATGTCTATCCTGCTGAGGTAAAATGGTTTGGTTTTTCTTCCTGCAGGTCCGAGATGTCAGCACCATGAAGACGGTGGTGTTCCATGGGAAGCAGCAGTTCCTGTGGCAGTCAACAGGAAGCCAAGCTGAAATTGAATTCCATGAGAATGTTAAGGATCACAGAACCCATTTCTGGGCTGAATATCATGCTATTGAACGTAAATAAAAGCACTGCCCTGAGAGAAGCCCAGCTGGTCACTGCTACCTGCTCACAGCACATATTTAATCTTCTTGTGACTGCTTCCTCATCTGTTGAGTAAAAACAATGTCTGGTGACTCCTTTGGGATCTCAGTCTTGATAAAGATCATACAAAACACATGTAACCCCCAAATATTTAGCAAATCTTCCTCATATGGATTTTCTGATTTGGTTGGCATTAATGCACTTTACATGTCTGTAGGAGGTGACTTGGGCACTGGAGTGTCAGGGTCCTGCCTCTGTAATGTGGTGGGACCTTTTAAGAGAGTCATTTGATTTCTTGGTGTTCCAGTATAAAACTCTGTACACCACAACTAATGTTTTAGCCATTAAACTCACCCTCTTGCAGTGTAAATGCCCCTCAAAACTGAGGCACAGTGAAGTTCTGGAATGGAGTAAAGAAGGCAGAGATGTGTATGAGGATAAACTGCCAGCACAAAGGGATGTGTGGGGTGGGCAGTGCCACCCTGGGACAGGTCACTCAAAGCTTGAATGTTTTCAGAAATTGGCTGAACTGAGGCACTGCTGGGCAAGCCCTGGTGACAGCTGGCTTATGTGGGAGGACTAAATGACATCCTGAGGTGCCTCCCCAGCCACCCTTTCTGGAGTTCTACTGTTGGATATCTGACAGTGACACCACCACTTCTTTTCTGTGAGAAAATAAAAGAATTAATGCCAGGTTTGATGCAAAGTCTGACTTATTCAGATAAGAACAGCAGCTGTGCTATCAATCTGTATCTTCATTTGACAAGAAGTGTGGTTGAGGCTGCATGGACAAGCTGTGGCAGGAAGAGGGATTTTAGAGCAGTGGCAAATATTCACACAAGCTTCATTTAAATGAATTTTTTAGGTTATTTCTCTTTTTTAGTATCTTGAACATTGGGCTGTGCTTTGGTCCAAATCTGTCATCCTCCTCAAAATCACAATATACTGCTTCAAGGGTCTTTTCTGCACCTGGAGCCTGGCTGGACACATCTGCACTTGCTCTTCATGCTGGATGCAATAAATGGTTCTGCCTGGGCAGTTTTAACCCTGCTCCTGCTTTCTCTCAATTGGATTCTCTGACATCCTTCTACAACCACAAATACTTTCTTAATTAATAGCTGTTTTTTTGCTGGTTAAACCTGGACTTTTTTGCTTGCCAGCCTCCAGATTTACGTTCCATTCCTGAAGGAGCCAGAAAATAGATTCCTGAAGTGAGATCCTCGAGGAGCTGGATACATCAGCTATCCCTCTGCAGTGCGTGGGTGATGCAGGCCCTGGGCCTTCATTTCCTGTCTGACAGGAGATGGTAATGAAAAGACATCCTTTCCTTAATCCCTTTTTTGTAACCTTTTAGCAGATGGGATCTGTCTTCCCACTCTGCTCTGGATCCCAAGTCTCACTGCTATTTATTGTTCCAGATTGACTGTGCAGAGCTGGGCTCTGCTCGTGTTCCACGTTCATCTGCACAAAATGCAGCTGTTGCCTTCCTCATTTAGGAGAGTTCAGGGTGTTCCCCTGTCCCATTTGGACACCACCAGCTCGCCAGCTGGGGCATCTACTTGCAAAGTGCAACTTCTGCTCCCATTTTTAGGGAGAAAACCTGATTCCAGTCACATAAGGGGAGTGCGACTCTCTTATCTGGAGAGCAGAATTTTGCAACAGCGTTCAGTTCCCGTCAGCGTGAGGATTCCTGTTTCCCTTTCTGGAAAAGCAAACACTAAATGTTAAGGATCACTAAGGAACACTAAATGTTAAGGATCACCGGGATCACTAAGGAACACTAAATGTTAAGGATCACTGGAATCACTAAGAAACACTAAATGTTAAGGATCACTGGGATCACTAAGGAACACTAAATGTTAAGGAACACTAAGGAACACTAAATGTTAAGGATCACTAGGATCACTGAGGAACACTAAATGTTAAGGATCACTAGGATCACTAAGGAACATTAAATGTTAAGGATCACTAGGATCACTGTGGAACACTAAATGTTAAGGATCGCTGGGATCACTAAGGAATACTAAATGTTAAGGCTTGCCTGGATAACAACACCCAGTTGTTCCCGGGGCCATCCAGAGCTGGTGTGAGGTGCGTGGCCGTGCCTGTGCTGATGAATATGAGCAGCAGAGCTCTGCCCACAGCCTTTTAATGCGAGTGACATCAAAGCCAAAGCCCTGCCTGCTGCCGGGGGGGACCCACAATGCAGCTGGAGAGAGCCGTGGAGCAGCTCCAGGCCCGCTGGCATCACCGCCCTGCAGCCAGCCACCCTCCATTGTCAGCCCTGGGGTGCCAGCCCTGCATGGGGACACGGGGACAGGCCCAGGCCTGGCTTTAGGGGCTGTCCCCTGGGCCGGCTGGAGGAGGGGGTGACACCTGGGGGCTCAGGTGGGCAGCGGGGCGCTGAGCCCCCGGCAGCGGGGGGAGATGAGCTCGCAGGATGAGCAGTTCCCAGCAGCAGCAGCAGCAGCAGCCCCCGAGGCAGCAGACGCCGATGAGGGCATGACCTGGTGGTACAGGTGGCTCTGCAGGATTGCCGGGGTCATCGGGGGCATGTGTGAGTATCCCCTCCCCTCTGCGTGTCCCCTCCTGCATGACACTGCTCCCGGGGTCACGCTGGCCGCGCCATGAAGGGGTTTTGGGGTGATGGGTTGGTGCCAGCTCTTGGTTTGCGGCTTTTGGGGCAGAAGGGCGAGCGCAGGCTGTGCCTGCAGCAGGGTGGGTTCAGCTGCCCACGAGGGATGTGCTCCGTGCTCACTGAGCCTGCTGAACTTCGGCACCCGGCAGCGGGGACGTCACGGGGCAATCTGCAAATCCCCGAGGTTCTCCTTGGATGTGGCACTCCCTGGCAGTGATGGGAGCAGCAGCTGAACCCTGGTGCCTGGCAGACAAATTAGATTATTTTACTGTGAGCACCAGGCTCACGGGGGTCAGGTCAGGGCTGGGAGAGTGGCCGCAGGGTTTGGTTTATCCTATTTGACTTTTGGGTGTTTATATGTTCCTACAATTTGTTTTTTTTCCCCTCCATCATCACTGTCAGAGCATGTTTCCCATTGCTCTTGTTGCTGATTGCAGAAGGCCTGCCCGTGGGTTTTACTGAAGGTGAAGAATGGTTTTGGTTTGTGCTGTGTGCTTTTAAGGGGTTTGGTAGGACACAGAGAACGGAGCTGCAGACGCAGAGTAAGTTGGCTGAGCTCAGAATTACCTGCTGCTGAAAAAAACTTTCCCAGGGAAAGAGTCTCAGCAACTTTGCCAGAAATCAGCCTGTCCTGGAGTGCTGTTTTGCTACATTCTGTGGAGAGATTAATAGCTCTTAAAAGCAGGAGGGACTGTTATGACCGCTTAGTCTGATCTCCTGCAGAGCACAGGATGGAGAATTTCTCCTGCTTCAGGTCCATGACTTCAAGTTAAACAAGAAGGTTTCTCAGCCAGTGCAATCAGCCCTGATTTATTCCATCAGCTGGAGCTTTGTGTCTGATCACTCTCTCCCCCTGCCTGCATTTTGCCTTGGGGCTGGGCTGCACAACCCCACGATGTTTTTGGAGCTGACATTTGCACCCTGTGCTATCACTGGGCTCCTGAAAGCTCTTTTTTGGCTGGGCTGGTAAAACATGTGCTGCTCTCACCGTTCCATGTGCTAGGTGCTGAAATCCTGGAGGTGTGACAGGATTTGGTGGGACTGCTCTGAACACCCCGTGCCCTGCCGGAGGCCCCCGCGCTCCTGGCCCGGCCAGCAGCCAGGAGAACCAGCTGGGAAGTGTCTGTGGAGCAGGTCCCAGGTGGGGGTTCAGAGGAGCAGCTTCTTTCCCACGGGCTGTGGCTGTAGCAGGAGCCTCGGTGCTTTTCCTGCAGTTTTATCCCATGCAGAGCTCGGGGTGATGTGGATGGAGGGTGAAGAGCTGGTGGGTCGTGCTGGTGGCACTGCCAGCCTCGTGCTACAGCAGCTCGTGAGTGGCTTGAAAGTGCAAATTTCTTCTTTTCCCCTCTCTGTCTTTGTGTTTCAAAGCAGCTGAATTATACTTGGATTATTTTCCCAACCTTTTGTTCATGGCTCTGCGACCTCGTGGCTTGTTTTTACAGGAAAGATGAGAGTTTTATGTCTTTGGGTGAGTCTGGGAGAAGCTTTTGGAAGAAGAGCCAGGTTCTTAACAGGGTTTGCCAAAGATCTGGGGAGTGACATCTGGCTCTGGAGCCCTGACTGTCTCTTTATCAGGCAGAGAATGAGGTACAAACTCTCCTTATGAACAGGGAAAAAGGGGATTGTGGAAAAAACAACCAGTGCCCCATGCTACCAACATTCCTCTTCAAAATGCTGCTTGTTCAGCATCACCTTGTTGAAGGTGGATGGTTTGGAGAAGAGGTGATGAATAAACCAGCAAGGCTGGAGTTTGCTGTTCTTTTCAGAGCTTGCTGTGAAAGAACAGAACTAATTTATAAGGATTGTGAGCAACTGGATTGTAATGCTGCTACAGGGCTGGATTATTTCTTACAGAAGGAAAAATTCCCTCAGAAAGGAAGAGAAACTTCTTTAGTGGAGGTGAGACCAGCAGACAACATCTGCCACATGCAAACACCTGCAGCCACAGCTTGTTTCAGCCAGAAAAATCCAAGGGCTGGAGCAAGAACCAGACAGACAAGGTTCAGGATCCCTTTCTGGCTCCTGCACATGCTGGCTTGGTGACCTTGGCCAAGTCCCTTCTCTCTTTGTGTTCCTGTTTGTAATGGGACGAGGAGAGTCTGTGGCTTTTGTAAAACACTCTAGGAGCAAAAATAGGCTTGTGTTGAGGACAGTGACCAGCTGCTGGAAATGAATAGAGCCTTTGTAGGGAAGGGTGTCTTTCCCCCCCCATTTTAGCTCCCAGTTATTTGTGCTTCCTCAGGGATTCGAGGTGGGACAGCAGTGAAACAAATGGCAGAACTGTCTGTCTCCCATAGCTTACGTGCCACAGAGCATTATCTGCATTTTAACCCTGTTGTGAGGCCTCTGCTCAAAAAGAAAATATTTTAAAAAGAAATCTTTGGCTTGGCAAGGGTGGGATCAGCTCCTGCCCCGGTGGGACAAGGATGTACCAGGCTGTGTGAGACAAGCAGCTCTGCAAAGGAAACCTAAGGCCACTGAGTTGTTCTGTGGCTGTTCTGGCAGCAGCTCTGGGGGCAGTGCTCCTGTGATCCCAGACCTTTGACTCCTTTCCTGCTGCTCCTGCTGACGTGGGGCTCTCTCCGCTCTGCTTCCTGGGTCATTAGTCCTCTGGCAACCAGGCTGGTTGCTGAGCCAGGACTGCTGCAGGGACATGGAGCTGCAGGTCTGTTTTGGAATGTTTGGGGACAAAACCAAACCAGAAACCTGGCAAAACAACCCCTGGTTGGTTTGATTAGGGAAAAAAAAACTTGCTTGGAAAAGAACATCCTGCTTCCCTTTGTTTGTTGTGTGGTGGAGACCTGCTGGGAACTGCCTGGACCTCTGTGCTCAGCCAGGCAGGGTCCTGCCCCAGCCCTGGCTGTGTTTTGGGGATAGTTGAGAGGTTTTGCTGATCTGCTAATTATAAAGTGCCAGAAAGTCACTCAGCATTGTTGTCAGGAATGTCCTTTCGAGTCCAGGAGTGCCACGAGCCTGGGGTGCATCCCCCGAGCTCCTCTTCCATCAGCACCCAAGGGTTTGGTGGTCACAGGGAATTAGAACCCCCTGGTTTGGGCTCTGCTCTCCATGCTGCCCACAGCTCCCAGGAATCCTGCTTGCCACTGCTCCTCTCCAGCTCTTTGCACGTGTGACCATGAACAGATCACTCCACCCCCGTGCCTCAGTTTCCCCTGCAGTGTGGGGACAGTGACACTGGAACCTGTGGGACGGGAGGGTGAGAAGTGCCCTTGGAGCATGGATATCAGCACATCCTCTGAAATACCTCCTCTGCCAGCTGATCTTGTTCTTGCAGGACTCTCCAAAAGATTTTGGGTCCTGTGGACTTAGTTCTAGGAAGTGTTAAAAAATAAGGTTTTTTGGAATTTCCTAAAACCGGGAGGTCACTTGCTCATGGGATGACCTTCAGTCTGTCCTGTCATTGCCTGCAGTTCTGCTTCCCAGCCTGGTAAACAAGGATAACTATTTTTAAAGGAACTTTGAGGATTCAGCAGCGACTGCTTAAAAGAAACCTTGCAAGCATGTGCCAGGCTTTTGAAGGTCAGGGCTGCTCACAGCAGCTCTGCTCAGGGATCCCCTCCCCAAAATCCTCAATCTAGGGCTGGTCTCTTCCTCAGAGAGAGGCTCTGCTGCTCTCATCACCCCCAAGACAGCCTTTAAAGGCTATAGAATCCATTTGAGGTGGAGTTTTGCCGTGTTATGATGTTTGCTGGGTGTGTGTCTCCTGCCCTCCCAGCTGGGCTCAAGTTCCTGGTGCCAGCTCTGGCCCTGGCAGAGGGAAGGGGCCGGATCAGGTGCCAGGAACACTCTGCAAGTTTAATGAGGCAGCAGGGAGGTGGATGCAGCTCAGCTCAGTCACTGCTGCCTGGTTCCTCTCCCTGAGTTACAGAGCCAGGAGCACTGGGGTTATTTTGGGCTTTATTCACTTCCTTTTGTGTTAGTGGAGACCCAAACTTGGCTCTTTTCTGCCCATCTCTGGTGAAGCTGCACAGAACCAGCCGTGAGTGGCAGGGGCTGGGTTCACCTGTGTTGTATTTGTTATTTTCCTGTGTGCAAGCCATGTTTTTGCTGAACCTGTTGCCCTGTGCTCAGTGGTAGAACCTGCTGGCACTGCTTGTCTACCTTGGCACATAAAATCCAGGTGCACGTCCTGGACTCCATGTGGAAGCAAATGTTGTTCTACACAAGGGAAATAATTGTTGGAACAGCACCTAGAGCAAAAGGATACCAGAGGAGGGCTCTTCCCTGCATTCCATTCTCCCTCTGGGCCGCCAGACCTTTCCACCCACCATCCTGTGCTGCCCTGCAGTGCCCACAGGTGCTGGCCAAGGGCACACAGGGTTGGTCATGGTGGTCACTGAAAGCCTCTCTCTTTCCAGCCTGTGCCTTTGCTGGTCTCTGGAACTGTGTCACCATCAACCCCCTGAACATCGCAGCCGGCGTGTGGATGATGTGAGCAGGTTTATTCTCACTTTCCTGCTGGGAGGGAGGTATTGTCAACCAGGCCCCACTGAGGGGGGCAAAGCTGCTCTGCTTGGGCAGGGATGGGAGTGAAACATCCATCAGGCTCTGGGAATTGCCAGACCTTGCTCCATCAGGCAGGTTGGGATGTTAGGTTTATTCTATCTATATTATTTCTTTATGCACTTTTAGGTAAATACTGAGATACCCTTGTCCAAAATAAATCTGCGTCAGCAGGGCTTGGAAATTTGGAAATTATCAAGAAGTGAGGGGAGCAGAGCAGGGCCCATCCTCACCATTCCCTCCACCTGCACAGAGCATGGTGTATCTGCTCTCTGTGGGCCTGGGGGGCATTGCTGACCCCCATCTGGTGACTCAAAGCAGCATTAACTCTGGTTTTCTCTCTCTGGAGGCTCAACGCCTTCGTGCTGTTCCTGTGCGAGGCCCCTTTCTGCTGCCAGTTCATCGAGTTCGCCAACGCCGTGGCCGCCAGGGCCGACAGGCTGCGGGCCTGGCAGAAAGCAGCTTTCTACTGCGGGTGAGGATGCTCCTGGGGGCTGATGGTGGGCACATCCCGGGGGAAGAACACCCCTGCACCCCGTGGGGAGCGGGGCCCTGCTCTGAGGGCCGCCCCTGTCTTCCAGGATGGCCGTGTTCCCCGTCATGCTCAGCCTGACGCTGACCACGCTCCTGGGCAACGCCATCGCCTTCGCCACCGGCGTGCTCTACGGCCTGTCAGCCCTTGGAAAGAAGTAAGAGAGATCCAGATCGTGGAGGGCAGGGAAGGGGGAGATGGAGCTGCAGACCCTGCTCCATCTGTCTTCCTAAGGCTGTGCTTTTCTCGTGCTGAGGTGTGGACACGGCCAGAGAAATCTCCCTCGTCTCAGAGCCCTGTGAGGGAAGGTCCTGGGGCTGCTGAAGCTCTGAGTTTTGGGAGTTCTGAGGGTCCCACTCTTCTGTCTGCAGCTGTTGGGTGGATGGGCCCAGCCCTGGGGCAGAGAGCAGCTTTGGGGGTTGGGGAAGGCCAGCAAGCGTGGTTTGACCCCTGGAATCCCTTGGCACGGAGAGCCAGGCCCCAGCTGGGCCAGTCCCTGCCATCCCCACGCTGTCCCTTCTCTCCTCAGGGGAGATGCCATCTCCTACGCCCGGATCCACCAGCAGCAGAAGCAGATGGATGAAGAGAAGCTCACGGGGAGCCTGGAGGGACAGGCTCTCTGAAGGACACGAGCTCAGGGTAGCATCTCCTGGATGCTGAGATGGTGAAGATGTGGAAATCCACTCTGCCCTTCCCTCTGTCCTCTCCACTCCCTGCTACACCACGATTTCCCTGGACACTGCAGCAACTGGAAATCTCAGGGGCTGGGGCAGGCTGTGTCCTCTCCTCACTCCAGCAGCCAGACCTCAGCACATTGCTCCTTCTCTTCTCAACCCTCAACCCAAACTGTGCCCCTACTTTTTAATATTTTATTTTCTTTTTGCTTGCAAAAAGAATTTTTTTTCCAATATTTTCTTGCCAGTAGAGGTGCTGGCTCTCTGAGTGCTGTTTTCCCAGCCTTTTAATTTTTTTTTATGGACTGCCCTCTGGATGGGTGAGGAGGGACAGAGGACCTGCCAGCGCAGGTTCCACGTGTTTAGGAACACTCCCTGGGATGGCCCTTCCCAGGTACAACACCTAAAACCCCCTGGTGCTTAACCTTGGTCTTCTTCCACTATTTTAATTATGGGACCAAGCACTGGAGGCATTGCTGCATGGGAAAGGATTTCCAGCAAAAATTCATCTAAAGATAAAATCCATCTCTGCAGGGGAGCTGCCAGAGCTGCTGGGCAGATCCTGGGACCTCCAAAGCACAGTCCCTGCTTCCTCTGGATACAGCTACAGGCAGTGACTGCTATTTACTTGAATTATGAGAATTAATTACTTTGTCTTAATAAGGGCAATTTTCTTAAGCTTCACTCTTTTACTGGGGCAGAAGGGAAACAATATTTGCTGTACCACAGCAGAAAAGGATGCTGTTTCTTGAGCCAAGTGGGATTTTTTGCTGATGTCAGGGTCACTGATGTGCAGGAGCGTTCCTGCCTCGTGAGCCTGGGACTCTGCTCCTGCATCCCTCCGTGAAGGGACCTGCTCTGCTTGCCTGATCTTTGGGATTGTGGTTTTTTGCATCAATCCTGAGCTGGTTTTGTATGGGAAGGTGGCACAACTTCCCTGTGCAAACAGAGAGGAGGCTGCACCATTTCAGTGTGGACAGCTGGGATGTTTTACTTTGCTATTCCAGGCTCTTTCTGTGGTTTTCACATTGTATTTTCTGTTTGCTTTGTACCATGCAGTACAAAACTTCTCACTAAGCCCAGATCCCACTCTTCTCATCCCAGTTTGTCCTGGGAATTTTAATTTATTTTATTTTTATATGGTTGCTTTTTGTTTTGATTGGGAAAAAGGGGAATAATTTATTTCTAGTTATTTAAGTACTTTAATGGGACTCATTTTCTATGGATGTAGGCGAAAGGAGTGCTCTGTTTCCTGTCCTTCACAGGGCTGCCTCATTTCACCAGGGGTCTCTGAACCCAGGGACAGCCCTGGCTGCTGCAAAATCCAATTTCAGCCTTCAGAGTGTTTCTCAGACTCTTCAAAAAAAAAGTGTGTTGTCCTTTGACCCCTTTGTCTTGTTCTGGGCCACAAGCTTGACAAACTGTGTTTTCCCCCTCTTCTGGGAGAGAGAAGGGAGGAAAACTGGGCTGTAAATGCTGGACTGGGACAGCCACCAGCACTGTGTGTCCCTGCTTGAATCCTTGGGTACACAGGGCTTATGCTGTCCTCTGAGAAATGCTGAGTGCTGTCTGTCTGTCAGAGGGGTCTGTCCACGCTGAAAACTCTCCTTAAACCCTGCCCTTCCTCAAGCTGCTGGCTTCTGTGAGCTGCTCCTTCTTCCCTGGAGCTCAGGAGCTGGGAGGATTCCCACCAGCCAGCATTTCCTGGATGTGGGGATTTTTTTCCTGCACCCTTTTTGTGCAAAGCCCCTTTCCCCCTACCTTTTAACTGGGATTGCTCCGACACCCCTGTCGGGGATGCAGACCAGGCACCACCAGCCTGGGTTTTTTTTCACAAAGGCAGCTTTTTTCCTCAAAGCTGTGCTGGTTTGGAGCCCCCAGCTCTTGGTGCTGAATGCAATGCAGGGGCCATTGGCCCACAGCCTCCTGCTGCCTGCAGGGATGGAATGCAGGAGGAATGGGGGGTACTCCAGAGGGAATAACCTCTGGGTGCTGCAAGGGCAGAGTCCTGCCTCAGGAATGGGCACGTGCTTTGATTTCAGGGGGGTGTGGGGAATTCTGTAGCGTTTAGTAGAGGAATGTTGCAGACTGATGCATGTCGATGGTAGGGACTGCTTTGCTCTGTGAGTAGTTCTGCAGTAGCTTTAGTGTCAGGAGGCCAAAGGCAAAGCAGAGCTCAAGGGCTGAGACTTCCAGGGTGCTCTGAGGATCTGCTTCCAGGGTGCATCTGCTTCCAGGGTGCATCTGCCACTCCCTGCCATGGTCCCTGGGGCTGGGGCAGGTGCTCCAGGGCACCTGCATGGCCCACTCTGCTCCTTGGCACCCAGGCAGAAGTCCCAGCAGTGCTGTCACAGTCTTTTGTGGCAGCAGAGTCTGACCCTGGGGCTGAGGCAAGGGAGAAATCTGCACCAATGTGCCACCATGAGAGGGTGGCAAAGCTCAGCGAGCTGAAAATGGGCCTCAGGAACTCCCCTGAAAGAGCTGAGCTGGAGCCTTTGGCCACAGAGAAGTGTCTGTGCCTGTCACCACTGGAGGTGTCCCCAAGGGTGGTGACTCCTACAGGGGCCTGTCTGGAGCAGGAACCCTTGGGAATTTTGGCTGTCTGGTGGAGCTGGAACCAAGGCAGACGCTGCCAGCATTGCAGACAGGCTTGGTGACAGCACCCATGGCTTGTAAGAGCTGTGGTGACAGTCAGTGCTTGGTCTCACCCCCATGTGGGGCTGTTTGGTGGAGATAGGAAGGCGCTTTAGAGTAGAGTAGCATCACAGTAGTTAATGCCAGTGCATGGTGGTTGTTAGTTGTGTTTAGAGGCACCCTCGGGGTGCTTGGAGCTGTGCAAGGACAAATGAGGTTCAAACCCTGCTCTGGAGGTTTCACAGGCTCAACCCAACCCCTGCTGAGGGCATGCAGGAGGAATGGCTGATCCGGAGGGGCTCTGTGCAGCAGGGTCTGCTCTCCAGGTCTGGAAAGGAGATGATGGCAGGGCTCAGGGGGTGACACGCTGAGGACACCGAGCTGTTGGCACTGAGAGTGGCAGGACCCCTGCGGAGCAGTGGCCTGTCACACACCAGTCACCAGGGCAGTTTTATGCACTGTGCCACTCTTTCCATGCCTCTGCCACTCGTGTGTGGTGGCTCTGTGTCCCCTGGGGCTGCCCACGGGGTGTGGAGAGCAGGGCAGGGCTCGCTGCTCTGGGCAGGAGCTGCTTCTGTAACACCCATCGATTCTCTGTGTGTGCAGTGAATAAAAACACCATTCTACCTCTGGAAAGAGCCACTGTGATTTCTCACACTCCAAACGTTGTAGCAAACGCCCTGGGATTCACTGTGCTGGAGGAAGGAGGTCACTCAGAAAATGCTCCTCCAGTGAGGTTCTCTCAGGAGCTGGAGTCCAACCTCATTTCCTAGTGGGGCATTTCCTCCTTAGGCTGAGCCCTGGGAAGCTCAATTCATCTCTGTCATTTTTTTTCCTCAGGAAAAAAAAACATCCACTGTCTTCAGGGAAGGGTTTCACTGAAGTGAAGATATCAAGAGCTGGTCCATAGCCACGTGAGAAAGAGAGTGCTCGAGCACAGGGCTGCCAGAAATCCTGGTCTTCAGAAAGTCAGTGGAAACCAGAGGCTCTTGAGACCTCTTGTAGTCAGGCCATGCTTAGAAAAAGTTGTGTTCCAGCCAGGGCTGAACGTCTTTCTGGAAAAGGGTCTCAGCAGCAAAGGGTAGGTTTAATACTGAATGTTTTCTGTGTTTTTTATTTTGGCCCACCACTCTCCCTCTGTCCTAGGCTGTTTTAAATTAATGCTGTGGTAAAATAAAGCACATCTTAGGTGATTTCTCATCTCCTGCTGCAGGAGATCAGAATGGCAGCTGGCACATCTGGAGGGCTGGCTCAAACATGCTGTTTTACCCCCTGCTTCCTCAGGACAGCAGGAATGTCCCAGGAATAGCCCTCAGGGTGCCAAGTGCATTTCAGGAACTTGGACAAATGCTTGGGCACATCATGTCCCAGCTCAGCCTGTGTGCTTCTGCCCTTTTGGGAGGAGTCAGGTTGGACTGAGCAAGGCCATTTGTTCCTCACAGCCATAACCACCTCCTGCAGCTTTGTTTTACCTCGGGTTAGCTCTAAAAAATAATTATAAAAGGTTCTTAATCTTGCAGGAAACACAGGAAAGGGGTAAGACTGATTTGCTACTAACTATGCAGTTGAAATCTCAAAGTGATGGAGGTGGAGGCACATCCACCTCCCTCTTGTGGGTGGGTCAAACCCCAGGGTGGGAAGGACCCACCCCAGCACAAAGTGTTGTCAGTACTCACTGTGTCTTTCCCACAGGGAACCACTTGCACTACAGCTGGATGTTTGTCTGTTCCCATTCTTTTGTCCTGGGTTTTCATTGTGAACTGTATTTGGTCTTATTCTAGGCTTCTAGTGTAATGTGTGTTTTTAGAGCAATAAAACGTGGCAGCTTTTGATACAAAAGATCTGGCTCTGCCTCTTTCATGGTCCTTGAGTGCCTGAGACTCCTCTGGGGAGCTGCAGGCTGCTGTGGTCCCCTTGCCACAGTCCTGCTCTGCCTCTCCCATCCCTCCCTTCTCTGCAAATCAAGGCAATGTCTTGCAGTTGGAGGCAAAACTGTTTTATTCCTGCAGCTACATGATGAGCTTTTGTCAGAACAGCTCCAGCTGCAAACTCAGCTCCAGACAAGCCCCCAGACCCTCAGGCTGCTGAACAAAGGGTAACCACAGTTTCCTGTCCACACTTATTCTTCCAGGACACCTTTGTCTCCAGCCTGGCCCTGCTGGTGACCTGCTCCCATCCCAAGGGGTGACAGGTAGTGTTGGGTGACAGGAGGAGAAGGTAAAGTTCCAGCTGGCAACTTCTACAGCCAGAGCAAGATGATCACTGCTGCCCCTTCCTCTCCCGCAGGGAGCTCCAGCCTCCACTTCCAGCAGCACAAGTTTGCTTTGCCCTCAGCCTGGGCAGGGGCAGCTCCTACCTCAGGAAGGACCTGCGGCCAGTCCTGAAAAAGGCCTCAATCTGCTCCAGGGACCTGCCTTTGGTTTCAGGGACACAGCAGCCTGTGAATAAGATGTTCCCAGCATTGATGACAGCGAAGAACAGGAAGGGCACCTCGAGGCCGAAGGCGTTCTGGAAAGTGGGGCAGAAAGCAGCTGTGAGCTGGTGCAGAGAGGGGCTGGGGAGGGGCTGCTGGACACCCCCAGGCAGTACCCACCACGACTGGGAGGAAGAACTGGGTCAGGGTGAAGGCTGTCAGCCAGCTCACGACCACACAGAGGCCCGAGGCCACCCCACGGGCTTTGAGAGGGAGGATCTCCGACATCAGCAGCCAAGTGATGGGGCCCCAGCCCATGGCGTAACCTGCAGGGGAGGAGAGAAGGGGATCAGGCTTTGAAGGTCACTGAGGAGTGCAGAAGAACCCTGAGCAATCATTATCCCCCCAAAGTGACTTCAGATGCTCCCTTTCTTGCTCTTCCAGGGACATCTGCCTTCCTTCCACCTCCAAACCCAGTCTCCTTGCTCCACACCACCCTGCCTTGGATGGGAAACACTCTCCCCTGGCTGGTGACCAGTCCTGCGCTCTCTGCACATACCCATGATGAAGAACATGGTTGCCAGGAGGGGGATGAGGGTGATGTAATTTGTTGGCTCAGCAGGGAGGCTGGCAGAGCTCATCAGGGTGGTGTTGGCCACGGTGCCGTTGTGAGAAGCTGGCTCAAAGTGGATGTAGAGCCCCATGGTCAGGTTGGAGACCAACATGACACCAGCTGTGGAGAGAGGCAGCAGCACAGTGAGAATGAGGGGTGAGTGACCCTCTCTGTGCCAAGCTCCTGGGAATGCCCCTGCTGAGGAGCTGAAGCACCACCAAGGGAAAGAGACCTCCCTGCCTCCCTTCCTGAGCCCTGTAGGGCTGAGGTTTCCACTCCTGCACACTTGCAGAGCTCCTGAAAATCCTTCAATAAGAGCTTCCCTTGGGAAGACAGTGGGAGAAGTGGAGAGAGCCACACCTGATACAAACAGGAGAATCTTCCTGCCAGCTTTGTCCATGGACACAGCAGCGATGGCCACCGCGGACAGACGCACCAGGCCAACCAGGGCTGCATCGTACTCTGCTTTCTGCAAAAAACCAGGGGGGAGCTGAGCAGGGGGAAGGGACAGGTGCCTACAGCTGCTGCTGACTTGGCCAAGGCTGTTCTCCCAGTAGGAGACTGGAGATGATGAGCCTGAACTCAGAGGAGGAGCAGGGACACAGTGGGGCCAGTCCTGCTCCTTGTTCTCCCTCAGCCTTTTGCAGAGCACATCCTTTAAAAAGGGTTTTATGTCTGTAGGGAAGTGGGGGAATTGGGCAACCCTCACTGAAAGCCCAGGCAGCCCGAGCAGGAGCTGAAGCGCAGGGCTCACCAGGATGACAGATGTTTTCTTGAATATTGGCTGCAGGTACACGAGGATGCAGGTGACCCCCGAGAGCTGCTGCAGGAACCTCATTGCCCCCGCAATGAGAATGGGCTTGTAGAGGAAGGGGTCCTTGAGCTCAGCACAGGAAACCCGACGGCTCTGGGGGCACAAAGGCAGAAACACAAAGTGAGAACACCTTTGGGAACCATCTGGCATCCAGAGGGTGGCTCAGGAGCTGCCCAGGGGATGGATTTTGCAGTTTTCATGTTACATTTCCCTGTGCTGAGCTTCCTCACCTGCTTCCTCACGCTGTCCTTGATCTGTTCGTACTCCCGGGCATAATCTGTGTCCTCACCCCGCAGCCAGCACAGGGAGCCCAGGGCCTCCTCCTCCTTGCCCTGGGAGAGCAGGAACCGGGGCGAGTTGGGCATGAAGCAGAGCAGGAGGACCATGGCAAGCACTGGCACCTCCCCAGCCACGGCCAGCCAGCGCCAGTCCAGGAACAGCCCTGCCAGAGCAGCAGTTAGGGGAAAACTGTAAGAAAAACCACTCTGGAATGGATGTCCTGGCCTTGCCTCCACCTGGGCACCCCAAGGATTTCATTTAATAAACCCAGCAGGAAAAATAGTAATAATAATTAAAAAGAAATATTTAAAATGTATTCTATCCTATTACAGCAGCATTTTCAACAGTAGGATATGGGGAAATTCCAGCAAATCTGAGAGTATCCAGCAAGATCCTGCTGCAACCAGGGCATGTGCTGGCAGGAGATGCACAGGGATATCGTTGTGTGCTGCCCTTCAGGCCTGGCAAAACCTCATCAGGACCTGGGTCTGTGGGCACAGTGATGGCCACAGGTCCATGTGGGCTATGAATTCATCCCTCAGAGCACACAGGGGAATTGTAGGAATACAAAAAGGTAAAAGATTTTAGAAAGTGCAAAAAGGTTTCAGAAAGTAGATACAAAGCTAAGAAAGGTTGGGAAATTTCTAAACTTTCTCATGGAAAACTAGGAAATTAAAACCAAATGAATACATGTATATTTGTCATATAGCAGAGGGAACAAGCCCTCACCTGCTGAGAAGGTTGTTTATTTTATTTTAAGCTCCCCCTCCCCACAGTGTTGCCCTGGACACTGGGACACCACGGAGATACTTGCCCAGTGCATACAGGACGAGGGAGCCCAGCACAGCCATGATCTGGGGACAGGCACCCAGCATCCCCCTGACCCCCGGGTGGGAGATCTCCGAGATGTAAACCTGGACAGGGACAACACACACTTCACAGAGCTGCAATGTCCCCTTGTCACCTGTTGCTCCTGCCCTCTGGCACCTCACAGTCACACCCTGTGACCAGAGGAAACCCAAATTGCTGGGGAATTGCCTTCTCAGGGTGGAGACCTGATGGGTCCAGCTGCTTCTGGCCAGAGGAGAGGAAGCCTGGCCGGCAGCACCACTTCCCCTCTCCCCTGTGTGTGAGAAGTGCTCCAGTGGCTGTTACTGGAAAGAGGTGCCCTGCTGTTACTCAACTCCTGCCTTCCCCTCTCTGTGAAACACGAGCCTGCACTTTGGGAGGAAATAACTGCTGGGAGGAGAAGGGGCTGAGAACCTGCCTTGTCTTTCCTGCAGGCAAGGAAATCCAGCCGCAAGAGTGGGTACACCCTCCCCACCCCGGTGCTGACCCGCTGCATCCTCCCCATCCCCACAGCCCTGGGGCTCTGCTGGTACCTCTGAAAAACAGCGGGGAGCCCCAGCATCATCCCCCAGTTCATCCAGGGCACGCCAGCACCTCCTGCCCTGCAACCCCAGCCCATCCTCAGAACCTCCTGCCTGCAACCCCCGGCCCATTGTCAGCTCCTCCTGCCCTGTAACCCCCGGCCCATCCTCAGAACCTCCTGCCTGCAACCCCCGGCCCATCCTCAGCTCCTCCTGCCTGCAACCCCAGCCCATCCTCAGCTCCTCCTGCCCTGTAACCCCCAGCCCATCCACAGCTCCTGCTGCCCCGCATTCCCCTGTAATTACCGGGATGGAGGCGGAGGTCACTCCGCCGGCGTAGCCCGTCAGCACCCGGCCCAGCAGCAGCATCCAGAGGCCCTGGGCTCCGGCCAGCAGCGCGTACCCCAGCGCCGAGGGCAGAGCCGAGAACATGATGCTCAGCTTGCGGCCCAGGCAGTCGTTGAGCAGCATCGTGCTGAGCCCGCCCGCCGCCGCTCCCAGCGTGAACACCGACTGGGGGCATGCAGAGAGAGGGGCTGTGTGAGCCTGGCACCCCCCGGGCACCCCCGGCTCTGCCCCATCCTGACCCCCAGATCCTCATAACCAGGGCACTGACTGAGCCTGGCATCCCCCCACTCTGCCCCATGCTGGCAGGGATAACCCCGCTCCTTACCCCGAACCAGGGCACTGTGTGAGCCCAGCATCCCCCCACCCTGCCCCATCCTGCTCCTCAGCTCCTCACCCCGAACCAGGGCACTGTGTGAGCCCGGCATCCCCCCACTCTGCCCCATCCTGGCAGGGATAACCCCGCTCCTTACCCCGAACCAGGGCACTGAGTGAGCCCGGCATCCCCCCACTCTCCCCCATCCTGCTCCTCAGCTCCTCACCCCGAACCAGGGTGCTGTGTGCTGGTCCAGCCTCAGCGCAGGGCTGGGATGAGCCTCCAGGGCAGGGATGACGGGGGAGGGATAAACCAGGGCGAAGCCGAAGCTGAAGTTGCCCAGGACAGCGGCAAACACAGCCAGGTAGAGCCGCTTGTTGTGGAGGCTCCTGCGGGAGGCACGGACAGACAGGGACGTGTTGGGTGCCAGCAGAAACTTAAACCCTGCTTCCCCCAGCCTTGGCCGAGGCACTGGTGACACCCACGGAGGGATTTTCCTGGGGAATGGCTGTGCACAGCCCCAGGCTGGTGGGGTTTCTCTTTGCTAGTGCTTCTCTCTGTGCCAGGCAGTTTTCAGGGGGTTCAACAAAGCAAGAAAAGCAGAAGCTGGAGCTGGGTGGCACCAGGGACCCAGCGGCAGCCAGTTCATCCCAGCAGCGCAGGGAAAAGGTTCTTTCAAAGTCCCCGTGCCCCCAGCAGGACCTCCTGCCCCCAGAAGAGTCACACAGACCCATCAGGCTTCCAAGTGGGCTCATCCAGCCTCTTTGAGCAGGATGAGATCCCATCTCAAAGCAGCTCAGCAATGGCAGGAATATGGAACAGCTCTTCCCCCAGCTGCCCCCAGCCCACTGCCCTGGGGATGGGGGGCACAGCCCAACCTCTGCCCCCTGTGTGACCCCAGCCTGCTCCTCACCTCAGGTACTCCTTGTCGAGCCTCCTGGCAGTGCTCTCGGGGAAGGTGTGGTAAGAGGAGCTCGTTTTCCTGACCAGGGGCTCGCGGTCCCTGCGCTCCATGGCCGTGCAGGGCTGTGCTGCTGCGCTCGCGGCGGATGCTGGGGCTGCCCAGGGGAAGGGGAAGAAGAGGCAGCTGAAAGCGAAAGGGGAGAGACTGCCTGGCGTTGCCTAATCACAGAAATCTGTGCCTCGTGGGCTCACACCCAGCTGCCCCTCAGCAGGAAACTGGGGGGGCCGGAAAACCAGCAGGAGAAGAGCCACGGGGTGACAGCGACGGTGGCAGTGGTGTCCTGCAGTCTTCACCCTGCCCAGTCCCACGGACACCAAACCCTCCCACTGCAGTGCCACTTGCAGGGATGGTCCTCACAGAGCTGGGTTCACCAGCAGAAACATCCCTTTGCCAAGGTCACGTCTCTCCCGTTGAGGAACTGGTACCAGTCAGACCAGCCCAGTGCTGCCTCTGTTTACAAGGGAAAATTCCATCTGTGGGAGCTTCCAGAGCCACCCTGGGAAAGGGTTTCCAATGTAGAACAGAGGTGGGGAAGAGGCAGGAGAAGAAAGCAGAGAGAGGTGAACATGGGGTGGGCACGAGGAGCAGGGGACGGGGATGAAGGACAGTGATGAAGATGGAAATGTGAGAGCAGCATCTCTGCCACACTGGGTGGGCCCCAGGCTGCCCATGGGTGCATTTGCCCCCTCACTCTGCTCCCCCCAACCCCTCAGGGCTTTGTGGGCACTGTTGTGCTGGGACATCTGCAGCCCTACTCACGCTGTAGGAAAGGGCTTAGTGTGTGTCTTCCCAGCTCTGAACCCAAAGCCCCTTGGATTTAATTAGCAAAAGCTCTATTTCCCCAGTCTACCACAGTGCTCCTCTTGTTTCCATCATTCTCCTTGGTGCTTTTTGGAACATATGGGTGGTTTCTGCACCCCCAAGCCTGCGTGGGGGCTGCAGTGCCACCTCAGGAGCTGCTGTGTCTTCCCTGCGTGCAAGCTGGTTCTTCTTCAGCAGCCACCAAGAGCTGCATTTGCTGTCTGATCCTGCAGGGGATTTACAGCTGACTCAGGCACTCGGGGCTCTGATTTCCCCGTAGGGAGAAAGGTCATGGATTGGTGGGACAGAGGGGTGGGCAGGACAGCTCATCCAAAAAAATGTTCAGCTCTGTGTTGGTCTGAGCAGGGAGGTCACAACAGACCTGGAGCTGGTCCCTGTGCCCGGGGCTCCCCTTCCATCAGCAGGCACCATCAGTTTCCTCCCTTGCTTGCACTTTGCTCCATGAATTTGGGCTGGCTTCCACTACATGATTTTGCAGCATCCATCCCTGAAACACAGAGGGTTCTCCAGTTTCTGTGCAGATTTGTCAACTGCTTCAAGCAGGAAATTACTTTGTGTCTTGAAAACCCTCCAAGCACCTGTAACTCCTGGAAGGGAGCTGCTCGGGGGGAGCTGCTGTCTGTGCTGCTCTTGGCTCAGGGCTGAGCCCCTGGGCTGCTCTGTCCCCAGTGTCCCCTGAGGGAAGGGGTCCCTCAGTGTGGTGGAACAACTCCTTGCACCACATCCTCGCTCTGCCCTTTGGTGTTTTTTTTCCTAAAAGTGCATTTTTGGTAAGGAATAAAGGATCCACCACCTTGCTTCACATCTCCCTGACCTGCTGTGGGTCCTTCCAAGACAGACAAGGGGTGGGTGAGGTGAGGGCAGATGCAGTGGCAGAGTGGTCTCTGGTGGGCTGTGCTTGGCCATTGTCACATGGCAGTGGCTCCAGCCCGTCTGCAGCACATAACAGCTCCAGGGTGAGCTGGGGAGGGCTGAGGTGCCCACTTTGGGAAGGCAGAGCAACCCCTGGCTGATTAAAGGGCAATCTGGTTTTGTTGAGAGCTGTTGGCTGCCTCGGCTCAGTGATGCATTGCTCCAGCTCCCCAGGACCTTCCTCCCCCCCAACAGCTGGGAGATAGATCACGAACATACGCAAAAAAATAACCAGCATCAAAGCCACTTGGCAACTCAACTAACCCAATCCATAAATTAATTTCTATCCCTCTTGTAAGGGAGAAATCAGTCACTCCTCAGGGCTATCCATCTCTATCGCTCATCTGGCCACATCCTTTCATAAATCTTGCTGTGAGTCTGAGCTGGTGAGTGCTGGATCAGGATGGAAGAACGCCCCGTGTCTGTGCTGGGTTGGGGCAGCCCCGGGGCTAGTTTGCCCTGGGCTGGGGCAGGGATGGTTCTCTCTGCATCCCCCACATCCTGAGGCTGGAGCAGAGCTGGGGTTTTGCAGCGTGGTGCTGCTTAGTGGGTGATTTTGGGGAGCGTGGTCCATGCTGAGGAGCCATCAGTGTGGTGCAGAGGTGAAATGATGAAGTATTTCCTTGCACATCAGCGTGTGCTGGGTTGGCAGAGCCATGCAGGAGGTGGCTGGTGCTGCTGGGGACACATGGGGTGAAGGTGGGTGCTTGCTGGGGTCTGTCCTGGTGTTGGATACACCCCTGGGAGGTGCAACTGGGGGACTCCCAGCTCAGGAAACATCTCCAGCTGCTCCTCCCACAGCTTTCCAAAACCCCACAGCTTTGGAAAATAATGCCTGCACCCCCAGCTCCCCGTGGGCACCAGCACCTGGGGCCCAGGTTAGCTTTTCCAACCAGGCAGACAGAGCTCAGCTCTTCCCTGGCTGAATCCCTCAGCCCACTCTCCCCCCAGAGGAGAAAATCACCACCTTTCAGGCTGCCATCTGTTTATTTTGTCCGACTCTGAACTTGCTGAAACGTCTTTCATGGTGGATGAAGGAACGCAGAGTAGAAGAGCAGAGCCTGGCAGGCTGCATGGTGAGTGGAAAACAGTTTTTTGGGGCTTTCTGGAGTTTGAAGGCCTGATGATGGATGTGCATGAGAGGGATGGTAATGGCTTTGTGAGTATCCAAACACAGAGCAGAGGAATAACTCTGCCTGATAGACTGAGAAATGTGTGTGGGACAGGATCCTCCCCGCTCCAACACGGAGCTGAATGATGGAGTGCTGCAGGTTTTGGGAAGGCAGGCTGGCACGGGCTGCATGTATTGGAAAAAAGGTGCAAATAGCTTTGAAATCCTGTTAAATCTCTGCTGTGAATGCATTGGAAAAAGCTGCATCTTGCTTTGGAATGAGGCTGGAGGAGTTTGCAGTGATCTGAGAGGGACTCGCTGTGGTTTTGACCTGCTGGGCAGGGCTGGTGCTGCCTGAGTCTCCTGGCTTCCCTTTTCCTGCCTTCTCACTCTGCTCCCAGTGTCCAGACCTACTGACAAAAGTGATGGGTTTATGTGGAAATTTTGCGGGGATAAATATTTGCCTGTCACCAGGGCTGGGTCTGAGTGTGATTTCTCATGTGCCATTTGGAAATGACATTTCAAAACAAAATTAAAATTTCCCATTGAGGTTATCTGGGTTTTTTTTTGTTGTTTATAAGCTGGAAAAATGGTTGAATTTGAGGGATTTCCTTGTTGCCATGCAAGTGTAAGAGTTGTTCATGTCCCCATGTTTGGAGTCAGGGGTTTTAGTGTCCCACTTCCAAGCTGGCTACCTCAGGAGCTGGGATGAGCTGGAAGATGTGTGTGTGCCCTCAGCTGGGTGGGGAATGTACGAAAAGTGGGATATTTAACCTGCTTGGGGAACTTTTTTTGACGTCACATGAAGTCCCGTGGCCCACAAATTCCAGTGGCTGTGGGTACAAGTGAAACTGGGACAGTGCATAAAAAGGGGACGTGGGGAAAGGTTCTGGGTTTCCAGCCCTTCCTGTGCCATGTGGTGACTTTGTCACTCTCTGTGATTTCTGTGACAGCTTTGGGTGTGAGCAGGGTCAGGGCAGGACATTCTGCTGGATCCTGAGTGTCCCCAGGGCTGTGGTGGCTCCTGAGGGAGGCAGGGATCCCTGGATGTCCTTGCACCCCCTGGACCTGTCCTGCCTTGCCTGGAAGCTGTGGGGTCACCTGTGCAGTGACAAACGCAGGGCTGGGTGTCCCCAGGGATGCTGAGCTTTTGGATTTTCCCCAAAATCCAGTGCTGGGCAGGATGAGCTGGGATGTGGCAGCTTCCAGTCTTGATGTCTCTCAGTGCCCTGGTGCTGAGCCAGGACAGGGTTTGGGTGCTGGGTGAGAACTTGGTGAGCACAGGGCTGCACATCCACGGGAATCCCTGCAGGGATATCTCCAGAGCAGGCCTGAGAGGCTGATGGTGAACTTGGGACGAGGATTCTGCCACTGTCAGGCCCAGCCCACATCAGGATGCAGCCACAGGGACTAAAAATTTAATTTTAAGAACAAATGCAGAAAATATCCTGCACATCCAGAGGCACCAGCAAGGTTTTCGACACCCTGTGTTTGCTGGCAGGTGGCAGGATAAATAAAATTATTTGAAGAAGAATTTTAAGTACACCTTTTTTTTTTTTTTTTTTTTTTTTTTTTTTTTTTTTTTTTTTTACTGTGTCCCTCTGGAGCTGCTGGGCCAGGCTTTGGAGCAGTGCCTGTTGTGATGCCATAACCTGGATTTTTTGGATCCCCCTTCCCTTGCCTACTTCTGCTGGGTATTTTGAAGTTGAAATTACTTTTTCTTTGATGGCAAGGACTGGATTTCTTTACACTTGGGACCAAAAATCTCCCCCCTAAATTCCTGAGAGCTGCTGCCTGCTCCCTCTTTGGCTCTGTGTGGGTTTTGCCTATTTAATATGATTAAAAAAAAAAAAAAAAAAAAAAAAAAAAGAGGAAAACAAAACATATCATTTCCTTGCTTTAATGTGAGCCAATTATGGCTCACAGGCTGTTAACTTCATCACCACTTCTTCCAGCAAAGCCCTGGGTAAAATAAACCACAGCAGAGCTGCCTTCCCTGGACCTGCTGTCCATCACAGCCTCCAGCCACGGCATTTTATCCATCCCCCCTGGCTGGAAAAAAAACAAAAAAAAAACCAAACCCAGTGGCTCTGTCCCACACATGCCCACTAAAATATCCCAGCACTTGTTGTACATCTGCTGACGGACACCAACTGGAAAGGAGATTAGGGCTCAGACTCGGGCTGGGCTGTCTGCCCCTCCTAATGAGGAACACATTGGAGCGCGCCCGCCGCTCCAAATGGCAAAATCAGGAGGCTTTGGGAGGGTGGAGGGTGCCAGGGCGTGGGACAGAGGGGTTGGGGTGTGCCAGCAGCCAGGGAGAGCCCGCAGGGGCTGTGTGGGGTGCTGAGCCCAGGGGACACCGGCAGCTGGGGACACCTGAGGTGCTGCTGGGGCTGGCCCAGGGTACCAGGGATGCTCTCTGTGCTGTCCCCAGGGCCCTCCTGTCCCTGCACTGTCCTGCTCATCACCCCCAGTCACACCCTGAGGCAGGTCTGACCCCTCCAAGCCCTGCACTGCTGGCTTAGGGAGCTGGAGCTGGGTGGGATCCAGCCCCTGTGAGATCCCACGTGCTGTGGGGCACCTTTTGTGTGGTGTTCCCAGCTGCTTTGCCTTGGGAAGAAAAATGCTCTGGGCATTTACAAGCCTGTCAGGGCCACCCCCAGGAGCAAGGTGCAGGGTCCCTGCCTTTCCCACCTTTGGCCACTTCCATTTTCCTGGAGCCATTTCCCTGGAGTTTTGCACTGGGACCCACAGACCCTGCACCCATTTGCTGGTGATTGCATCCCCATCTCCTGAATTGCTCCTTCCCCTGGCTGGGATCCAGGGCAGGAATGTTAATTTATTTTTATTTATTTTGTGGCTAATTTGGGACTTTGGGCAGACCTGATACTGCCTTCTCCCTCTGCTGCAGTATCCTATAAAAAGGACAAGATGAGCTGGGATTCCCATACAAGGGCCAGTGGGAGGCAGCTGCATCCTCAAAGCAGAAGAATCAGGAGCTTCTGATAAACCCATTTTTATAGGCACCTTTTAACCTGTTTATCCTGCTGTCAGAAAATCTCGTGGATGGAATTTGGAGTGAAAGCAGAGACCTGAAAGCACATTTCTGCCCAGCTGCTGATCTGTAAATGGGATAATCTTGTTACAGCCACCTGTTAGTCCTGCAGTGACTCTTGAGGATTTCTGGCAGACATTGCATTATTTTAATGGCATAACAGTGTCCTGTCCTGTGGTCCTGGGTTGTCCCCGACACCCCAGCCCTCAATTGCTTTCCCATTTGATATCACTGAAAGTGACACTAAACATCTTCAATTAAACCAAAGTGGATTGAAGGTTTTGAAAGCTCATGGTGCACCAGGATTTTATTCAGGGCCCTTTAGGATGAGCCTTACATACCTTAGAAAAATCCTCAGGCACCTTCATGACTTGGAGTTTCTCTCAATTCTGTGACTGGATAGAGGAGAAAAAACCCCAAAAACGCGTCCTTGCCATGGGAGTTAACTCAGAGCCGCGTGCCCATGCCACGGAGCCCCTTTCCCTTCCCACCAGCTTTGCTGCAGCTCCTCTGGGATGTTGTCCCTGCACTTTTAAACCCCACAGGCCATGTGTCCCCTGCAGCCCCTGAACTCTCGGTCACCCGGCAGGTAGGGCTGACCCCAAAATTCATTTCCCTTGGGAAAGCCTCCTAAGCCCCTTGCACATCCCACTGCCCCCCGGGTCCCTAACGGGTGAGCCAGACCTTGCAGGAGGATGAGATGTGAAATCCAGGAGCAGGGGTGGCAGGTGTCACCCCTCGCTGTGTCCCTGTCCCCTCCAGGGAGCCCTCTGGAGTTTTTGGGTGTTTGGTGCCCCTGGGGCAGTGCCCACGTCTGGAGGAGCTCATGTGAAAGCCATTAAAAAGCGTAAGGAAAGGGAGCACGACGGTTGGGAATGGTTTTGTTTGGGTTTCTGAAACGTGCGCATGAAAACACTGTGTGGTTTTCTGACAAATTTGAACCAGCGCTGCTCAATCCGCTCCAGCGCTGCTACTGTTGATCTTGCAGACTGTAAAGCATTTATTGGAGCTGCTTGAGGCGAACTTAAGCATCTGTGGAATAACAAGTCCAGGAAGTAATTGCATCCACAAGGAAAATATTTTTATGTATAATTCAGTGACCCATTTTATAAACATTGCGGTTCCACCTTGGACTTTTTTTTTTTTAATCCTTTTTTTTTATTTTTTCCTTTTTTTTTTTTTTTTTTCACCAGCAGCCTTTCCTCTCCGAATGTCTGGGTTTAGTGATCCATGTGGGGCTGTGTTTAGTCGCTCTGTGGTGAGGGTTTGGCGTGGCATGGGGTGGGGAGTGGAGGGGAAAACCCTGGTGCTGCAGGGAGGTGAGGGTCCAGCTCCGAAGGTGGCACCATGGTGGGGTGCTCCAGGGAAGCAGAGACAGCGTGGATTGCTCCTGCTGAGCTTGGCAGGCACAGAGGAATTGTTTCGTGGCAAAAAACTTTTCTTTCTTCCTCAGCAAACCAGCTTTACGAGAAGATGAGTCACTTCCAGCCTGGGTGGCACAGTGCTCGCACGGGTCTGGGGACCTGGGGACTCCATGGCCTCTTTTTGGGATTTTGGGGTTTCATTTCCAGTAGAAATTCACCCCTGCCCCACCTTGTCACCCCAGGAGTTCTGTTTGCTCTCACAGCACAGGTGGGAGCTGGAAGGAGCTGCCTCACAAAGATCTTTGTACCCTGCCTATCCCCTGACAGCCTGGGCATGGCCACTTTGGGGACAGCAATGGATACAGGTGTTTAAATGGGTGACAAAGAAACAGATTTGCTCTGACAGAACAAAGGTGTAAAAAGATAAAGCTGCAAAACACTGTGTTAAAATTACACTGAATTTTTGTAGCGTTAATAATGGCACCTTACCCAAGGTAGAGCTGCCACTCCTGGCGAGTGGGGGATTGATGGCCTGGGACCTTGCTCCCCCTTTCCCTGTCATGGATTTGTTGGCATCTTTCCACCTTGGGAGGAATGAAAGTTTGACTCAAACTGAGTGGTGAAAGGCCTGTGGCTGCTGTGCCATAGGACCAGTGACATCTCCTGTGTCCCCATCCTCGCTGTGGCACTGGGGACGTGACTGAGCCCTGTCAGTGCCCGTGCTGCTGGGATGGACCCGCCACCTCCATCCCAGCTCCTGTCCCTCTCTCTGTCCCTCTGCACTGGGCATGGCTCAAACAAAGCCTGGCAGGGCTGAAAATCAGAGAGTGAAGCTCAAGAACGAGGTGCCAGGCTGAGCCTCCCTTGCTTTTCCCATTGCTCCCATCACCCCCAAGCTGCTCTGTCCTGCCCAGGGAGCAGAGATGCCAAGGGCAGCCACAGCCCCGGGGCCAGGCCTCGCTCCAGGAGGGAGAAGAAAACAAAACAAAACAGGCTTGGAAGTAAATATTATCTGAATATAGAGGAACGCGATGTTTCTTCATATGGGTCTAGAATTTCTGCCTTTTAACAGCTAACCTTGACTCAGCCAATATCCACAACATGCAGCTCTGGCCAAAATATGCTGGGCCTTAAAGTACCACAACAGCTGTTTTTCTTGCTAAAATATGACATTAAATTTTTTGGACGGCTGGATGCTTCCTTGATGAAAGTGGAATAAGGGGCTATTTTTCCTCTCCCTCTTCCCCTCTTCCAGCCTTTCCTCCTCCTTCCGTGCAGGGTGATAAAGCAGGAGCCTTTGCAGATATCCCGTGTGGGCAGACCCCGTGGGCCAGAGGGGAGGGAACTACAGCCCAGGGGAGGGGGCTGCTGCTCACTGAGCCCCCCCTTGCCCTGGCAGGGTCAGTGCCAGCAGCAATTTCACATCTTGTTTTGGCCATGTCAAAATTTTCTGCCCTTAAGATGAGGGCACTGCTCAAGGGATGGGGCTGGTGGGTTTTGTGCTTCAGACCCTCCTCTGTCACAAAAGGGACAGTTTGGGGCTTTCCAAGAGCTCCAGCTGTGGTCAGTGGTGTGGGGCAGGAGCCTGGTGGCCACATCTGAGTGAGCCAGTGCTGGTCCCTGTCCCTGAGCTGAGCAATATTTGGGGAAATGGCTGGTGGTGTGATCTGGCACTGGCTGGGATCTGCCCTGCTTTGTCCTGGGACACCAGTGAGGGCTTTGGCAGGGTTTGGAGCTCTGCAAACGGTGCTGCAGTGGCTTTTGCTCTGGTGGTGTCACCGGGTGTGACAGGTGCCCTTCTGGACGGCCCATCCACGGATGAGCTGCATTCCTCAGGATGCAAGAGGCACAGAGACGGGGATTTGCAGTGGAATCACTGCTCTGAGCCTTAAAACACAGGAATGGCCATGGTGGCAGCAGGGATTTGTGGTGGCTGGGGACAGCAAGGTGGCTGCTCCTCAGTGCTGTGGCCATCCACAAGCAGCATCACCCAGTGGCCCCTGTGTGTGCTCTGGGGCACTCGGGGCTCACTCTCACCTCAGGGGTGATGGGGCAATATCAGGATGGGGTGTCTGCTCCCCAAGGGCTGTCACTCCTTGGCCAGCTTTCTGTGCACAGCTGAGGACAAACTCCCTGCCCTCCACGCCTCATCCTCCGCTTCTTTTCCCTTTGTTTTAAAGATCAGCTCAATTTTAATGGGAGGCAGAAGAACTTTTAAAGTGGGGAGGTGGCAACCAAGGTTCCATTGACCAGAGCCTCTGGGGCTCATCGATTTCTCTCTGGAGGCTGGTTGATAACCCAGAGAGGTGTGGCACGGGCAGGCTCCCGATCTGGGATTACCCATTCCTTCTCTTATTTCCACAACAATCCCACTGCAGGACCTTCTTCATCCCCGCTCCCTGCCGAGCTCTCAGCGCTGTTTATTTAGGAGCATCCACGGGTGCTCACGGCCGGGATGCCCTCGGGGGGTGCCCGGGGTGCCCGGGGTGCCGGGTCCCGGTGGTGCCCGTGTTTTTGGAATGGGATTCGTTCCCTTTTCCCGGCCGGCGAGCATGTGGTTGGAATTAGCGGCGCGGCTGCAGGGGGAGCGGGCAGCTGGGTTTCTCCGGAGCGTTTCAGTGCTTAATCTCTGAAGAATGCAGAATGTCTGTCTGGACGGCCCGGCCAAAATCAACTCCGCGGCACGGGGAGGCCAATATAAACGTTCATGTTTTGTGTCACCGAGATTTCATTAGATGTTTTTTATGTAATTGCATAAGTCGAACTACCGTGATGAAAATGCCACAGCGAGCAAATGAGATGAATTGTGAAACCTCTCGTTCGAGGAGGCACTGGCCCCCTCTGGGCCGTGGGGATCCAGCTCCAGCCCCTTCCAAGGTGCTCGGTGACCTTTTGGGGATAAATAATGGGTCATTTCCCCATGTCCTGGCTCTCTACCCCTCGCCCTGATGTCAGGGTGAGCTCAGACCTGGGCCAGGAGCTCCCCATGGCCAGTGCTGGGAGGCAGAGGGGCTGGCTGCTCCTGTGCTCCAAAGGGACTCTCATCCTTCCTTGGAATCCCAGGGGGAGGTAGCAGAGTGGGGGGAGAGGATGAAAAATCTCCCATTTCTTGGTATCCTAGTGATATCACTGCCCTCTTGATTTCCTGCTTTAAACCCCGGTAGAGGCAGGGATGGAGAGTTCAGGGCTCAAGCAGCACCCCCAGAGGTGCTGTGCCCCATCCCCATCCTCTGACCCTCTCCACTAACGACAACAACTTCGTTAATCTGTGCCTTCAAGGCCTGGCTTGTTTTCCTGATGATAACAGATTAATACTAATTTAATTAGCCCTGAACCAGCGCTTTCTTGCTTCAAACCCAGACATGCTCCAAGTGCTGTGCTGTGACACCACGCTGCTGCTCATCCCGGGCTGGAGGGCTCGGTGAGGTGACACCCCATCACCCTGCTCCTCCTCAGGGGGACAGCCTGGACCCACGGCGTGCCAGCCCAGCTCGAAGCCCCGGGTTTTGCTGCCGAGGAGGCTGTGCCGTGGGTTCCCCGCGGGGATGGGAAGCAGCCGGCACCACGGGAGCCCCGGGCGCTGCATCCCCGCAGCGGCTCCTGCTCCGCGCTGGGCCGGCCGCCCTGGCCGCAGACACATCTGCTGGGCGGGAGGGCCTGGAATTCGGGATATTGTTTTTCTGGCGGGGAGCGGTGGGTGCCAAAAGCCTGATAAATTAATCACCTCTGACATGGGTCAGTCCAGCTCTGGCGTGCGCAGGCTGGGCCCCCTGAGACGCTGCTGCTGCAACGCCAAAATTCATCAAGCAGCGAGGCTGCCCCGGAGAGCAGCGGGTTTTGGGAGGGGGCAGCTGCTGCCAGGGAGGGGTTTGACCACTGCAGTCCTCTGGGATGGCAGCACAGCTCTTCCAGCTGCCTGTGCCTGGCAGTGCTGCCACCTGACATCACTTGTTTTGGAGCAGGACTTGGCTGGGTGGCTGCTGGGGGATGGGAATGGATTTAGGATTTGTGCAGCTCCTGTCACAGCAAGCTCCTTGCTCAGGGACTGCTGGAGTGCCAGTGGGCACACAGAGCCCAGGGAGGCTCTGTGGGGCAGGAAGATGTGCAGGGCATGGAAGATGTGCAGGGCATGGCAAGGACGCAGCTGCTGGAGGTCACAGGCAGATTCTTGTGGCCCAGTTCCTGAGGTGTCCTCTGTTGGGAGCTGGGTCTGGATGTCCCTCTGTGTGCTGCTGAGCCTGGGGCTGGGCCAGTGGGGTGATGCTGGTGCAGCCCAAGGTGAGAACAGCACTTCCCCAGTGAGCAGCACCATGGACCTTCCATGGTGGGTTTTACTTCTTGGGGATCTGATCAACCCAGCCTTTTTGCCCAGGGCAAGGCAGGCTCAGCCTGCACCTCACCAGGCTCCTTTGCCCTTGGGGAGTGGACAGGGGGCCACAGGTCTGTGCTGGTGTCCATCCCTGTGGGGTGGCAGCTCCTGACCCTGCAGAGTCCCCACTGCTCCCTGGAGAGAAGATGGGGAAGGGCTTTGTTCAGCCTCTGCTGGGTTTTCTGCACAGCTGTAGAGCAAAGGGGATTTTCCTGGTTTTAATGACTCCTCTTACCATCCACCTCTTCCCCTCTCCTGTGCTGCTTCCCACTCTGGTAGCTGCCAGCAGCAGAATTTTCTTTACCTTCCTTGGGCTTTCTTGGGAACACTTCTGCTCAGAGAAAGAGAAAGAAGGAAAGAGAAGGGGAGCAAAGCTCAGGGGACAGGGTCCCACGAAGCCTTTGAGAGTGTCAAGGGCTCTGTTTGTGCTTGGCATTCCCTGAGGTGTTCACAGGGCTGCTCTGGGTGGCAGGAGGTGTTAAGACACCCGGCCTGTGCTGTGGCCTCCAGGTGGGATCAGAGCAGATCTTATCAGCACCATGCAGAAGCCTCCCTGCATCCCTCCTGTCCTCCACTTGCTTGCTCTCCTTCTCTCTCCCTTTTATTTTTTTTGTCCAGACATAATTAATGTAAACCAAATGCTTTGTGCACAGCTGCTGGCATCCTGAAAACGTTTTGTGTGTGGTCTCTCCTTTAGCCTGGACAGGGATGTAGCAAAACTCTGAGCACTATCCCAGACCTGCCTGAGCAGGGAGCAGCATCTATTGCACAAGAAGCACCTTGAATTTCTGCATTTCCCTTGTGGGATGAGGTTATGGTTGAACTATGGAGCTGCCCTAAAACTTCATCTCCCAAATCCAGTCAAACCCAAGCTCAACTTTTCTTGCTGGTCGTGCTAAGCTGAAACCCCAAATATCTGTCTCATTTTTGTGGCTGCCTCTGTGTGTCTGGGTTCCCCCAGGGCCTAAGAGATGTTCATGCAGCAGAGCTGCTGTGGGAAGGATGTCCTCATGCTGCTTTTGGTGCCTTTGGATGCAGGGAACAATGAGATCTTGTGATTTGTGGGGGTTTTTTTCCACCCAAAGGGACAATTCCTGATCACTGCTGTTGTCACTTGATCTTTAGGGCTCGAGGTGTGAGGTAAAGTGTCTGGCCCTACCTGTTTTGCTCCCAAAAGCCCAAGCAGCAGCTGAGTGGCTCCTGACATCCTGCAGCCTCTGGATTCCCTTCCTGCACCTTCTGCACCCCCACATTGAGCTCTCCCTGCAGCTCCCCTTTCCCAATCCCTCACAGATGGTGCTTTTCCCTTCCACTGCTCTGATCACTCCCTCAAAACCCCAGTGTGACATCTGGGATCACCAGCAAAAATTTAGCAACTTCCATGTCCCACACCCTGCTCGCTCACCCTGGGTGTGCTGGGAGAGCTGTGTGGTACCTAGGGATGCTTGGTTCTCAAAAATCCCTCTTTTTTTTTGGCCAAAATCCCCTCTGGGGTGGTGCACTGAGTCCTGCCATGGTGCAGTGAGGGCTGTGGCTGTCCTGAGTCAGTGGCTGAGCATTCTGCAAATGTTGGAGCTGAATGGGGAGCATGTGAAATCCCTGCGTGGACGTGCTTTGGATTCCGGGATGATTAGGATGCTGCAAATGCCTGGGTGAGAAGGTGGGCTGGATGGAGGTTTGGGGAGTGACTCTTCTCATGTTTCTGCTCCAAAACTGTCTCTGTGTTGTGGCTGGGAGATGGGAATGACACCTCTGGGATGAATCCTCCCAGCAGAGACTGAGCAGCTGGGGCACAGCTTGAGGTGGCTCCTTGTGGGGAGGCTCAGAGCAGAAAACCCATGTGCAACAGGACAGCCACCATTTGGGGGCAACATCTGTAATTTAATTCCTCAGACAAAAAGCACATTCATGTGTCCACGTGAATTTTTTTTTATTCAAAACCCCCAGTACCTGGAAGAGTTTAAAGGGAAAACTTTCAAGCAGCCTGTGGTGGGTGCATGGGGAGATGTGGGTGTGCAGGAGGGGCTATTTCTGCTCTCAGTGCATGGCTGAGTGATGCTCACAGATGAGGGAAGGGCTCTGATTTGCAAAGAAATCCTTCCCTGGCTCTCCATCCTCACACCCAGGATGCTCTGTGGGGCTGGAGGATGCCAGAACACAAACTGTCTGCACTAAGTGCCCTGCAGCACGTGGGCAATGATAATTTTAAATGAGTGAGAGGTTGAAAAATAGCGAGTGAGATTTTTTAAAAGGTTCCTTTGGCCAAGGAGACAAAAATTCTTCTTTGTGCGAGTGAGATGCTTTAGGAACTGCCTTAAAATTAATCCAAAACATGAGCTCGGCTCCAAATGAATGGGACTTGGCAAGAGGGCTGGACACATTATCTTTAAATATAGGCAGGCATCCTGGAGGGTTTCTGTTGGTTTTCCTGGTCACTTTTTATTCCTCTGTCTCCCCCTCTGCTCCCCCGTCCTTGCATAATTCTCTTCCTTTTAATGCCTCTTCCCACATTTTGGGAATGATGTCTCCCCAAACCAGGGTTGCAACACTGAAAAAGATTTTGTGTCCTGTGGCACTTTTTCTCAGGGGAGCATTGCCTGTGTGGCCAGTGACCTCTGTCCTGGGGAGGCTGTGGCTCCCAAGGGTTGGAAAAGGAGTTTTAAAGGTGTTAATTGGTATAAATAGGTGTAATCCACCTCTGCCTTGTAGATTGGAGCCCTCATGGATGCCAAGCTGTGCAAAGCAGGGGTGAGACCTTGTGTGCTTGTGACCATCTGTGCAGCGCCCTGAGCGGGGCCTCATCGGCCCCAAAACCTCCTGTGACAGGGGCAGCAGGGCCCAGCACACCAGGAGACTTGTGACAGCGGATTCTGAGCTGCTTTCCTGGGCTCTTCATCTCCCTTTGTCCCCTTCCCACCACAAACACCAGGCTGTGGCTCACGGAAACGAGCGCGGCTCGCTTTAGGCCGGGAAGTAGAAGCCAGTCCCTGCCACCAGAGCAGGGAGGCTCGGGACCCTGTCAGGGCTTTGAAGCAGGAGATGTCTGGCCATACAAAGACACATCTGTGTTTAATCCTTCTCCTGTAACCGAGCCTGGGCCGGGGCAGAGCCCAGCAGCCCTCGCCGTGCTGCGGGGATGTGTGCGGATGCGTTTGGAGGGCCTTGGCAGCGCGGCGATGCTAGGCCGGCGAGAGCCACATGTTCTTGCAAATGCAGCTTCCTATTGACTTGTTAAACATTTGCTATTTATCAGATTTTGCTTTTAAACTGTCTGTAACAGTCTGGGAGAAGTTGTGTCAAAATCCCTTCCAGATGTGAAGGTGCTACCTGATACTTTGGTTATAACCTGGACCCTCGCTCCTGCTCCGTTCAGATTAGCTCCACTACTGTGGAAATGAAAATGCAAATAAAGACATAAAGAGAGTAGAGTCGTGTATAAAACTTCCCCCAAACCTTCCCTTTTACAGGCAAAATGATCCTGCCTTTATAAGGAGATTGTGAGTTTTATCAGTGAACATTTACTTCGCTGGAAAACCAGAGGAAAGCAGGGAAGAGCAGCTACCATCCCTGTCTGCCCACACGGGTGTTTTAAAAGCATAATTGACTTTTTTTTTCCCCCCTCCATTTAAATAATGTTTCTTTGGGTCTGGGGCTTCCCAGACACATCAGCTCGTTTTATGGGCATCGGGTGATGTGTGCAGTTGGAAACCTGAGCGTTTCCCTTGCATTTGGAGCACGTGGATCAGATAACGATGGCTCATTAAAAGCTCATTGAAAGGCGGTTGCAAGGTCGGGAGCTTTTCCCAGGTCCGCTCTGCAGACCCCCTGCCCTGTCCCTTTCCAGGAGAAACTTTGGGGCCACGAGATATTCCCAGCTTAGAACAACTCCCTGGTATCTGTCAGATCATGCAGGGCCCGAGCCAGCTCCCATCCTACGAGGGAGGGTTTTTCCACTGCCTTTAAGAGGCGCTGGAGCGGAGCCATGCTCTGTGTAATGCGGATCCGGGAGTGTGCGTGATGCACTGCATGATGACAGAATTTCTGGGAGATTGGCCTAAACAGAAAACCTTGGACCTGGGGCTGCTCTGCCTGAGGAGTGGGGAGGCTGGAGATACCAAAACTGGGCTTGGAGAGGGGTTTTGCAGCTGGGAAAGCATCCCTGGAAGGGCCCAGAGGGTCTGGCTGTGCCACATCTGCCCTGCCCTGGGGTTTGGTGCCGTGGGTTGAGTCCACAGCTGTGTCCATGTCTGGTGCTGCTGGGACAGAGGACACCTGGGAGGGTGTGAGGGGCTCCCTGCAGCACACCAGGCTGGCTGTGGTGCTGCAGCTGAGCTCCTCTCTGCCCCAAAACACCCCAGAGCTGAGTGGCTCAGTCTGCAGTGCCCCAAAAATACCCCAGTGCTGCCAGTGGCACTGGATGGGGCTGCCCTGCCTGCACCAACTGGGCTGGGAGGTTTGGTTGGGAATCTTGCTGACAAGAAAGAGGAGGGAAGAGAAATGTGCTGGATCATTGTGTGGCATTTTAAGTGGAATCCCAATACATTAATATGTTTTTTCTCTCATAAATGCTGGGTTAGGCAGATTTGCACCCTCACAGGACCCACTTTACTGATTCCTGTGATTGCCTCTGCCCTAACTCCATCCTGCTGTTGCTGTGTGCCTTCTGGCTGCTCAGCAGAGCAGGACACCTTCTTTTTACACCCAAAAAGGATGTTCATCGGGGCTGGGATTTCTGAAGCAAAGCTGAGAGATACCAAGTGGTCCTATATAGGTGCTTCAGTTGCTCCATCTCCCTTTTTTTCCAGGCTGATGGGCAAGGCTGGGTTCTCACGGTGCATCTGCCCCATGTCCTGGGGCTGTGGAGCCCCAGTGCTGTGTAGGACATGGCTGGTGGCTTCCTTTTGCCCATGCAAATCTGATTTATCCCTCTCACAGGGCACAGGCACATCAGAGCTAGAGGGTGATGGAGGACCCCAGGGCACGAGTTCTCCCTTGGACTCCCCACAGAGCTTCTTCACATACCACTGCTCTTGAATTTCTAGGGGAAACTTTGGTTCCTTTGGCAGTTCCAGGGAGAAGGCTGCTCCCAATGAACTCCTGGTGCCTTGGGATGGAGCAACAGCACGCTCTGAAGTGGGGTGGTATCACAGTGGCCTGACAGCTTCTAAGTGGGCACAAGCAAAACCTTGGCCCCACCATCTGCATTAACCTGGCTGGTTTCAACACTTGAACATGCATGGAGGAATCATAATGGGAGAGTGAGGAGGGAAGAGCAGTGTGAGGAAAAAAACCTGAAGCTGTCTCTCAAAATCACATGGTGATAAGGCCTTTTCTGGAGTGCCCCATGCAGCTGGCAGCAGAAACCAGGCTTTTATGTTTGGGTCTGGCTGGTTTTTCACTTTCTGCAGCCAAAAGGATCTGGATAAAATTTGCCTGGAAGATTAGCTGGCACTAAGCCTGACTAGACATCTCTGGAAGCCTCCTCTCCAGCAGGAGTAGGTTCTGATTCCCTCCTCCGCCAGCCCTGCCCTAGGCAAGTGTGGGGGGAATGTCCCCTGGAGGGACAGTTCCACCAGCCCTCTCCCCTCTGGCACACCACATCCCTTCAGTGGGGATGCTGGGGAGCATGCAGATGAGATCCCAAGGGATCTTTGTCACCAGGATGACAGGGAGGTGACGCTCCACAGCCTGAGGGACAGGACTGGGAGCACGGAGCCTCGGCACCCATGACCCTTCCCTAGGGACACATCCTCCATGTGTCTGCTCTGAGATAAGAACTGGGCTGGGAAATGGCGTGCTTGGGAGCCCCCCAAGCAGGGCTGGCCTCCCCCAGTGCCAGCTCCAGGGCAGATGTGCCCCAGCTGCTGCACACCGGCTTTGGCACCAGCTGTGCTGTCTGGCCACATCTGAGCTGCCAGCTCCGGGGCACAGCTGGCAGGGCATGGAGGCAGGGGAAGAGATGCTGTGCAATGCCATCCCTACGGCGTCCGTGGGCACCCCCGGCCACATCTGAGCTGCCAGCTCTGGGGCACAGCTGGCAGGGGAAGAGATGCTGTGCAATGCCATCCCTACGGCGTCCGTGGGCACCCCATGCTGACCCAGACACAAAGCAAATTTTGGGGTTTGTGCCCGGGGAGGCCTGGCAGAGGCGGGGGAGACCGCGCTGGTAGCAGATGCCGATGCCTCCGGAGCGGAAAGCCCAGTCCCTCCCCTCTCATTCCTTTTTTTCCTTTTTTCTGCCTTTTTTTCTTCCCCCCCTCTGGCTGATCTTAAAAAAGTCCAGGCGGTTTGGGCTTTGTGAAACCCAAATGCCTTTTGCAGCATCAAGCCCGGATCCCATAAGTAATATCCCAGCATTGAAGAGTAAGACAGTATATGAAGTAGACGGGGAGCTATAAAGACACTTTAAAAGGGGCAATAAAAGTTTTGGGTTTCATATCGTCTTACCAAAGAAGAGAATAACAGAGAAGCAGGAAATTTCAGTAGCAGACATGACAAAGGTCACAGCACTCAGACTGCACCTTAGACGAAAACACCTACTCTTATGAAAACAGCCAGAATTTTTGGCAGGGGCTCAAGAGCTCTTACAGGCAAAGCTCTCGGCAGCGCTAAAAGGTTACAAGAGACTGTTTTGTCTACGTTGCTGTAGATGTTTATAATATTTCCCTGCATTGGTGCTGCAGGGGATATCCTGCCCAGGGTAGTGGATCCAGCCCTGCATCTTCCTCCGGTGTTGGGATGCCATCAGCTTGGGGCTGGTGCCAGGGCAGGGACCCAGGTGTGTGTCAGTCCCAGGTGGGTGCTGGCCGAAGGGATGGATGGCTGGCAGAGCTGGAGCATCACCCTGGAGCATCAGCAGGGAGAGGAGGAGACAAAGCAAACCTTTTGCTCTGTGCAAGAAAATTTGCGGGGATTTTTTTGCAGCTGTGGGAGCGGGAGGTTTTATCCACTCAGCTGCTCCTCAGGTAATGTGCCCTCCATGTTTTCATGGGGTTCGCCAACCTTTGGTCCCTCATGCTCAGCCCCAGCTGGGTGTGGTGGTCACCCAGAGCCCTCCTCCATCACTGGATCCCCACAAAGCTCTCACCATGCCCGGAGTGCCCATGTCCCCAGTGCTTGCTGCAGGGCTGTGCCTGTCACTGCAGCCCAGGAGGGACCAAACTGTCCCAGAATGAGCTGTGGGGTGAAGGAGGCTCTGATCAGTGGCTGCAGCAAGCGAGGGAGGCTGCTGGCACTGCTGGACAGGATCCTGGGGCGAGATCAGTGTAGAGTATTTGCATTTTGGTGAAAAACACCCAGGAAGAGCCAGCATGGCTGCGGGATGCCCATGGGGGTGACCCCTCAGGAAGCTGCTGTGCACTCTCAGAAGCATCTCTTGCAGGCAGTGCTGAGCTACTTCTTTCACTCCAAATCAGAGCACTTGGGCTTGATTTTTGGGGCTACCCTGAGCAGCCTCACATAGCAGAGAGCTCCAGTAGCATGCAAGCAATGAGGAAAGCCTTGCACGCAAACCCTGAGAGCATCTTGTAAACATCCTAGGGGCTGGATGCTGGGAAGGAATGGAGCTGTGTGGTTTAGGTTGGTTTAGGTGCTGGGAACCCTTTGAAAGCTCTCTGCTAGCTCTGCCTCTGCATGCAGCTGCATCAGCTGTGCCACCGCTTGCCAGTGACTCTTGGATGCTTGGGGGTTCATAATTCATTTCTATTTTTGTTGGAAACTCATTCAGTTTTGGTTGTTGCCCCATCGCAGGAAGTTGCTCTGATGAATGACTGGGGTGGATTTCTCTTCCAGAGGAACCCAGGCTTAATGTGGGCTTTCTGTGGACATCTCTGTATATCAATACTGCTCTAATTGTCCATGACATATAGTCTTGGCCTTTTTCCCAGACAGTCTAAATAAATCATACACTTCTGCTATAGTAAATAGTCTGTTAGAGGAGATGTTATAGGCTTACAGCCCTCCCCCCTCCCTCCAGGAGCTTCTTTTCTCTGCCTCTCATTTTCCATGTACTTTCCATACCAATGAGGCACCTGCTGCCTGTGCCTGCAGGTCTGCAAGGACAAAGTGCCCAGTGTTGCAGGTCCCTCCAGGTCTCAGGGGCTATGGTGGCCGTGCCTAGAGTTCTGCTGTGGAATTGGCATCTGCCCTTGACTGAGCTGAGTGGAGCTGGAAAGTTTCCCACCCCGCTGAAGAAATGCTGGCATTGCACACTGGCAAGGTCTTTGTTAGTATATATTATTTACATCAAGAGAATGCATAAATAAAATAGTTAATATCTCACAAAAAATACAGGTTCTGTTAACTGGGTGTTGCAAACGAAGCTTTGTGTGCATGGGCTGGGCAAACCTGCACGGAGGGGACAACTTGGGTCCTGGCAGCCCAGCAGAAGGTGACATGGCCTGGGAGGGCAGGGGTCTGATGGGCAAGGGACAGGTCACAGCCCAGCTGAGTGCTCCTCCAGGCAGAATATGGATATTTACCAAAAGCTTTGCTAGGGCTGATGGTGGAAAGGTGAATCTCAGGATGGTTTGGGAGAAACCTTAAAGCCCATCTTGTTTCAATACCCCTGCCATGGGCAGGGACACCTTCCACTAGACCAGGTTGCCCAGGGAACTTCCTGGGGGAGAAAATCCCAGAGCAGGCACAGAGCTAGTGGGAAAAGATGCCAGAGGAAAACCCAGCAGGCAGGCATTTTCCTTTTGGCTGCAGCCCTCCATCACCCAGGGGCAGGAACACGCGTGCCCGGCCTGCCCGGGGGCTCAGACGCAGCAGCAGAGCGTGGAGCAGTCCAGCCTGGCGGGGGTCCCGGCGCTCCCGGCCTTCTTGTTCTCCTTGGGCAGCAGCAGCACGAGGGCCATGGCCAAGGCACAGTGGTAGAAGCTGTGCACGTAGGTGTAATCCCACTCCTGTGGGCAGGGAGAGCGCGGTGAGAAGCGGGAGCAGCAGGGCTGGGGACTCGCGTGAGGTGCGCGACATTAAATTTCTACAAGTAGCCAAAAGGAAGGGGATAAAAAAGATTCCTGAACCTTCTGCCTCCCTTTGCTGTCAGAGAAGAAAGGATATCCAGTGAAAAAAACACCTTAAAGCAAAGGGGATTTAACACGTTCTAATTTGCACATTTCCCGATTCTTGAATGAAGTGTTTCATTACCCCGCAAAGGACGCGGCGGCGAGGCCGGGGCGCGCGGGGAGGCGGCTTCTGCTAAGTGACATTTTTATGTTCTGCTAGAATTTGCAATTACTAAATGCTTTGAAAAATAATCCTTGGGGATGCCTGTGAGGTTGTATCTCGCAGCTCCCAAAGCACAGAGCAGCCGTAACGGCGGGGCTGAGCGCAGGCACGGCCGGCAGCTGTGTCGGGGGGTTATCGCCTGCCCGGCGGGACCCTTCGGAGCAGGACGGGGGGACTGGCCAGCAGCAGGAGGAGAAGGATATAAACACAGGATCAAGTGCCCCTGGGAGTCACTGAGAGTCTTTTCTTTGGCGTGAGCCAGCTCTGGATCCGGCCATGCCTGGGTTGGATCCAGTCCCTGCCGCATCGCTGTGAGGTGTCCTTAAGTCACCCGTGCCCAGTTTCCAAAAAACCCTGCTCGCACTTGACCAAGCCATTCTGAGGACCACGTGTGCCTGAGGAAAGCACATCCCCTGTCCTTGTCACTCACTGAAGGGGGAAAAGGAGACAGAGCATCACCCTGTGTGCCACTTGCTGTCACACCTGCCCAGAATGGATCAGGGGACAGCGACAAGCACGGAGGGACCCTTATCTCCAGCATGCCACCCCTGGAGCCCCATGCCTGAGCTGGGTTTTGTGCAGGGCTGGATGCAGCCCAGTGGTCTGAGTGGGGCTGTCCCTCTCTTGGTGATGCCCCTCACACCTTGTAGAGTCAGGGAGGGTTAGTGTGCACACAGGTACCTCAAAGAAGAACCTCAGCATCAGTGCCAGCGCCCCGAAACAGAAGCCAGGACCAATCTGTTGGGTGTAGACACTCTTGTCAGGATAGAGCCCTTTCTTCTCCTTCATCTTCTGCAACTGGGAGGAAGGAGAGAGCACACCAAATGGATTCACCTGGATTTAGCTGGCTACTCCACCCCAATTCCTTGTAATAACACTGTTTTTTAAAATATTCAGCCCCAAAGCCAGCTCAGAGAGTGTGTGCCCTCACAAACCCAGCTGTGGGAGAGCAGGCCCCAGCACAGCATCTGAAGACTGGAGGATGCAGGACGCTCCTCCTTGTTCTCCTCCTTGCCCATCCCCTCCCCATGGTGGCCACTTGCTTTTAGCTGCTGGCTTAGTGACAGTTTATAACTGGGGCTTGCCAGACTGGAGGATGCAGGGTGCTCTGTGCCTTGGTCTCCTCCTTGCCCATCCCCTCCCCATGGTGGCCACTTGCTTTTAGCTGCTGGCTTAGTGACACTTGCACCACTGTATTTCCATGGTGTTTGACATCATCTTTCTGCAATTTTTATCCCATCACTCCTTGCTCACTCCTGCAGTGGCTTCCCCACCTCACTCCCAGCTGGGTCCACAGCACAGTGGGGCACAGACTGCAGCACTGTGCCCAACTGTCCCAGATGGATTCAGGCAGACTGCAGACAGATTCCTCCCCACTTTATCACCGTGGTTTTATCCACAACTTCCCCAGATCTGGGGCAGTTTAGCAGATCCCTCTGCCTCTGAGTAGCCATAAAAACTCCATAAATACGTTCCTCCTGATTAGAAATGCAGGGACAGGAGATGTGGTAAATTGCTCAGACCGATCGAATCTGGCATTTATCACCAAGGCCGCTGTCTGCCTTCTGCTCAGGTTAAAGGAGAAATCACAGTGAGAGCTGCATCTTGAGGAGGAAATCCCTGAAACAAGCTGGACACCTCCATGCAGGGTTCAGCCCTTTCCCCACCAGGAGCACCCCACAAAGCCCACCCCAGTGCCCTGCCCCACGTACCCATCTGACCGTGATCACCAGCACGGCCGTCCCGATGGGGCCCGAGTAGACGCCGTAGCCCCAGCGGTCGTGGTAGATCCTCACGGCGATGGTGAGGACGCCAAACATGATGAAGGTCGATCTCTTGGGCTCATCAAACTCTGCCAGGGCTGAGGGACAGAGAACAGGGAGCACCAGCTCGCAGCCCCCCTTTTTCAGCTGCTCGCCTAAAGCCTTCCTGGGGTCTCTCCTCCCTGCCCCGGGGTTGCGTCTGTGGCTGGTTTGCTCTTCTCATGTCACACTGCTGGGGAAACTGAGGCACGTGGGGCAAAGCAAACCATCCTGAGGCATCTGAGTGGTGGGTCCAGGAGATGATTGTTGGGGTTTTATTTCAGTGTTGCATGGGGAAGCTTAAAGGAGATTCCCTACCCAGACGAGCTGTGGCTGCCCAATTCCGGGAAGTGTTCCAGGCCGGGTTGGATGGGGCTTGGAGCAACATGGAATAGTGGAAGGTGTCTCTGTCCATGGCAGGGGGTGGAACAAGGTAGTCTTCAAAATCCCTTCCCACTTTAAACCACTCTATGATTTCCCTTTTACTAGACCCAGAATTCAGAGGCGATTGCAAAAACCCTCATGCCTTGCAAGCCCACAATCAGCTCTTGGGTTCATCCTGCATCTCCAGCCTTCCCAAACTTGCCAGCTCACTCTGGCACAGTCTCCACCACCCCAGAGCAGTGGAACTCCCCCACTGATGCCATGGGATCCCAGCTGCCCGGCCATGCCGGCACCTGCCCGGGGTTTGCAAGCTGGAAAACACCAGTGTGAGTAAATTATTAGA
Source organism: Onychostruthus taczanowskii (assembly GCF_017590055.1). Classification (NCBI taxonomy): domain Eukaryota; kingdom Metazoa; phylum Chordata; class Aves; order Passeriformes; family Passeridae; genus Onychostruthus; species Onychostruthus taczanowskii. The sequence continues at coordinate 7,458,187 of NW_024499796.1, forward strand.
GGCTTTTGTTTAGCACAGAATGGGGTAATAACTGATAAAAGTTATGGATCCCAGTGGGCTCCATGCTTTTCCAGCTTGCACAGCTGTGTTATGGCTGTCCTGGATTTGCATTCCGGGAAGTTTGCCCAAGGGTCTGCATCCGCACATGTGCACTCGGGCTTTACAAGCCACAGTGAGAGGCTTCCCTGGGCTTCAGTCACCACACCTTCCATGTCCTTGGATCGTGCTTTTATAGGGAGTTTGGCTAAGGGATAATGTCCGCATGTTAATCTCTGTTGTTTCCCAGCGGGTCAATATTTTAAACCTCGTAGTCCAGGATTTGTATTTTTTGCGAGGTTTCTGAACGCAGTAATGAAGCAATCAAGTTGAATTTTGCTGCAAGGAGCCAAAGTGTCTGGATCAGCTCTGACCTACCCTGACACTGCTGTTATCCACTGAAAATGCCCTTTGGAAATGATTTGCCTCGTTATTTTTTCTAGCTGAGCAGAGAGAGCACTGAGGTGCCCTGAGCCGTGGGGGAGCCCCCCTTGGGACTCACATTTTGATGGGACAGAGCCATTTCTAAGGGTAATATTTTTCCCACCTATTTTTCCCTGCATGGTAAATTTATCCTATTGCATGCCCTGGAAGGGGGGTGCTCCTGCATCCCCACAGGATGAATTTGCCCAGCTGAGGGTTGTTACCCCTGCTTGTGCTGGGATCTGAGGCTGCAGGAACCCCATCCCTGCTGGAGGTCCTGCACCATCCCTGGCTAGGGGCAGAGGAGAAAATCCTATGGCCATTTTGGGGCTGTACATTGGAGTGCTGACTCCAGCTCATTGTGGGGAGAAATGGGAACTCTGTCTGGAGTGGGCACTGGTTAGAAATAGTCCAAATTTTTGAGCAAAACCTTTGTTTCTTGGAACATTTATCTCGCCTGACCCTGCTCTCTTCTCCTGCCATCAATACTCACATCCTTCCAAAACTCATGGTGACAAAATGGGAAAATGATAGGTTTGAACTTTTGGTCTTCCTCGTATTTTTTTCTGTTTCTGTTATATTTTGTGTTAGTGATAAATAAGGAACAAAATGAGGAAAAAGAGAGTGAAACAAATGTGGGGAAAGGAAAACTGAATAACAGGGCAAGGGGTGGGATTTATAGTAAAAAGGAAGTGAAATAAATTTCTGCTCTTTCTAAGCAGATCTAATATTCCCATCAGACCAGGCTTTTGATAAACGAGGAAGTTATATTTGTTTTGACTAAACCACTTTGATTCTCATGCTACCAAGGGAAGTGGGAGATTCTGCATTTCTTAATGCCCCTAAGCCAGGCAAGACAAGCTAATGGGCCTGGTATGGGGAAAATAAGAAGAAATGGGAAATTCCCTGGTATATGAGGTTTCAGACTCAGTCATCTCATAGTTGTGTCCTGCCTTGAACTGCAGCACAAGGCTGCCAGTGTGTTACTGTCATTTTAGCAGAGGACATGTGTGAGAGCTGGTGCAGGCAGAGGAACACCCGACCAACACCACCAGCAGGTGCCACAGCTCTTTATCTCCAGGAGCAAAATGTCCCCAGCCACCACCCAGAACAGTTCCATGTCTGGACCCCACCAATTACAAAGACTTTCCAAGGTGTAAATGATACAAAACCGGATTCATCCATAGCACAGACTGACTTCCACAAAGGACAATTTCAGTGGCAGCTCAGGTAGAGCTCAGAGCGAGCGGCATTTCTGGGGACTGTCCCCACTGACTGTCCCATCAGCCATCCTGACAAATCCAGCCTTTCCTGCCACTGGTGCAGCTTTCAGCAACCACCAGAGAGCAGTTCTTACCCATCAGGGACACCCAGATGGACAGGGCTGTTCCGTAGATGCTGAAGTACTCCAGGATGTCGTAGCGCATAAAGCACAGCACTGATAGCCCAGGGCCATCACAAACGTGGTAAAACTATTCAAAAAGAAAAAAAAATATCAGAAAACCAGTTTCTTACTCACATACCAGTAAGGTAAAGGCTTTTATCAACTGGTTTGAAATAGTGTAGCTGCTGAGAGGATGGCCAGCCATGCCAGAACAGTGTCAGCTACAGCAGGACCACTGATATGCAGTAATGAATATATTTGAGTGATAATGTCATCGTTCCTGGTTGCAAATTGCCCAAGAATCAGCATTCTTCTCTCTTAGTACAAACTAAGACAGGCTTTAATTTGCCTCTTGGCCAGAATGTGCAATCTGATGACCAAGCTGCTTTGAGCTGGGTGCTGGGGGATGGCCTCTCCAGCAGAAGGGGGACTCTGGGGTTGTGGTTTTAATTGCGAAAGATTCTTGTAAAACAATTCAGAATGAGTGTCCTGATGAAATGTGTATGGATGCCAGGTCACTGTCCAGGCTAAACAGGGTTTATATGGCCAGACTCTGAATACTGGGGAATTCACTCATTAGTGCATTCCCTTAAAAACCACCAGTTCCTGCCCATTAACTCATTGATTAGGTTATTTGCAAAAAACCCCATTGTCATGCAACATAAACACAGACCACTCCGAGAGACTTTTTCAGTGCAATCAGAGGAATGCTGCCAGTGCTTGCCTGGCTCTCTCCTTTTCCTGCCAGCCCTCAGCCCTGCAGGTTTTGCAGTGGCAGCACCAGGGAGCTCTGCTGTTCCTGAAGAAGTCCCTGCTCCGCTTGGCTGGGCGCCCTTGGAACGCTGCTCGCTGTCACGGCCCGGTGGGGATGCTGATATAATTTATAATGGGAATTGCTGCGAGCCCTCTGGCTGGCTGCAGCTTCTAGAAAAGATTGCACCACGGCTGGAATTCTTCTCCCTGCTTGAGATTGGGCTCAGGGAGTCTGGAGCCCAGGGGGAAGAAAGGGTGGAAGGCAGAGCGTGTTCCTGGCACTTGTCTGCCACAGCCATGTGCTTTCACTGCTCTGTTCGGCACTCCTGCTGGAGGAGGAGTGGGATGCTACAAAAAATGCAACAGCAGCAGCTGCTGCCCTTCCAACCCCCTCCCCACCATGCTGGCAGCTGCCTCTCCTCCTTTCCCTTCTTTCCCTTCCCCACTCAGGGATATTTTGCTTCTTCAATCTCTTAGGAGAGGACCTGTTCCACCTCCCATCTAAACACGTGCCAATTTTCCTACCGGCTTCTCGGGGAGGTGGAGCAGACACAGACCCAGTGCAAAGTGAAATTGTAGATGTCTGGCTTCCCTGGGGAGCTGGGGCAGGAGGCTCAGGGATGCATTCATATTAACTGCTCCTGTAGTTTTTACAGAACTGGCAGAATTTCTCCCCCTGCCTCATGCTTTAATCAGCTCAAATGGTCAAGGATGTTCTGTGGATCTTTAATAGGAGACCAACCTGATTCTGAGCTATATGGAAGAGCTTTTCACACTGGGAAGATCCTTTATCTACTCCCTGCCTCACTTTCTCTGTACAAGGAACGTGCCAACCCTCACGAGATGCCTTGAGATGGATGGGGATTAGTGGGAAAGGCAACATCAGCTGGGTTGCTGAGCTGTTTCATACTTTTTAGCAGATCATTGAAATATATAGTCAAACAGGAGAATTTTTCCAGTGGGAATGCTGCTTTGGGTGCTCAGCTGGTGTCTGTATGGAGTCAATTAGCAGAGATACAAAGCCCAGGGCAGCACATGGCTGGGAGCAGGAATAGGAATGTTTTATATATGTACAGACATTTCTTCACTAGTTGTTTCCACACAAAGGAAAGCCAGGGAATCAGAGCCTGGCAAAAGACAGATTTCAACCCACAAAGAGTTAATAATTATTATATTTCAGCCTGTTTTAGTCTCTCCTTTCCCAGCGCAGAAACTCCCCTGACTCCAGCATTGCTCCCATCCCCAACTGGCAATTGCAAAATCAATAATTTGACTACTATGTGCTTTTGGCTAAAATGACAGAGGCAGAGCAAGAGATCCTGGAGGCAATTTAAAGCCTAAATTCTGCATGGCCACTTAGCAGCTGTAAAACAAAGAGAAAAGCCAGCTCCAAAGCATTGCAAATCAGTCAAGGCTCTTTGCACCCAGACCTTCTCCCTAATCTCAGTCATAAAACACCACTAACTTTCTGTAAGGCCACACTGTAGGACATCCTAAACTGGAGAATCAGCTGCTCAGCACCACACACGGTGGGAAATAACTGAAAAAGGTTGTGCTGGCTGCTCTTGGGTGAACCAGCTTCTCAGTGGTACGGGGGGCATTAGGGAGGATAAAACATGCAGGGAGAGGGGAAATGGAGAACTTCTTACCGCCACAAAGAACATGGTGAAGAAGTAAACCATGGCTTCCATGTGGAAACGCCGCTTGGCCGCGATACTGATGGTGGGGAGGAAGACCAAGGAGCTGAGGGTGGGCAGGAGGAGCTTGGCCACCAGTGAACCCATGGGTGCCTCGTGGGCCAGCTGGGAGCAGGGTGTCTGTGAGCTGGGCAGGAATGGTGAAATGGAGAAAGCAGTGGGGAGTGTGCTTTAAAATTTAAATGCCCTGGTGGCAGGAGGGCTGAGGGCAGGGAACAGCTGCCACCACCACAGCCCTCGCTGCTGTCTCATCCTGAATTCTTGACACAGCCGGTGGCTCCGGGCAGCAGATGCTCTGTGCCCCCAAAACTGTCCCGGGTGTTTCTAAAGGAGGAAGAGGGAATGTTGTCCTTGCACGCCTTGTGCTGGGTGTTGGATTTGGGGACATGGTGGGTGAGCTCAGGCTCCGGGTTTGCTCACTCCTCATGGGGACATCCCACCCCTACATCCTGCTGTCCCTGTGCCAAGCCTGGTCAGTGCTGCTGGAGCAGTCCAGCAGGCAAAATCCACCTTCTTTCCTCACAAAGTGGAGGGGCACTGATCTGTCCTCTCTGGTGGCCAGGGATGGGACCTGGGACTGTTCTGTGCAGGGTCAGGAGCTGAACTGGGTGATCTCTGCACATCCCTTGCATATTTTATTACTCTCTGCTCTGCATTTCCACGAAGGAAGAACTGGTATGTGGCAAGCACTAGGGTTTTTTTTTTAAACAGTGGGATGTATCCGACGACCTTTGTGCACTTGAGAGACACACACCAAGCTCCAAACCTGCCTTTTATTTCCCCACGGGGGCACACCTGGGGTGGGTGCAGACACGGGGGAGCTGATGTGACACAGCACCCAACGCCTGCTGCCAGTGCCTATGTGCCCTCCGTGGAGTTCAGTGCAGCTAAATCTCCCAGCCATGCCCTCAGCCTTTGCAGCCTGGCCACCTCCAGGATTTCTGTCTGAAATTCAGGAGCCGAGCGTCTCTGGGCTGGAGGAATTCGAGCGGATTGTCGTGCGGCGCAGAAAAGCTGGAGGAAAGGAAACCAGAAGCCAAGCGGCGTTCGGGCTGCTAATCCACTCAGTGGCTCTCTCTTTTATTATGACTTTTTATTATATCGCTGCTGCTCCCCCCCCGAGTTAATATCTTTTCCTTGGAGCCTCGCAGGGATTCTCGGCATCCTTTCGGCACAGCTGTTCCCGGGACACGGGGAGCAGGAATGCTCCGCTTGAGCAAGCGCCTTTGTGGCTGCGGCTTTGGGGAGGAGGCTGGGAGCTCTGATAGGAGCCACCAGTTCCAGGGCTGATAGGACGGGCTCGCCTGTCCCCCGGGAGGGGGTCTGGAGGAAAGACAGGCACGCACAGGATAAAAAAAATCCTCTTTAAACCACTCCAGGACGTTGGGAAGGGCTCTGGAGGGGGAGTGAGGGCTGTGTGTGTGTGTGTGTGCAGGGAATGGCACAGAGCATTAAAGCATTGACTCTGTGCCGAGAGCCTTCCCCGGGGCACGGCTCAGATGAGCTGGGTATGGCTCCCGTTTTTAGCTGATACTGCAGGAACCATCCGCATTCCCTGGCTGGCTGCAGGCATCATCCCTCCGCGGGATGCTGCCCGCACCACATCTCCAGCCGCCCTCCTGCCTGGGCAGGCTATAAACTTACCACAAAACTCTGCAAAACTGAATCTTGACCAATAAATATTGAAAAACCCCGGAGTCCCTATTTACTGTGAAAATGAATCCCTCCAAGCCAGCACATAAATACCCTGATACTCCCCAGGTGTCCAGCCCTGAGCTGAAAGCAGAGCTCCAGCACAGCCCAAAGTACCCTGTTCCTTTTTTGGGCCATATCCTCAGATGAATCCATTATTCTGTGTTTATGATCTGCTTGGACCGGGGACAGTGCTGTGGGGCACAGCAGGGCTTGTCCTCAGGGGGGGTTTTGAGCAGATTTGGGGTTGAGGGGTTGCACAAGCCACTCCAGATCCCTGGCTATGAAAACATCATCTCTCCTGCTTTTGTGGCCATGAGATGGATGTGAGAGAGGTGAAATCACAGCTCCAAAACTGCTGCTGAGGGCAAACCTCCATGTCTGGGTGCAAAGCAGCCCCCACAGCACTTGTGAGGACACGGCAGTTGTGCAACAAGGACGTGCAAGGGTGGTGCTTGTGCACAAGGCAAATGGCATCAGGTGAAAAATCCCATCAGGCAGTTGTTAAATACATCCCCCTCACCCCCTGCCTTCGCCCAAAATCCAGCTGGCTCCCACTGGAAAGGAAACCCCGTTGGCTGCTGGATGCAGCAAGTGCCAGCCATGGCAGGCGCTCCCCAAGCAGGGAAGTGCTGGAGCTCTCAGGAGCAAGAAAACATTCCACAGGTTGTTGGGGTTTTAATCTATTTTTATTTTTTTTTTCTCTCCCAGCTGCACGCCCTGGGCTGGTGGTTGGGCTGCTGCCAGCACTGTAGACATGGGAGGGCAAAAAACTCCCATCAGGTTGCACACGTGTTTCAGCTATTATTGAAAAAGAGCCCCCAGAATAAATGGGGAGGAGAGGGGCAGGCAGGTGGTGAGCTCCTGGCAGGAGCTGCTGCTGCTTAAAAGGTCTTTGTTCACTGCGAACACCGCGGTGCAGACGTGGGTTGGGCAAACCTTCCCGGGAAGGAACCCAAAAAACAAAGGGCCAGGACTTTGTTCCTTCTTTCCTAAACAGGTAGGAAATGGAGAAAGAGCAAATTTTAGCTCCTGAGTTTAAGTGCTGCTGGAAAGGGGATTTTAAAATCTGCATTCCACAGGGCTAATTTCGTGTGGATCGGCGTGCATGCAGGAACGGTGATATATATGGCTGAAAAGTGGCTCCCAGATGCCAAACCCAGGTTCTGGTATGCTGTCCTGGATCCTTCCAGGGTAACATTAACCATGGCTTGCTGCAAGCACTTCTACCCTTTCAACTCAGACGTTGCAGTGGGGGAAAGAGACACAGAGAGTTTTGTTTTATTTTTAATATGAGGGTGATGGTTTGAGAGCAGTGTGTGTTGGAACAGGGGCTGAGGGGGCTGTGCCAGCTGAGAGCATTGAGAGTATTTCCTCCTTGGGGTGAGTATGGGATGATCTTTCATCTGCTTGTGGTGCAGACTTGAAACCTGCTCTGTTGGGCGTCACCAGCCAGTGCCAGGCTGGAAATACTGGTGATAATGACCCAAAAACAAAGAGTGAAGCTGCAGTTCTACAAAGTGCTTTTTTTATCACTCCCATTACTTCAGGGTTTAATTTTTCATCCCCACAGCCCTTCAGCTGGTGCACTCTGATGGTGAGAGGCTGGGTGGTGGCCTGGGCTCAGCAGGTTGATGTGGCAGAGCCCTGAGGAGCCCTGAGCAATGTGACCAGCACGGCACCATCCAGTTTGTGAAGATTTCCTGCCTTTTTTTGATCAAGAATCCTCCTGCTGTGGAAGCACCTGGTGTAGGAGTGGAGCAGCCCACGGGCACAAACCCTTTCCTGCCAAGCTGGAGAAGGGATGGCAGCAGCACCTGGATAAAACCTCTCCCCACCCACTGCTGTCTCTGAGATCCTGATGTGGGGAACAATTTCTGGCCAGCTGGAACCCAGACACAGCCCTGGCACCAGGGAAAGGAGCCCCATAAAGGCAGAGCCACCAGCTGTGCTGGAGCCCTGCTCAGCCACTGCTGCAGCCCCAGCTCTGATCACCCAGGCCCAGCCCTGCCAGAGCACCTGCATCCTCCTCATTTTATTAGTGGAATAAATTGCCACTTAAAATATCCATTCTCCCTAAGGCCTGGCCCCATTTGAGGCAGCTTTAGCTGAATACTTACCCTTAAAAAAAATCCCCCTTCCTGTCTCCCTGTTGAATAAACCTATTATGCATATTGCTCACAGGTATTCCTGCTGCTGTTTTCCTTAGGGTTTTTTCACTCTTCCCTTTCCTCCCAGCCCTGTCATGGCCCATGACAAGCATGTCACCATTAATGATAAGGACATCTGATTTCTTGTCACCAGTTTTCCATCGCTCCTACCCTTGGGATGTCCTGGGGTGGCCCCCCACTGCCAAATTCATGGAGGCAATGCAGGGGTTTATTGCTCATTTCATGGTGTTTAATGGGGTTTTTTTTTACAGTCATAACTCCTGGAGCCCAGTAACGACGTTGAGGGTCTCAGCTCTCACCCTGTTGGTCAAAAAAATGTCATTTTCTGCAGAGAAATGCTTGAAGCTGTCATGCTTCGAGGCTCAAAATCCAAAAAGGGAATGAAACCAGTCTTAGGGTTTTTGGGGAGTCTGACTCACGGATTTTGAATGCCTGTGGTTGGCAAGGCTGCATAGCTGATGGCCCTCAGCACAATACTGCTCAACTTCCATGTCAGATTCATTCCATTCAAAGAAAAGCCTTTGTACTTTTTTTTTTCTTCAATCTTTGAATAGCTAAAATTTTGGACTGAGCCTGGAAGCTCCTCCAGGTTCTTGCAGGAATGTGCAACCTTTGGGAACAGGTAAGATTGAAATCTGCACAGAAGAAAGAGGCTCCTGGAACCAATGAAACTCTACAGCCACGACCATACCTGGGGTCACTGCGGTCACTTGTGGCTTTCAGACTGCCCAGAGATATTTTTCACAGGAATCTGATGGTGAGAGCAGCTCAGTGGCTTTGGCTGGTTCAGTTTGACTCGACGTTTTGCAAACCCTCGTGTCAAGATGACATAAATCAGCCCCATCCCCAGTGTGTGGGGACACGCAGGGATGAGCTGCCTTGCCCAACACTGCGCCGCAGGTCACTCTGCAAGGGACTAAAGAACACTTCTGCCTCTAAAGAACACTTCTTTTGGTCTCCTCTTGCTTGTTTTGCTTACCCAGTGGCGGGCCACAGCTGCAGCTCTTGGCTGCCAGGGGCTTTTTGGGGGGCTTTGATCCCCTTGGTGAAGTTCTGGTCGTGCAGGGACCTCACACGCTCAGGGTACAGCTTTAATCTGCCCGTGCCACACCAGTCTGGCCTGGAAATAACTGCAGAAGTGTCAAACAAATGCATCAGTTCTGCAGTCAGGATGAAAAAGGAAGAAAACCAATTGTCTCATTCCTGAGGGAAGATGGAGCTGCTGGGGCACCCTGGGCCAACAGATTCCTGACCACGCTCACACTCCTGGACCTGGGCAGGGATTTTGGGGGGCCTGGCCACAGCAGAGCCATCCCATCTGCTGTGCCAGTGCAAGGGCTGAGCCAGGAAAGGGCTGATCTGGATGGGAAGGTGGTGCTGAAGCTCCATATCCATGGCTCTGGCTCACCAAGAGCATGTTCTGTGGTACCAGGGACATGCTTGGGGCTCAGGGGTGCTGGGTGTCAGCTCCAGCAGGTCCCAGGCCGGTGCTTGGGGCAGGATGGAAAAGTGTCCTGCCAGGGAAGCACAGGGAGGAGGTCAGTGTGTCCTGCCTGGACCAGAGCTGGCTGTCACTCTGCTCCAGGCCGAGGAGTGAGGCCCCTCTGCCCCAGTGAAACTGCCCCAGCAAAGGGATCCCCCAGCCCTCCCTTGCTCCTCATCCTGCAGAACCCCGAGTCTCTCCGCTCAGCTGAGCATCCCTGGCTCCTGCCAGCAGCCCCAGTGCCCAGCCCAGTGCTCTTGAACTCCTTTCAGCCAAGGAAACTCCTTTCCTCCACAGGCACTTCTCTGGCCAAACCAGCCGCCAGCCGCCGGCAGCGCTCCCCCGACTGGAGAAGGTTATTTTGGAGTGTCTGTCGCTGGCTTGGGGTTTTTTGGTTTTTTTTGCACTCTGAATTCTGCACGGCACCGGTTTGGGGTGGAAAAGCCTGGCAGCCTCATGAGGCAGGGCTGCCTTGTGAACCTCGTGGGGCAGGGCTGCCCTGTGTCCCTCGGGGTGGCTGCTCTGTCAGGGCAAGCATCCCCCCTGTCCTGGGGCAGTGGGGGGCAGTGAATGCCCAGCACACGGATTGCTGCGCTGCCTCGCCCAAGTGCAGGATGCAGAGAGCAGAGCTGGATAAGGCACTCTCATCCAAATCCCAAATTTCCCTGGGAAAGTCCAACACGAGCCCTCAGTGACCGTCCCGGGTGGGAAAGGCTCTCGTTGTCCATGCAGGTGCATCTTGTCTCAATTTACTGCGAGCCCAAAAGCAGTAAATAACATCTGCAAATCATTTCTAACGCTCCTGCCAAAAACTGGGAGATAAAACCCGCTGTTGTCTGAGCCTGGCCAGCCGTGATTAATGCTGTACCTGCAGCAGCAGCACCCTCGGCCCCGGGGCTTTGGGGACACTGCTGTCCCTGGGGGTTTGGGAGTGGCAGGAGTTGAAGCTGCGGGGTTTGGCTGGTGTGAAACTCGTGTTTTGGATCTGCAGTTTGCTCTCGGGGCTGGTTGGGCTCCCATGGAGGCGATGGCATCGCTCCTGCTGATTTCACGGGGCCGGGCCGGGGCTGTGTAAGCGGCGCTGCCGCGGCCAGGGATAACACAGTGATTTATGGGAGCAATCAGTTGCCACTAGGAGCTGGTTAGGAATTTTCCGATGAAACGGGGATTGCGTCAGAAACCGCTGAGTCATCTCAACTGTTTCATAAAAAAAAAAGTAAAAAATAAAATAGTATATTAAAAAAAAAAAATTCCTTTGGCTTTGATGAACTTTTGGTGAAGCACAGACTGAACGTGTCTCGCCTGCTGCCGGCTCCCCCAGATCAGCATTCCCACCCTCTGGCATTCCTCCTCCAGCCCAGGGCATCCCTGCAGCAGGATGGGCTCCGAGGTCACCCAGGGATGGCATTTCCTGGGCTGCCACCTCCTGCCCATCCCCAGGGCTGGGGGATGCTGGGGCTCGCAGGGACCCAGGCTGCTCTGGCGTTTTCAATGTGAAATAATTCGATGCTTTTAAAACCTCTCGTGTTCAGACTTTTCCCTCCTGGTTGTTCCAAAACGGAAAGGGTTTTCTCCTGCATGTCTCGGGCTGGGATATTTTGAAATGCAGGAGTTGGGTGAACTCAAGTGCTAAATTTTCCCAGTGTCCTGGTCACAGCCAACCGATGGAAAATTGAAAGTTGCAAATCAACCTGGCTGGGTAAATTAGAACAGGCTGGCAGACATTTAGCCAAACAGAAAAGGAGACTTCATTTCCCATGTAATTTTTTTGGGATGGATTCTCTGTCACACAGACATCCCTGGCAGGACTGGGTCCAAATTAACAAAGCCGTGATTTCTGCAGGGTACTGGGAGCTGTGAGGGAAACTGTGCCCGTGGTGGGGGGACAGTCACCTCAGGGCCCTGCAGATGGGTGCTCCTGGCCTGTGGCAAACGGTGACAGGGCTGAATGCTGCCCTCAAAGTCCAGGAGCAGCCAGAGGGGCAACCTGCAGAGATGGCCTTGAGTGCAGTGCCCTGCTGGGAGCATTGGCTTTGCCCTGTGCAGGGAGGGAAAGAGGAAAGGCTGGAGCTGAATGTCTGAGGGATGTAGGAATTGCTCAGGTGGGCTGCTCAGAGCTGCTGGGATGTGCTGAGGAATGCACAGGAATGAGTGTCACCACATTTGACACATACAGACCTCAGAACTCAGACAGATAGATCATATATCAAATGTAGGTTGCACACACTGTAGCTGTGGCCTTCTTCCCCACAGGCTTTTCTCCCAGACACACAAACACAGATCAGACACGACCTGTGCATGGCTGTTGCTGAGCCAGGGGATCTGTCCCCATCAAAAATGGCTCTTGACGTGCTCCAGACCAATTTTCTCACCCCATTTTCTGCGTGGCACAAAACTGTTTCAAGCAGCAAGACTGGCACTGAGCTTTACCAAACGGCACCAAAAGCACAGGACCTTGAGGACTTGGTCCATTTTTCAGCAGCAAGTGGAATGAAAAGCCTGGCAGACTGCATCCAGCCATTCCCCCGGCCATCCCAGAGGCACGATGTGGCTGCACAATGCCCGCGGAGGTGCCGGGAGTTTTTTGGTGCCCTGCGATGATGGCGTGGGAGGAGGGGTGGGGGCAGCAGGTACCGTTCTGCCGCCCGAGGAGGGGAGCGCAGCATCCTCCGGGAGGTGCCGGGGGTAGGGAAGTGCAGCATCCTCCCTCGGGTCCCGGGGCGGGGAGCAGAGCATCCTCCCAGGGAGTGCCCGGGGAGTGGGGAAAGCGGAGCATCCTCCCGGGAATGGGGGGGAAAGGGAAACATCCTTCTGGGAATGGGGGGGAAAACAGAGCATTCCTCCCAGAATGGGGGGGGAAAACGGAGCATCCTCCCGGGAATAGGGGGAAAGTGGAGCATCCTCCTGGGAATGGGGGGGAAAGCGAAGTCTCCTCCTGGGAATGGGGGAGAAAGCGGAGCATCCTCCCGGGAATGGGGGGAAAGCGGAGCATCCTCCTGGGAATGGGGGGGGAAAGCGGAGCATCCTCCTGGGAATGGGGGGGGAAAGCGGAGCATCCTCCTGGGAATGGGGGAGGAAACAGAGCATCCTCCTGGGAATGGGGGGAAAGCGGAGCATCCTCCGGAGGGTCCCCGGGTGGAGGGAGCACAGCATCCTCCCGGGGCTTCCCGGCGCTGCGTGGACCAGCGGGAACGCATGCGTGCGGTGCGGGCTCTCCCCGCCTGTGCCCCCCCGGTCTCGCCTCAGGAAACCGGCTGGCGGCCGCGGGCCGGCGCCGGGGGAGGCGAGGGGTTAACCGGGGTGGGGGCATCCCGGGCCGAGAGGTGTGAATTCCGCCCGCTCTCCCCCCTGCCTCCCCCCCGCCGCCGCTATAAGAGCGGCCGGCGCGGGCTGGGGGGAGCCACTGCGGCGGCTCCTCCTCGCTGGAAGCCCCGGCGCTTTTGGCTGCCCTTTGAAGTCGGAGAGGGAGAAGGAGGGAGGGAGCGTCTGGGGCCGCCGCTGCTCCGCTCCGCTCCGCGCCGCCGCCGCCGCTCCCGCCCGGCCCCGGAGCATCGTCCTGCCCGGCCCCGCCGCCGTCAGGTACGGCCCGTCCCGTCCCGTCCTGTCCCGTCCTGTCCCGTCACGTCCTGTCCCATCCTTTCCCGTCCGTCTCATCCCGGCCCCGCGGGGGTCGCGCCCCGCCGGACCCTTGCCCGCTGCCCGCTCCGCCGAGATGGAGCCCCGCATCCCGGCTCTGCATCCCCGCATCCCGGCTCCGCATCCCTGCCCCGCATCCCCCTCCCGCCGCCCGTGCGGGGCTGCCCGGTACCGGCTCCGCGATGCTGCTCGGCCACATCCCTCCCCCCTTTCTTAATTTTCCCTTCATTTAAGCACGCAGCCCCGAGCGCCTGTAGGATAAACTCCGAGCGCGCTCTGGTATTGGCTTGGAGTCAGGAGTGTCTGGGAGCCTTAATGAGAACCAAGTGTAAGGCAAGGCTCAGCCACCTGTCCACGGGATCCCCGGCCAAGCGCTCGGGGCTCCCATTAATCAATGGATCTGCCTCTTGGAAAGTCTCTTTAGCATGCTGCACCTCTCCCCCAGGGCGATTGCAGAGCGGATTTGGGGACCTGGAAGCCCTCTGGTAATTTTTCTAAGCCAGACAGCAAAGCAGGGCTGGTGTTGCCGGCAATTCCGTGATTTCAAAACCGCTACAAAAACCTTTGCAAGGAGAAAAAAACCCAAGCGAAAATGAGTAGGAAAGAAGCTCTTTATATTGCAGGTCTGCAGTCCTGCCCTCTCTCCCCAGGAGCAGCACCTCTCCCACCCCCCTGCTTCCCAAAGATACTGCCTAACTGCTTTTCAAGGGAAATTAGCTTAGGGGAGGATTTTTTTTTTCTTTTTCCTCACAGACATGAGCTGCTTTGATTGCCTGGAAGCATGATTTCCTGAAACCTGCTCCTTTCTGGCTCTTGCAGGGAGGTTCACAATAAAACGTATTGTGGTTTTGAGCTGGGTTTTATTTAAGAAAATGCCATTCTGGGTTACTCTCTTTCATGAGGCAGACGGAGAAAGAGATGAAAGGCTGACACTTGGGATAGTTCATTTCTGCTCTTTAATTGTGGGTCGTGTCTTTTCTATAAGAACAAGTATCTTCCCTGGGAACTGAGGGGAATTGGAGTGGAATAAATGAAAAAAGGGGGAATAATGCCTGTTAATTGCATTTTTTTGTTTTTGAAGCCTTTCATCTCATTCTTCCAGGAGCAGTCCTGTAAATGGGGATAGTTAAATGCACTGCTTTTATAGATCCAGGAACACTTCTGGCTACTCACTCTGCTTCGATGTAAGCCAGGCTCTATTCCAAGGCAGGCTTGGAGCAGTGTCAGGTGCAGCCACTGGAAACCAGTGCAAAGTTGTGGATTGACAGATAAAAACCGAGCTGGGAAGTGAGCCTGTACCATGTTCATGCTGCTATTAATTAAATAAAACTTCAGGCTCAAGTCCCTGCAGTCACTGGTGGTCGGTGCCACTGAGCTGAGTGGGAATGTTGGAGCAGAGCTGGGGAGCCCAGGCAAGGCAGGTCCTGCTGCTGGGCATGGGGCTGGGTGGGAGCTGTGCTTAGTGCAGTGTTTGGTTGATTTTCAGGATGAAGATATCCAAGTGGAGGTGGAGCAGCATCTCCCTCAGTGCTCAGTTGCAGCTGAAAGGCGCCCTGGCCCTTCTTCTCATGGGCAACGTTCTCTTTGTCATAGCTCAGGTGAGGCTATCAGGTTTTTGGGGGCTCTCTGGGCTTTAAAATGCTCTGGTGTCTGGGATGTAACCCCCCCTCCCTGGGCTGGCAGAGCTGCTCTGTGCATGCACCACATCTCCAAAAATTGTGAGGACTTCACTCTTTAGTCTGGGCTTAACCTAAGTTGTACCTACCACGGCTAAGAGCACTCACAGAGCATTTCAAGGACTCTGAAGGGCCATGCCTCGCTCTTGGGTGAGCATCACTCCTTGCTCCCTGCAGTGGCTGAGCTTTCATTGACTTTGCATTCAATATTTGCAGTTCCTCTGCCCTCTGATGCGTGGTCACCACAGAGGGTGGGAGCTGGGGGTGTCAGGGACCCTCCTGAAGTGACAAACCTGTGCTTGCAGAGAGCACACAGGCTCCTGCACTCTGCTGGCACCCCCTGGCACCCACTGACCTGCCCTCTCGCTGCAGAAGGACTTTGCAAGGGTTTGTTGGAGCTCCCAGTGGAGCAGCTCCCTGAATTCTCTGTGGAGCAAGAGTCAGAGAGCACCAAGAGTCTCGGAGAGTTTAGGGTTGTTTGGGAGCTCAGTTTTGCCAACTGAGCGAAACAATGAGAATTTCCTTTCCTGAGGAATCCCAAATATTGCCACTTCATTCCAATTTTGTAATGAAAACACAATTGCAAGAATGCAGGGATGGAAACCTCAGGCTTTGACCTCAGCTGGAGAAGGCAATGCCTGGGTCGAGTGGGGCAGGCTGGGAGGGGAGGGGTGCCCTCAGTGTCCCCACACAGGCTCTGAGGTTTGGATGTGACTCCTGCTTCTCCTCCTTCCCCCATGCTCCAAGCAGGACCTGACACAGACGTCCAACAGCCTGGAGGAAGGCTCAGATGTCACTGCTTACTGGTGGGGAGAGTGGACCAAGTGGACAGCGTGCACCAGGACCTGTGGAGGAGGTGTCAAATCCCAGGAGAGGCACTGCCTGAGGCAGAGGTACGGCACCGTGGGCTGGGGAGGGGCTCTGCAGCTGCCTGACCCCAAAGGTCACCACTCGGAGAGAAGCACTGGTGGAAATGTGTCTGGGCAAACCCTGCTGGAGCAGGAGGGGATTTCCTGAGCTTTGGGCATCTCTGCCAGGAGCAGCACTGAGTGATTCCTGTGCAGTTTCTCCAGCAGGGGTTGGTGCAGAGGGGCAGCAGGCACAGAGTGAGCCTGTTCTCCAGGCTTTGGGGCACAACAGCCCCTGGTGCAGGGCTGGTTGGGGACAGATTCCATCTGCTTTGTGTCTGGCTTTGCCCTCTCTGGGCAGTGTGGCTGCCAAAAAACACTTTGTAAACCTTGTTCCCAGGCCCTCATTCCATGACACCTCCTGGAATAGTTGGTGGTGCAGGTGACAAAGCCACAGAGACCTTTGCTGCCTGCTCCAGGAACAGATCTCTGGGTGCCTTTGCTCTGTGGACACCGACCTTACAGACAGCAAATGTATTTAAACAAGGGAAAATTATTTCTGCTCCCCATCTAACCACCATTTCCTTATTCAGAAGGAAGGCAGTGAGTGGGCTGGCTAATAAAACTTGCACTGGAACATCCAAGAGATACCAGCTCTGCAAAGTCCAAGTAAGGATATCCTTTGTCTTGTTGGGAAAGTCATGTATGGCATTTCTGGGTCCCTTGGAGAGGGGACACCATTTGTCCTGTAGCTGTCACCCTCTTGCCCCTCCAAGCAGCTGGGGGTTCCCTTCTTTGGTGCCCATCACCAGTGTCTGGGCTTTGGGAATTTTGCCATAAAAACCAGAGAGTGGCTCTGGCAACAATTCCCAGGGGGTTCCTGAAGTGGGGGAGGAAAGAAGGAGGAGGAGGAGGAGGATGTGGCCTGGCTGGGGAAGGTGATGGAAACACTCCTTGCAGCTGGTGGTGATGTGCCAGAAACCTTTCCCGCACTTTGTTTCCGTCAGGATGTTAATGTATCCCATTCTAGGAGTGCCCTGTGAACGGAAGGAGCTTTCGAGAGGAGCAGTGTTCATCATTTAACTCCCATGTGTATAATGGCAGAACCTATCAATGGAAACCTTTATATCCTGGTAACAAGACATTCTTTGTGTGTTTCATAATGCTCAGCCAAATATTTTGATAGTTATGATGCTACAGCCCGCAGGAAGGCTCCTCCTCTGCTGTTTTAAAGTGGTTTTTCAGAGGCACAATCAGCTGTCTCCCGAGTTCAAAGGCTTGTTTGGCAGCTGCAGGGTAGCTTGAAAATTAAATAACAACATGAATTCATGTCTGTAGCCTGTGTTGGTCACAGCTCCCAGGGACCAGAGGCTGCAGGAGATGTGAGAGCAGGGGATGTGAGGGCTGTGCTGGCAGGGACAGTCAGGCTCACCCTGACAAGTGTCCTTTGAGCCAGGGCCATTGCTGGCTGTGCTGTTTCAGTGATATTTGGTCTCTCCCACGCCCTTTGTGTGCTCTGTCAAATGTCACCGAGATGTAGCCGGTCACTTTGGTCATCTGGGGTGAGCAAGAGCTGCAGAAACAACTTGGGACTCAGAAACTGAGCTTTTATTGAACTTTTAGGCACTGAACTCCCATCAAAACCAAGCATTAAACACAAGCCATGGAGGAGCTTTAGAGCTGCTGGGAAGTCAGGACCCTTCTCCTGAGGAGGCTCCTGAGCTCAGGTTCTTCAGATTCACATCTGAGTGCCTAAAAAATGAGATGGGATCTACTGCAGCTTTGTTTTAGGGGTCTCTGTACATACCTAAGAACAATTATCTTCCTCAAATCAATTTCCCTGTGTACCAAACCCCTGGCTCTCCAGCCCTTGCAGGGTCAGCAAGGTAGAACTTGGTCCATGAGTTATTTTTCCTTGGTGGCTTTTGTCCCTTAATGGTGACAATTCCCTTAAACACATTTGCTGTTCAAGCTGACTCACCAGAGAGTTGTTTTGTGTTTGAGCAGGCGTTCATGTGACTCCTGGGGGATTTGCAGCAGAATATTTTGACACTGATGCTGCCTTGCTTGGGTGTGCAGGCCAGTGGGTCTCTGATTGCTCAGGAGTTGGTGGAGACAAACACTTGGCATTGGGGTTCTGATGCAAATATGATTTTGTCATCTACTTCCTGTGGATATTATAAAATGTGGGATTACTGTGCTGGTGGGTGCTGCCAGCCAGTTGTTTTCTACCGAAAGCAAAGGGTGAATTAAGTCCATCTTGAGTGAATGTTTATGGAAAAGTTATAGATCATAAAATGCTGAGTTGCTATGGTTTTGCATATAGCCTTACATGTGTATTTCCAACAATGTATGTGTAAATTTAACTCATGTATCAAGTGCTGCTGAGTGCAGGTGCATGTTTTTGTGTAATGCACAAGTCCTTGCACAAAGCAGTGCTGCTGCCTCAGTGCCTGCCCTGGGCTGGTGCTGGTGATGCCCCTGGCATCCCTGGGGCATCTCTTCCAGCACAGGCTGCCACACTGTCCAAGTGCCATCGCCTTCCTATCCTGAAACACAAGAGGTGGCAGCTTCTGAACTCTCACTGCTCTACAGTTGTGCTGCTGTTGTTTAGCTTGGCAGAGATTCGCTGGCTTGGGTAGGATGAAAGTTGTGGTGTTTCTGCTGTTTTTGAATCTCTCTTTATATCCTTTCCCCTTAGATGACTATGTTCACATTTCTAGCAAGCCCTGTGACCTTCATTGCACCACTGTGGATGGTCAGAGACAGCTAATGGTTCAGGCCAGGGATGGAACATCCTGCAAATACACGGATTTCCGAGGGGTTTGCGTGTCTGGAAAATGTGAGGTTGTTAAACATTATAGCAAAAATCTCGTTAGTAGCATTCAGAGAATCGCAATGGGTGCGACGTTTGCCTGACCCTCAGCGCTCTGTCTGTGCATTTTTTAGCCCATTGGCTGTGATGGCATTCTCTTTTCCACCCACACCTTGGATAAATGTGGAGTTTGCCAAGGAGATGGGAGCAGCTGCACCCACGTAACCGGCAGTTACCGGAAAGGAAATTCTCATCTTGGTAAGGCTTTGGGGACTGAGGGCTTGAGTTGAGACGGGTGGGTTTAAAATGGACTCATTTTTTTGGTAAACTGCTTTCAGGTCTTACCAACTGCCCACTTTAAGTTTTTCCCACATGTTCTATGCGTGTTAATGCCGCTTGTTTGGGCAGAGAAAACCTTCTTTAAAAAAAAACCAAAACAAAACAGGAAATTTGCCTGATGTTTGTCAGAAGCCAGAGGTCTCTGATGATGAGTGGTGCAAAAGGGTTATGCAAGAGGCTGGTATCTATTTTAGTCTTTTTTAGTCATTTAGCCAAAAACAGGACGCTCATGACCCAGTAAGACTAGAAATAAACTGCTTGTAATAACAGGAAGCAACAATGTCTTGAAAGACCAGGATTTCAAAAATCAGTGTGATGTAAAGCAGCCGAACCTACATGTCCTAAATATAACAATCTAATTCAGGAATTATGATTAATGCTCTCTGAGATGGAGCAAACTGCAGGAACTTCAGTGCTGTGGGAGGACTTGTCCTGTCCCATGTCTTGTCTGGTGCTAGGCAAAGAGGAGTCAGAGGAGAAACCAGCTCCCATCTCCTGCTGGGGTTTTGGGAATGCTGGCTAATACAGGGATCAACACTGCACCACACAACAGCTTCTCTAGCTAATAAAACCATCTGCAGATGTATTTTCTTACACCAGTTTAGATAAACATGATATTTGTGCATGTAAGAACTGAATCCTTTCCCCACCTTGGATTTGTTTTTCCTCCATAAACCAGGACACATTTTGCACATTTTTCTTTTCTGTTACGGATAAGCTCCTGTTTGCAGCCTAAAACACAAAGAGTCAGGCTTTTAAATCCATAGCTCATTAAAAATGTGGGTCCAGGCCAGGGTAGATTGCAGCTCTGCCTGAGGAGGGTTTGGTTCAGATCACTGGTTCCAAAGGTCCTCTGGTTAATCCGTGGTTTCCCGTAGGCTATTCCCTGGTAACGCACATTCCCGCCGGAGCGAGGGATATCCAGATAGTGGAACGGAAAAAGTCTGCAGATGTTCTGGGTGTGTATAACCTCTTGGTACTTCCCTAGGATGCATGCCTATGCTGGCTAATGCTTTTTCCAATGCAGAGCTGGATGTAGTTTTGTCATAGAATCACAGAATAACCTGAGTTGGAAGGGACCCACAGGGATCAGCGAGTCTGTTTGCTGCAGACATGAGTTAAACCCGTAGGCAATGTGAATCCATCCGTGTTGTCCAAGCCAGGGTGTTGCTCCTCTCTGCAGTCCGAGCACCTGGGCTGTGTTTGTCAACACTTTGATTGCCTTAAAGCAGAAAATGCTGGTGAATATTACTGGGATTTCAGCAGGGTGTGACAGACGCCCCGTTGCTGGATCACAGATGGCCAAGTGACTTCACCTCTCTGGTGATCCCCTCAACATTCCCCTGCCTGGGGAATGTGCAATGACAACAGCACCAAGGGGATGTGACCTACGTGTGGCCTTGCTGATGTGTTGGTGACCACACACCTATCTCACGGGGGAGGTGACAGAGCTGCTCAGAGCAGTGTGGAAAAATCCAGACTTGCCAAAGAGAAGCACATTTGCTGCCTCAGAGGCTTGTGGCCTCTGGAAGGTGGCTGTCACTTCCCTGGAAGTGTTCAAGGCCAGGCTGGATGGGATTTTGAGCAGCTTGGTCCAGTGGAAGGCGTCCTGGCCCATGTCAGGATGAGATGAGCTCCAAGGTCCCTTCCAATGCACACCATTCTAGGAGGATTCTATGGATGAAAAAGGCTTGATGAGGTTACCAGTTCCTGGGCTGGCTCAGGGCACACCAGCTCCCAAGGAGGCAGCTCCTGCCCTTGGCCACCTGCCAGTGCTCTCTGCAGAGCTGGGACTGTTCAATGTTCCTGATGGGCTGGTGCCAAGCGGGTGACAGAGCCAGGGGCAAATGTGAGCCACATTCCCAGGGGTTTGCGATGTGGAGGGACACATGGCCAAGAACTCTGGGTACATCCTCACATGGCGGAGGTGACCAATGCATTGCCATGTAGGAGAATCTCTTGTTTTATTGCTGTGGCACTGATTTTACCCCCTGAACACACCAGGGGCTGCATCCAGAGCTTTGCCCTTGCACGTGACAGCACTGACTGTTCTCTTTCCTTTGAAGCTGTGGCTGATGAAGCTGGGTACTATTTCTTCAATGGGAACTATAAAGTGGACAGCCCAAAGAACTTCAACATTGCAGGCACGGTGTTCAAGTACCGCCGGCCCATGGATGTGTACGAGACTGGGATTGAGTACATCGTTGCCCAGGGACCCACAAATCAAGGGCTGAACATAATGGTGAGCTTTGACTTCTCCTGTTCTCATGGTAGGGAAGAGAAAACCTGCCTTGGATTGAGGAAGGGGTGAGCTTGGGATCAGAGTCCTGCCATGGCTTCACATGAGGAGGGGATGGGAGCAGTGACTCTGCCCAGTTCCTCTGCCAACCCTATTTTATTTGTGTCAGTGCTCTTGGATTCAGGCAGGGCTGTCAGTGGTGAATGTGGGCTTGGTAACTCCTCTCTGCAGGGAGAAGATGCCTCAGGCACTGCGAGGGGATTTCTCCTCTGCTCCTTGGCATTTTTATCCAAGTTACCTGGCAGGAAAAGCAAAAATAAGAAACTGGGCCAGAGAGCTTAGACAAGTCCATAAACCTTAAACCCCAATTATTTCTCAAAAGCAAACCATGTAAAACCAGGTATTTGGAGAAAAGTCCCTTAATTTTCTTCTGGGCAGCCAGCCAGAGCCCAACTCCTGACATCTTCCATGTAGCCCCAGGCTCCTCTGGAAGGGGAAGGGATGGTTGCTGGGGTGCTTAAAAAGCATTACACCACTATGAGGCTGTCTCAGCTGGGAGTCACCAGCCCCAGTGGGGTGTAGTAGCTGCAGGGGAGGGTGTGCTCCTCATAAAACCACAAAAAGTGGCTTTGCAAGTGATGGTCTTGCGAAGTGGCTGCCCCAAGCCTTTGGTCACTCAGTGGCCAAGGAGGAAGTGTGACCTGTGTCTCCTGGGATTAATCCCCATGGCAGCACTACCAAATAACCTTTGGGAAATCATGCAGGGCTCCAGCAGGAAGAAGTTGGCACTGTGAAGGAAAACAGATTGGAAATAGCAAAATAGATGCTCCTCAACTGCCAGGTCCAAGATGAATCCCATGCTTTGCCTGCCACAAATTCCCTACACCCACTAATAACTTGATTTCTTTGCTAGGTCTGGAATCAAAATGGCAAGAACCCATCCATCACGTTTGAATACACTCTCCTGAGGAAGCCACACTCAAAGAATCTGCAGCCCATCTACTACACCTTCTCTGAGTCGGAGAGCGAGGAGAGCCGAGAGTTCGATGGAGACGTGCCATTGGGCTTTATCCAGCACAATGCAACCTATTTTGGGAAAATCTCCAGGGAAAGGATAGACTTGGAGAACCAGGTGTTTGGAAGGCAGGACACGGAGGAAGATTTAAACTTGAGCAAAGGTCAGGAAACCAATGAGGTCTATGAAAGAGCAGAAACAATTGACTGTGAGCCAAAACTGAAGGGCAAACAACCCCAAGGTAAGGAGGAGACTTGGGCCTCACTGTTCTGCTTCTCAGAGCTCTTGTTGAGAAATGCTCTGTTTCTACCTCTGGTGGTTCTGCTGGTTTGTGTTTTGGAAACCTCGGAAAGTTCTTTAAAACATCTCTGCTCACAAATCCTCTTTGCCCTTCAGATTCTGGTTTCTGGTGGGGGCGTGTGGGGGGTGGACCCCGGGTGAGATCTCCCCGCTGGTGCCCTGCTGTGCTTTACCTCATGCCAAGGACAGGAGGGAGCCCTGGGTGCACAAAACTCCCCATCACAACATCTCCCATCACCTCCCACCCCTCCAAAGCCCCCAGCAACTCCTTCTTGTTTGAGTCCCTCGGGCATCCCACCCCCAAAGTGCCTGGAGTGCCTTGCCAGCATGGCTGCATGGGCTGTGGGGCCATGGGAGCACCTTCCTTTCACCTCTGCTATTGCTTTGGGCAGTGCTGGTGGGTGCTGAGCTCCCCTCTGGCCATACCATAGCAGGATAAGCCCTCCCAAAGCTGCACACCCTTGAGAACCCCATGAGATGCCCCCTCCCCTGCCTCTGGCCCCCCGTGTGGCTGCTCAGGCTCCGGCGCGTCCCCGCTGCTCCGGGCTGCTTCTCCCTCCCAGCCTCGATGCATTTTGTGGTTGTCACTGTGGTTTCCCCCCTGTTGGCTCCAATCTAGATTCAAACGTAACCAGGTCTACTTACCAGACAGACCATGACGACAGAGAGCCCGAGGCCAGGCTCAGCTCCAGGGAGTTCCTTCTGGAGAACGCCATCACCGACAAGCTGCTGGGCAAGACCTCGGACTCCAAGGAGCTGCTGCTCAACATGACCATGAACAGCATCTTCGCCCAGGGAGACCCAACCAACGCGGTGGGGTCACCCATTGACAGCCTCTACGTGGACTACGAGGACAGCGATGGCCTCGTGAGCTACTCGGTGAACAGCACCTTCATGGAGCTGAGCAATGGCAAAGCCACCAACACCTCTGCAGAGTCACCCTTCTCCAACGCCACCGCCACCATGAGCAGCCCTCAAGGGAACAGAACCCACAAAGCAAGGTAGGAGACGTGCCTTTAATTACAGTAAATCCAATTTATTGCTGTTTTGTAATAACTCTGCGCTCAATACATGGTTTCCATCCCTTTGGAAGCAGGAGGTAAGTGGGGGTGGGACGGTGGAAATGTTCTGTTGGGAGTTAATCTGCAAGGAAGGGACAGAGGTTTGGGAGCAGGAAGTCACGAGAGCATTTAAGCAAGAGGAAATCTCCGTGTCCCCCTTGGTGGGCATGCTGGAGTCCATGCTGATGTTTGTCAGCTGGGGCCTTGCTCTGTGCTGTCACAGCTTCTTGTCAGAGCCACGGCCATGAAGAAGCCTCTTCCTTTTGAATTCTCTTGACATCCTGCTCCCATTCCCCAGCCCTTTCCTCTGAGTTCTGATGCAGCAGAAGTTGGTCCTGGCCCCTTTTCACCCACCCTGTCAAGTGCCACCCATGATCCTCCTCACTTGGGATGGCAGGAATATGCTTCCAGCAGCTCCCAGGCATGGCCCTGCCACCAGGAGCTCCACTGTAGGTCCTGCAGGAACAGCCTGGATTTGTTGCCTCAGCAGCTGCAGAAGCAGCTCGGGGAGTGACAGCTTGGACAGGAATATCAAAAGCTCTGCAGTAGCAGCTCACTGGTTGATACTGGGACCATCACCTCAGGACTCCTTTAGATGGCTGGTTTGAGTGGAAGTGGGGAGGTAAAGAAAGGCCTAATGTAGCTTTAGCAGCAGGTTTTGCTCTGGGGAAGGGTGGAAGGAAGTCTTGGGTAGGTGCTGATCCCCAGGCCTGTATCTATCAGCTTTTGAGATGTCCCAGGGCTCTCTGGGGAGCCGCCTTGATTCCCAGCTCAGAACTCATTCCCAGTGTGGCTACACAGGGACTGAGATGGGGCCAGTGCTCACAGCAGCAATTAGCCCTTTAATTAGCCCTCCCTCATGGTCAGCCACCCACGAGAGCACTCCCTGGGCAGCTTGAGCTGACACTGGGGCCTTGGGAATATCCAGGTCCCAGAGCCAGGTGTGGATTTGGGTCTCACTGTGCATCCCCATGGCACCCCAGCCCCCTGTCAGCCTCCTCCTGGACCTGTAAAACACAGGGTAAGATGCTGAGCTTGAGGAGATGCAAAGCCCTGAGCAGATGCTCCCTCTAGTTAGAGTTAGCTGGATTTACCCACAACTTCCACTACGTTATGCTAAAGACACTCGTGCTACAGAAAATGGCCATGCAGCCAAATGGATCAACAAACTTCTTAATGATAAGAACATGAAAACGTTGCCAAGGGCTTGAATCTATCATCTCTCCTCATGGCTTGGCTTGGGAGTGCTGCCTTCAGCTGCCAAAGCAAGCATTTCATCCTCTCTGACAGAGAGGGCAGAGCCCTCAGCTCCCCTTACCCTGCCCTGGGGCAAGGAGGGGACTGCCCTGGACCCCGTCACACTCCCTGTGTCCCCTCAGCTGCCACCCTGTACCCCAAAACTCTGCCCCAGCAGCTGTGAAATGGGGACAGTGCTTCCCTATCTCCTGGGAATACAGGGAGCTTGGCTTTTACAGGACAGTCACAGAACACTGTGGCTCCAGTGCAGATTTTTGGGTGCTGAAAAGGTCCTTGCGCTGTCCCTGGCTGCCCAGCTATTGATAACAGTGATTTAAACCCCTTCAGGAATGTCAGCCAGCACTGACATCTTTTTCCACCTGTTCTTCCCTTGGTTTTGTTCCACAGTGTCCCCTGTTCTCCCATCTCTCTCTCTCTCTGGAACAAAACACAAACTTTACAGATCAAAACATTGATATCCAGACTAGTTTTGCACCAGCCAAAAGGCTGAGAGTTGCTCAGGTCCTTTCTGGCTCCATCCTTTTCTGGTGAAGGGCTGAAAGATCAGTGCAGGTAGGCTGGGGGCAGCTGGGGTGCCTCTGTTTGGAGACAAAAAGAAGAGGCAGGAAGAGAAGAAGGCAACAAAACAACCTGCACCTCATTTCCAGAGGGTGGCATGGGATGTGTCAGCACAGCCTGGTTGTTCCCAGGCTTTATTGCATCTCCCAATTTTTAATTTCTTTCCTCAAGCCCAGTTGCTGCTGTAACTCTGATCACTAAGCTGGATCTCCAGGGTGGGGATGAGGGATGAGGAGCTCCAGCTCAGCCCCTGAGGGCAGGATTAAGGCTCCTGCTGGCACCAGCATGGGGATAAAGCCCATACTGGCAGTGGGATGTGGGGTTTGCTGTGTCATGGGCTGCAGCTCTGGGACTGGAACTGTCCCACCAGGAGAGAGGGAGCTGGAGGGGACAAACAGAACCGTGCTGGAGGAAACAGGGATGGGACACCAGGAAAATCTCTTGTCCTGGGGTGAGGCAGAGAGAGGGATTCCCATCCTTGGGAAAGGGCAAGGCCCTGCAGGCCCAGGCTGTTGCTGGGGGCAGGAGCTTGGACTTGAGACCTCCCAAATCCTTCCCAAGATCAGTTTGGGATGGGTTGTGGCTTTTTGCTCATTTTCATTCCCTGCCAGTGAACAAGCAGGGGAAGCTCAGCTCTCTGGAGTGTGCCCATGGGGGACAGTGTGGTTAGAGGTGGAGGAGTTCATTTCTTACTGAACCACTGCAGTGTGGACAGAGGCACCCAGGAGCACCTTGCACCAGTGTGGGGTGTCCTGTTTCCTCTCTGGAAACAAATCCAGCTGGGATGGATGGCTTGGTGGCTCTTGTGCTGCTTTTCCTCTCCTGGAGCAGCTGAAAACCTTTCTGGGGTGGGTTGGGACAGATCCAGGCACCCTCCATGCCAGTGTGCAGCCAGGGCTGGGCCTGCAACAGGAGCCACGAGTTTGTCCCTTTGCTTAGGAACAAAAACCAAAATAAAACACAGAAATGGGAGCCAGGGACTGTGGATGTTGATCTGTGGTGGATTTGTGTGCATTTGTCAGGGTTATTCCTCTTCTGTGGGAACTGTTTTGGGAAAAGGGGCAGCCCAGAACTCAGTTAAGGGTGAGGAGCTGGTGCTAATTTTTGGTGCTGTATCTTGCTTGAAAAGCTGATTAAAAGCTCCAGTAGCAAATGCGTGACTTTATTATTTAGCTCATAATAAAGAGGAAAATTGAAAGAAAAGAGAAAATGCCCCCAGTTTTGTTGGACAATGGGCTGCTGTCTGCTTTGAGAGGAGAACAAAGTGACAGTTTTGTCTTTGCTGGAAATGAGCTGCCCTGTGCCCAAATGTCTGATTCCTCTGGAAAGATCTTGTCCCTGGGACCTTGTCATGCATAGAAGCTCTTTATTTAGGGTCACATACACTAAAGGGACACTGTTGAAAGATTTACTGTCCTCAGATGTTGGATAAAGCTTATTTTGAAGATTTTATCCTTTTAAAGACAGAGGAGTCCTGGTCACAGGATAACTTGGTGTTTACTTTGGTGCCTCGGAGATCAGGGGATAGACTGGAGGATCTGGGTAATATTTCCAGGCAAATTAAAGTACAAAAAGCAGATGTTGGCTATGTTTTAATGACAAGTGTCATTTGTGAGCCCTCTCCTGGCTGGGTGGCAGCTGGTGGCACAGGGCAGGGATCAGGAGCTGGTGTGGGTCCCCAGGCAGAGCTGCTGTGGCAGATAAAACACTATTTATAGTGAGCTGAGGTTGTTATTTTTCCACAAAAAAAAAAAAAAAAAAAAAAAAAAAAAAGTCACATTGATTTCAGTTCCATTTCAAGCGCAGGAAGTGACCATTTGCCAAACTGACAGAGGCAAAATCAACAGGGAAAATGAGATTGTTGTTGTTTTTAATCCTTCTGGAGGCTCAGTGCTGGCGGTGGAAGGAGGGTGGGTCGGAAAGGAAACGGCTGGATTCTCAACAGTGTCCTTTTAAAGGTTGATTTGATAGGCTGGACCTCAACTTTTTCTTACAAACAACTAAATAAGGCAATTTCAGAGCTTCTGCTGCCTAGAAATCATACAAGCTGCATATCCTGCCAGGCCAGAGACAACTGGATGTGAGGATACAACCTTGTACACTATTCCAGTGTAGCTGTTTCAAGGGTTTGGACAAAGGTATGAGAACAGAACCGAAGCCTTTTGTTGTAAAGGTGCAGTATCCCTGAGGTGTTCCCCCCTCCCAGCACGGGGAGCAGCTGCAATTCTTACTTGGATAAATGTTTTTTCTCACACCAGGCTGACTCTGTTACTCCTCTCCCCGTGGCATTTTGTGTTTGAGCACAACTTGGAGCTGAGAGATGCAAATTCCCCACTTTGACATCCAACAAAATAAATCAGACCAAAACCAGAATGGCAAAATCAGTGGGCTTTGAGGGGCGAGCTCAGAAACTCCTGTGCTGGCTTTTGGAGATTGGAGCAGCCAAAATCTCTGCTGCACTGAGCAGCACGAGTGGGTTTGCCCAGCCCTGGAGACACAGGGGAGGAGATACTGCACCTTTAGTCACTGTGTGCCGAGGGCCAGGTGTATTTGAGCAGAAAATGCAAACTTTTTGTTAAATTCTGAACTGTTTCTACTTGTGGGTATTTTTATCCCATTCTCTCTATTTCTAGACAGTGGAAGCTCTGCCTCTAACCGGGCTGGGGATTCTACTTGGGGCTCAGGACAGGTATGTTGTGAAACTCAAAAAAATTAAAAATTGATTCAAACAAACGAACCTCCCAAAAAATCAGAGCAACCAAACCCAACCAAAGCCAAATCAAGCACATCCCCTCCCAAACCCAAACCCAACCGAACTGCAGCCAGATGTGTGTGTCTGTCGTGGGCTGTCACTGCTCGCCTTGTAAATGCCTTTTTTTGTTGTTTTGTTTTGTTTTTTTTCTTTCTTTTATTTTCTTTTTTTTTTTGTTTTTTTGTTTGCTTATCGCTAGAAACAGATTGAAGTTGTTAAGAAAGGGGCAAGGTGTGAGTGCTGCTGACATGTACAGGTGGAAGCTTTCCTCCCATGAACCCTGCAGCTCTACATGCACCACAGGTAGTTACAAGAAGCAGCCAAATTCTGCACAACCTGCTGAAATCACCTGGTGTGTGAGTCCATTTTATGTCTGTCAGGGATGGGAAGGAGCTGGTGATGTTTAGGGGATCTCATGAGCTCTGCTTTAGCACGACCCCAGCTCTGCTGTGCCTGGGTGCAAAGGTGGGGAGAGGAGCTGGGGGCTGAGCATGCAAACCCCACTGAGCTCTCAGGTGTGTTGAGGACCAGGAGGTGGTGCCCAATGTGTCCATCATCCCTTCAAACACCCTACCTTTGGGAAGCTCTGAGCACTGCCTTCACTTCCCATCACTCTCTGTCCCCCCTGGGGCTCAGCAGGATCCCCAAACCTGTCCTGAGCCTCCTTTTTTTCCCCTCTTCCTCACCTTTTTGACAGCTTCAAGGGGTTTGAAAAGCTCAGCTGCTTCCCTGCAGAGAGAAATTTTAAAGATTGTTCAGCTCTGGCAGGAAACACAATAGCATTTGGCTTTTTGATTATGTTTTGTTTCTCCCACTCCTTCTACCCTGGAGCCTGAGCTCGGCTGCGAGGGTGTAAATCTGGAACAGTGACAGAGATGCCAGGGATATCAAAACTGAACCTCTATTCTTCAGGCAGAAATTCCCTCTTTTTGCATTAATTCCTCCCTTTTTGCCCCCTGAAAAGCTCTAAGGCACCTGATCTCCTCCCTCACTCCTTGGTTAGGGGGTCCTGTCGATCCCTTGGGATGAATCAGGCATGTGGGTTGTGCACTTGTCTGTGCTGCCCCTGAAATTATCCAGAGCCTGCAGTGCTTCTGGAATTAAAAAGAGGGAAAGGAGTGGGAGAGGAGTTTACAATCTCGGGGACATATCTTAAAAGATCAAATGTAAGGATTTTACATTTTAAGCGTTTGCTCTGGTCCATCAGCCTCGTGCCTGCAGCAGGAGCTTTGTGAGCCTTCCCTTTCCCCAGGATCCTGTCATCCACATGTTCTGGGAGATTTTTGACTTCTTTGATCCCCTCTGAACAAATTTCTCCCTTGGCTGGGCCAGCCTGCTCTGCCCTGGTTTGCAGCAAGCCGAGAGGTTTAACTCAAATTTCTCCTTCCTCGCTGCCTTTTCTCACTGACATATCGCAGAGAGGCAAGGCCATGTCAAGAGCTGTAGATCTTTTTTTAGTTTCATGTAAACCATATGTTCCCCAGAACTGCAATTCTTGTTACCTGCAGCCAGAGCAGCCTCCTGGTCCCCAGCCAGGTCCCAGAATGGACTTCCCAACATTTACTCTGGCACGGGAGGCTGTGGGGGAAAAGGTCTCGCTCTGCCGGCACCGGCTGCCGCTGCCTCGGAGGGGGAGCAGGAGGGGCAGGACCTTCCTTGCCAAATCTCCAGGATCCCTGCCTTGGCCAGGAGCTCTGGTAGCACCTGGGGAGCACCTGGTGCAAAGAGTGGGGTGTAATGGCCAGGGAGAGTGGGGGATGGAGCAGGTTGTGGACCGTTTGCTGTCGCCTCCAGCCACCACCCTGTCTGCCGAGCAGACTCGTGGCCCTGAGTATTTCCTATAAAAATGTGTTAGTCATATATTGGTTTTGGTGGCAAGCCCTGGCAGGGGTGGCCATGCCATGCCCTCCTCTGAGCTGGCCAAACTCAACCACACTGCTCAGATTGGTGGGGTGGCCACTGTGATATTCCCTCCCAGCAGTACCCATCCCACGGGACAGGAACTCCAGCTTCCTGCTTTCCACAGGGAGGAAGCTCTGAGAAATGCAGCTAAAACCAGAAAAAAAAAAAAAAAAAAAAAAAAAATTTCCCCGGGCTCAAACACGCAACAAAAAAAGTTTGGATGTGCAGCTCACCCAGCACCCTGCTGTGTGTGTGTGTTCTCTCTGGCCCCAGGAGTGATGTCCACATATGCCATGTGTGTTCGCTATGATGGGATCGAAGTGGACGATACCTACTGTGATGCCATGACCCGGCCCGAGCCCATCCATGAGTTCTGTGCTGGGAGAGAGTGCCAGCCAAGGTACCACCTGCACAGGGCACTCCTGGAGTATCTGTGCTTTCTCTGCCCTGGGGAGGGTTGGTGTGGATTTGGGGGGCAGCAGGAATGGCCCACAGCACCCCCATCCCTCCTCCCTTAATTCCATCTGGGAGGCGGCAAGAATTTCCTCCTGAGTGCTTTAGCTCAAGGTTAAAACTTCCATAAATCCTGGCAGAGTTGGCACCTGTGGCTCCCAGCAGGTCCAGCTTTGAGCAGTTCAGGATCATCCTGCCCTGCCTGGCACATGGAAAAGGTGTGAGTGAATTGGGTGGAGGGGCTGGGCTTGCAAGCTGTGCCACAAACCCAGCCCTGTGATCCCTCCAGCATCCCAAACCTCACGGGGTTTGCTTGTGCTGGGGCAAGAACTGGTGCAGAGAGGAGCTTGTGCTGGAAGTCCTTTGGAAAGTTTTCCTTCTGGTGTAGCTCTGAATCCATGCAGTGACCACAGTCTGGAGCCAGGCTGTCCAGCTGGTGTGGAGGCTGGGAGGCGTGCAGGGCACAGAGGATTTGGGCAGGACAGACCCATGTCTGGCAGAGGAAGGGGTATTTACCAGTGGTTTACCAGTGGCTTCAACTGGGGACCACTGGGAGTTCATGGGGTAGCCACCAGCACTTGGTTAGACAGGAAGATGTTTGGGCTGGCAAGGCTTTTCAAAGAAAAAATGTTAATTTTGAGTGATCTGGATGGGGAAGTCCTTTGTTTCATTTCCCTTCTGAAGCTAGATGACACCTCTAAATGACATCTTCAAATGTGTGACATCTCCCTACAGCTGCTTGTTGTGCCTGGAGCCCCAGATGGGGTGGGAGGCCTGGGGGCAGCTGGGGCTGGGGCTCTCCTGCTTGGAGAACAGCAGCAGTGGGGACCTGGGGGCTCCCACCTCCAGAGGAGCTGGGAATTCTGATCCATTCCGATTTTTAGCTCATTCTTTAATTGCTGCAATATTCCTGTGCTGTAAAAAACATGACCTTTATGGTTTTTTTTCCTTGGATTGCAAGCTGGTTCTCTCTTGTCAGGACGGAGGTGGCAGGGGACAGTAAAGGACAGGCAGTCCTTGGAGCAGATCCCAGCTCTGCCAGCCTGTCACTTGTGCTTAGCAGAGTCAGACTGATGGTGGGACATGAACGTGTGTCCCACCAGGGCTCTGTGTGACATTACTGCTGGCATCTGCAGGGTGATGGATGGCGTGTCCTCCCCGTACTTCAGCTGAGCAGGCAAAAAGGAGAGGTCAAACACGGGCAAAAAGCCTGACAGAGAAATGTGCTGGCAGAGCCTGTGGTGACAAACGCTCACTTGTCACTGAGGACACTGGGCCAGGCCCTGTCATGCCACCCTTCCTCCTGACAAGCTGGTTTCAACTTCAGGCACGAGCTGGGGGATGCAGGGTGAGCCCAACATATGTTGGTGCTTCCCATCCCTTGGGAAAAGCTCTCAGGAGCTGGCAGCCTGGCTGCAGCTCACTCCTCCCTTGATGCTGTTGAGTCAGGGATGGAATGAAAGACTCCAGTCTTCATGAGGTGAATCAGAAGGCAATTTAATGAAAAGTAGTGCAACTTTTATAATGTGACTCGTTAAGGTGAGACTTGATTGGTCTCAAAGTAAAAACCTCTCACAGTATTGGTGAGCTATGAACAGCACACTCTGGAGAGCCATATCTACAAACAATGGTTACAGAAAGAGAGATAAGAATTGTTTGAATTATTTTCTCTAAGTTTCCCACTGTCGCAATATGGCACGAAATGAACGACACTCACACGTTGAGATGTCTAAGGCAAAAAAAATGCATTTATATCTGGATCTTGATATTTATAGAATTCTAAAAGTGACCATGGATTGGAGGATTAAATTGCTACCTCTCCAACCACACTGGTCAAACCAACAGTCCATCAGTTCTCTCCTCCTCTAGAAAGGAACGCAAAACAATCATTATTTACACAAAAAGTGCGTGAGAAACTCCATTACAAAAATGTAAACATCAGAAGGCTTAGGAGAACTTTAGAGGAAAAGGGTGACATCCCACAACTTCCCAGGATTTTCCTGGGACAGCTATGTCTCTCTGCTCAGAGAATATGTGTTTCACACTCCCTGCAGGCAGGGCTTTCCCGTGGGCTTCTCCATGGAGTGACGGGCTCTGTTCCCTGCCCAGGTGTGTGGAATTCACATTCTCTGAACCTGAGAGAAGCACTGAGAGAAGCAGAGAAAAGAATGATCAAAACAATTCTTATCTCATTCTCTGCTCCTGTGTTATGCCAAAGTAGAATGCAATATGGAGATTATTTACCCAAAGTGATGGGGTTTTGTTTCCTTGGCCTATCAGGGCCAAGCAGATTGTTGATCAGCAGACAGTCACAAGATTCTGGGCAGCTGAGTGCTTTGTGCAGATTCAGTTTAGATTTAATGTAATATAGTATAGAATAATATAGTATAATATTGTATTTGTGGGGTTCCCAGACAAAGGAAGGAATGATTAATCTGACTCCTTGTTCTTGAAGGCTAATTTATTATTTTATGACACTATACTAAACTATACCAAAGAATACAGAAAATACACTTAAAGGAGGCTAGAAAGATAATAATGAAAACTTGTGACTCCTTCCAGAGTCCTGACACAGCTTGACCATGATTGGTCATTAAGTCAAAACAATTCACATGAAACCAATGAAGCAACCACCCGTTGGTAAACAATGTCCAACCACATTCCAAAGCAGCAAAACACAGGAGAACCAATGAGATAATTATTGTTTTCCTTTTTCTCTGAGGCTTCTCAGCTTCCCAGGAGCAAAATCGTGGGCAAAGGGATTTTTCCAGAAAATATGACTGCATGGTATAATGAAGTAATTAATTAGCCTTCTGATACCCATGGAGTCCTCCTCGTCATTTCTCCCTGCCACAGGGGTATCACTGCACAGGCAACCCCCGATGAAGGAGAGAGAATGATGCATCTGACTCCATCATCAGAAGGCTAAATAATTCCTTTATTATACTGTATTATATACATTGCATCTAAACTGAATCTGCCTTGCACTCACCCTTGCTCACAACTGCACAGAACTACACTCATCTCTGATTCTCTCGTGACTGTCTCGTGACAGTCCGGACACACACACTGGGTGAACAATCTCCATATTGCATTCTACTTTGGCACAAACGCGGGCACAGCAAGTGGTAAGAATTGTGCTTTCTTTCTCTGATGTTCAGAGAATGTCAGTCCCAGGAACATTCTTGTGCAGAACCGTGCCTTGCTTTTCTCTGTGAAGAGAAACGTGGCAAGACGCGGGGGTCGCTATGGCGGCAGTTTCCAGCCGGGCTGTGCCCGCTGGGCTGCCGTGGCCAGGATAACTCCATGGAGGCTCAGCATCGCGGCCGAACTCCCAAGCAGTTCCCAGCTGCAGGCAGCCTAAGCAAGCTACAGTGATTTCAGCTCTCAGTGATTATCAGCTCTTTGTGATTTCAGCTCTTTAGCTTGCTTGTGCCGCTGCAGCAGACGCGGGGAGAGAGAGGAGAAGCGCTGTATAAGGTTCTGTAGGATTCTTTACTGGCGTCTTCCACGAAGGTTCTCAGTGACAGCTCTTCTGGCAAACCAGGCAGAATTAGGGGTATTTATACCCTACAG
This sequence comes from Onychostruthus taczanowskii, assembly GCF_017590055.1. Lineage (NCBI taxonomy): Eukaryota > Metazoa > Chordata > Aves > Passeriformes > Passeridae > Onychostruthus > Onychostruthus taczanowskii. The sequence goes on from NW_024499796.1 coordinate 7,492,253, forward strand.
GGGTTTTGGAAATTGTCCAATAGTAAGGGTCAGGGGAAAGTGACCTATAGGCTTACAGAGAGATAAGCAGGTCCGAAAGGCAGAAGAGAGGGGCTTCTAAGGCCCGGTCATCATGACTTGGCATTTCCTAGCTCAGTCTTCTGACTCCAAGGAGGTCTTGCTGGCCCTGTGCCTGCTACAGGTCGCCTTGCTTTTCCCTGCAGGTGGGAGACGAGCAGCTGGAGCGAGTGCTCGCGGACCTGCGGCGAGGGTTACCAGTTCCGCATCGTGCGCTGCTGGAAGATGATCTCGCCCGGCTTCGACAGCTCCGTCTACAGCGACCTGTGCGAGTCGGCCGACATCGCCCGGCCCGACGAGCGCAAGGTCTGCAAGAACCCCGCCTGCGGGCCCCAGTGGGAGATGTCCGAGTGGTCTGAGGTGAGTCCTGCTGGCCAGGGCACACCTGAGCCTGGGATTCTCTCCTTTTCCAATTTATCCCGGTGCTTTGTGGGTCCTGATGTTTTTTTAGGTCACCATGTGACCAAAAGAAGGGCAAGGGGGAGTTAAAGTATGGTTGATACTTTGTGTGAGGAGATGTGGACCTTGACTCTATGTTTCAGGAGGCTGATTTATTATATTATGATGTATATTATACTAAAATGATATACTAAAGCTATACTAAAAGAATAGAGAAAAAAGAATTCATCAGAAGGCTAGAAAGAATAGGAATAGAATAAATAACAAAGGCTCACGACTCTCAGAGAGTCCGATCCAGCTGACTGTGATTGGCTATTAATTAAAAACAACTAACATGCACCAATCACAGATGCACCTGTTGCATTCCACAGCAGCAGATAGTTAATTGTTTACATTTCTTTTCTGAGGCTTCTCAGCTAGAATAGGAGAAAAATCCTAGCAAAGGATTTTTCATAAAATATCATAACTACATCAAAGAAAAAAGCAGGGATCTATTAAAAGGGGATATCCTCAATGGATCCACCTTGGGCAGCACAAGAGCCCAGCCAGGGCTACCCCAAGATGAACCAAAATGGTCACAAAATGCTCAACCAGTCACGGGGTCTCTCACTTTTATAAGTCCTGCTCCATTTGCATTTTGCAGTTCATTGTCCAATTACAGCTTCAGGTTACCATCCTTCTTGTTTTTCTCTCTTCAGCCCATGTTGTTTATGCTCTTGGGCCTGAGATTTGGATCATTTGTCCTTGGTCCCCTAGCTAGAGAAGCTAGAGAAGCTTGAGAAGGAATTGTTTTGTCTCCCTGCTCTGTGCAGAGAGCTCACCATCCCCTAATGTGAAGCTCAGAACTGCACACCAAAGCAGCACAGAATCTGAAAAATACAAAAGCTAAACCCTGAGGCATCAATCCTCATCCACAGCATCCACAGCCATCGGTCTCTCAGGATATACTGCCTGCAGTAATGATGTGGATCAATCAGCATCAATATTTTTCCCACTAAAATTTGAGCATCAATATTTTTCCTCCTAAAACGAAGGCCTGGCTCCAGTTTAGGATGGGAGGCCATTGGTCACTCACAGGTAGGGCAGGAGCCCATGGCTCAGATCTCCCCATCAGTATTTCCTCAGCAACCTCCTCAAACCCAAAGTGCCAGGAAGGTGATCCTGACTCCTACATGAATTACATCCCTATAAACGTTCCTTCCTCACCTCCTCTGCACCACATGCAGAATTAAACCTTTCCCTAGCTGTGCCTTAAGCCAGTTCCCAAAGCCTCTGGGAGATGGTTTGGGGAGGGTTCCACGCTCACTGTTTTCCATGGAAAACCTGTGGAGAGGGTTTGTGCCCCTGAATCCCTTCCCAAGCACGGACAGTGCTCCAGCACATCCTTTACAAACACAAACTCGTGGAAACAACCAAACCAGGGCTGCTTCCTCGGGGTGCCTCTTCCCAAATCAAGCACAGACCTCATCTAAGCAGGAGCAGATGAGCTCTGAGCCGAGCTGTCCGTGGGTGCCAACCTGCCCCATGGTTTGCATCACGAGGAATATGACTCTTCCTCCTGGGAAGCTCCCAAAAACTCATCTTAGTCATAATTTAAACGTCTCCATTCCCCTGCAAGCTGGTGTGCATCATTTCCCTGGAGCTGACAGAGGGACTGGTGCATTCCCTGGTGGTGCAGGATGTTTTGACTTTCCCAGCTGGTAGAGAGGAGCTCCCTGAGCACGTGCTGGAGTGTTATTTTGTCCAGCGTAGCAAACTGGAGTGGTTTATTTTACAGAAATGTGTATTCTCCTCCAGCATTTGTCAGGGACAGATTGCTTGAGACAGTGCTGGAGTAGATTGTTCTTAGCCAGCAGCAAAGCTAATCTCCTTTGGATCCCATCAGAGGTGGGGTGCCAAGTTGGCTGGGGAAATAGGCATTAAAAAAAGCACATTTCAGGGCTCTGAGGATTAACATCTCGGCACGGTGCGTCTGGGCCCTGTGCTGTTGACACTTTTCCCTGCTTTACGTTATGCATGGAGCAAATGTAATGTGTATGTGAGACTGTAGTAACTCAAATCCAGTTCTAAATAATGTCACTGGGCTGCACGGTGCCAAATTTATCCACAGCATAAAAATCTCAGTTGTGCAGTCGGGGAGGGGGAAAACATTCTCCAAAGAGGTGGAAAGGAGCTGGCTGTTCCTGGGAAGGAGGCGAGGGAGATCTCACCCTGTCTCCAAGTGACAGCTAAAGCTGCTCAGCTCTGAGCAGACACTCCTGGAGTCTTTTCCTCCCTTTGGCATCACTTGTTGGGGAGCACAGCTCAGCTAAAGGTGCTCAGCTCTGAGCAGACACTCCTGGAGTCTTTTCCCTGCTCTGGCATCACTTGTTGGGGAGCACAGCACAGCTAAAGTTGCTCCTGGAGCCTTTTCCCCCCTTTGGCATCACTTGTTGGGGAGCACAGCTCAGCTAAAGCTGCTCCTGGAGCCTTTTCCCCCCTTTGGCATCACTTGTTGGGGAGCACAGCTCAGCTAAAGCAGCTCCTGGAGTATTTTCCCCCCTCTGACATCACTTGTTGGGGAGCACAGCTCAGCTAAAGCAGCTCCTGGAGTATTTTCCCCGCTCTGGCATCACTTGTTGGGGAGCACAGCTCAGCTAAAGCAGCTCCTGGAGTATTTTCCCCCCTCTGGCATCACTTGTTGGGGAGCACAGCTCAGCTAAAGCAGCTCCTGGAGTATTTTCCCCCCTCTGGCATCACTTGTTGGGGAGCACAGCTCAGCTAAAGCAGCTCCTGGAGTATTTTCCCCCCTCTGGCATCACTTGTTGGGGAGCACAGCACAGCTAAAGCAGCTCCTGGAGTATTTTCCCCCCTTTGGCATCACTTGTTGGGGAGCACAGCACAGCTAAAGATGCTCAGCTCTGACACCCCTGGAGCCCTTTCCCCCCTCTGGCATCACCTGTTGGGGAGCACAACACCTGGGCAGGACGCAGCTGAAGCTGTGGAGGGGGTTTGGGCAAATCATTTGCGCATTTCCAGCGTGTTCTTTTTATCTTTTCTGTTCAAATATGGGGGAACCCCCAAGGCCGCCCCCGCCGCTGCCGTGGCGCCGGGAGCCGGGGCTGATGTCGCTGTCCCCTCCCGGCAGTGCCCGGCGCGATGCGGGGAGCGGAGCGTGGTGACCAGGGACATCCGCTGCTCGGAGGAGGAGAAGCTCTGCGATGCCAGCGCCCGGCCCCTGGCCGAGAAGAACTGCACGGGGCCACCGTGTGACCGGCAGTGGACAGTGTCCGACTGGGGACCGGTGAGACCCCGCCGTGGCCGCCTGAGTGGCCGCCGTGTCCTTCTGCAGGCTGGCTTGTCCCTGCTGCTGGGGGTGTTGGGGTTGGGCTCGTCACGCCCAACAAAGCTGCAGGCAGCCTGGCCTGAAATAATTCCACTGCTTTGGCTCTCTCGGGTCACCTCTGCCAGCACTGCCACCCTGAGCCACCCCTGGCTCGGGCACTGGGGGTGACCCAGCATCCCAGTGGATCCTGTTGCTTCCCTCCTGCCTTGTGGGGGATGTGGTACGGCAGGGGTTAAACCCTGAGAGACCTGGCTGAGGGCCTTAGTGGGTGTCAAAATCCTCTTGTCTGTCTGCTGCACAGCATTCCTTGGCAAGGCTGATGCTCCATGCCCAGAAATTGAACCTTTTAACTTTTTTCCCTTTTTTTTTAATTTTCCGTTCCCCCCTTTCTCTTTTCCCTCTCTCCCCTTTACCTTTTCTCTTTCCTCCTTTCCTCCCTTTCACTATTTTTCTTTCCTCCTTCTTTTCTATTCTCTTTTGCTCTCTCTTTCCTTTTTCCTCCCCCCCCTCCCGGCTTTTTCCCTTCCCTGCACAATTCTGCTCCAGAGACCCCCTCCATCCCAAGCTATTTTTACCCAGGTTTTGATACATTCACATCAGCTAAAAATAAGTAGTTTCCATGGCAGCAGCAGTGCTAGGAAACACCGAGAGTCTCTGCAAGAGCAACCACGGAACCACGGGGAGCACCGGCTGCTCTGAGCACTGGGGGCTGAATTTTTGCAGCCACTTCCTTGGTCCTTGGCCACTTTGGGAGCCACTCTGGGGTTCCCTGCTCGTGGTGCTTCCCCTTTTTGCCTGCCCTGAGAGAGGCTGGGAGTTGGGGCTGTGGCACAGGTTGCTCAGAGAAATTGTGGGTGTCCCATCCCTGGAGTGTCCAAGGATAAACCTATCCTTTTCCAAACCCCTGGACAGGGTTTGGGAAAACCTGGGATAGCAGAAGGTGTCCCTGCTCATGGCAGGGGGTTAGAACAAGATGATTTTTAACCCAAACCCAAACCAGTCTGGGATTCCATGGCGGCGGAATCTCTGCTGGCAGCAGGAATGATCCGCTGAGCACCCCTGTGTTTTAAGCCCCAAAAAACCCCTCTGAAATTTGGGGGAGGGGGGTGTGGGGAGGCAGCTGTGCCCTGTGGGGGCTCTGTCCCTGCTGTGGGATGGCTCAGGGCTGGATCCCTGGCGCTGAGTGCCCGCTGTGGTTGCAGTGCAGCGGCGGCTGCGGGCAGGGCAGGATGATCCGGCACGTGTACTGCAAAACCAGCGACGGGCGCGTGGTGCCCGAGTCCCAGTGCAACCTGGACACCAAGCCCCTGGCCATCCACCCCTGTGGGGACAAGAACTGCCCCTCGCACTGGCTGGCACAGGACTGGGAGCGGGTAAGTGCAGCTCCTGTGCTCTGGGGTGCCCTAGAGGGGTTGGGATGGGGTTACAGCTCTCAGGTGTGCTTTGGGGTGCCCTAGAGGGGTCGGGGTGGGGTGTGCAGCTCTCAGGTGGCTCCTGTGCTTTGGGGTGCCCTAGAGGGCTCAGGATGGGGTGTGCAGCTCCTGTGCTTTGGGGTGCCCTAGAAGGGTCAGGATGGGGTGTGCAGCTCCTGTGCTTTGGGGTGCCCTGGAAGGGTCAGGATGGGGTGTGCAGCTCCTGTGCTTTGGGGTGCCTCAGAGGGCTCAGGATGGGGAGTGCAGCTCCTGTGCTTTGGGGTGCCCTAGAAGGCTCAGGATGGGGTGTGCAGCTCCTGTGCTTTGGGGTGCCCTCAGAGGGCTCAGGATGGGGTGTGCAGCTCCTGTGCTTTGGGGTGCCCTAGGGGGCTCAGGATGGGGTGTGCAGCTCTCAGGTGTCCCTGCTCATGACCCCACAGTGCAACACCACGTGTGGCCGGGGCGTGAAGAAGAGGATTGTGCTCTGCCTGGAGATTGTCAATGGCAAGATCAAAACCCGCAACCCCGCTGACTGTGACGTGGCCAAGAAGCCCGTGGAGGAGAGCACGTGCTTCGAGAGGCCCTGCTTCAAGTGGTACACGACCCCCTGGTCTGAGGTGAGCGAGGAGGGGGCCCCAGGGCTGTGCTGCCCCATCCCTTTGCACCACGGGTCCCTCTGCCTGCAGAACCCCCAGGAGGTGGGTGAGTCCCTGCAGGATGTGGTCCCTGAGGGAACACCCTGGGTGTTTTTCCTGCATGGTGCAGCTGGGGCTGTCTGTGCTCAGGGAGAGCAGGATTGAGAGGGGCTGTTTGGGCCAGCTGTAGCTTTACTTTTTTTCTTTATTTTTATCCTGGGAGTGTGGCTGGGGGTGTGCATGGATCCCACAAGGTGGCTGCCCCTGGGATACAGAATTTAGGGATGCTCCATCACCCTGAACAACCCAAAAGGCAGCCAAGGTTCAGTAGCCAAGGGTCCAAGCCATGGGCTTCCTGCAAGTCCTCCTGGATGCAACTTCTCTGATCTGAGCTCCACGAGCCTCATTTTTAGTCTTGCAACCCCTGTAATTAGCCAAAGCAGCCCTGCTGTAATCCCAGCTCCACGAGGCATCCAAAGGGCAGCAGGCAGGGAGTGCTGGTGCCCAGCAATGGCTCCACAAGCCCCCCATGGATGCACAGAGACCCCACAACCCCACTCCTGGTGCTCTGGAGTTTCCATGGCCACCCATGTCCTGCAGAGCATCACCTGGACTGGGCCAGCTTGTTTGTGGTCCCTTGTGAAGGGCAGCAGCAGGAGGGAGAATGTCAGAGCCAGGGGATGGCACCACATCCACCAACCCCTGGGCAGAACTGATGGTGCTGGCAGCAAAGACAGCGCGAGGGGACAGCGGTGTGGCACTGGGATGTGACATCCTCCTCCTGCCCTAACATCTCCAGTGAGCAGGTTCTGGCTCAGAACAGTCCCCTGGGATGGCAGAGTCTTGCCTCACCCCCTCTCTCTGTCCCCCAGTGCACAAAGACCTGCGGGATCGGCGTGAGGATGCGGGATGTGAAGTGCTACCAGGGCAAGGACATCGTGCGGGGCTGTGACCCGCTGGTGAAGCCGGTGGGCAAACAGACCTGTGACCTGCAGCCCTGCCCCACAGAGCCCCCAGGTGAGCCCCACAGCCTTGATTTTCCATGGATCCCTCCAGCAGCACCGCCAGCATCTTATCTTCCCCTGCCCCATTAGGATTATCATGCCAGGGAGGATGCCAGGGACATCTCCCTCTGTGCCCGAGTAATGCACAGGCTCCTTCTGGAGATAAATTAAGAGGAAGAATCATGCTCTGACCTGAAGATAAAAGGGGCCTTTGGAGAGCTGATTTGGGTGCTGCTTCTGTAAGATTCCAGCTAGAGCTGAGGAAGTTCTGTCTGTGCCATTATTTTAATGATTTTTGGTCCTCGGGTGTCCTGGGGGATTTGTAACTATCTCGTTATCTGACTCGTCTGCTGGCTCAGAGTCCCTGTGATCTTTAGCAAACACACAGTTCTAATCCTTTAATAGGATTTGGGAATGAGGACAGAGTGGGAGAAAAGCATGAAAATGGGTGACAGATTTGGGGCCAGCTCCTGGCTCAGTTCTGGGTGCTGTCAGCTGCCCATTCCCTTAGGATCCATGGAGCTTGGGAGTTGCCTCATGGCCACCTTGCCCTGGGAGCAACCTGGTTTCATGCATCCCATGGATTTTAATTAAAAAATATATATTAAAATATGAATACTATGGGTTTGAAGCAAAATATTGCACTGAAAGGAGCTGGGAGAATGCTGAAGTAACCTCATCCCTTTCTCCAGCATCTCACTTGCCCCTAACTCTGGATGTGACACTGCTACATCCATTCCCTTTCTCAAATAGCCTCTTTGGGATAGAATTGTGAATTCCTACCAGGGGAAGCCCCTGACTTGGGGACAGCTCAGTGCCTTGGTGGCTCCAGCAGCCCCTGGGCAGCTCTGTTTTACAGCAAGGACATTGAGCTTCAGGGCTGGGACCAAGTGAGCCTCCCCAAGCCTGGCCAGGTGTGAAGGAACAGACCAGCCTGCTCATGCCTTTGCCCAGGTTGACAGTGACATTTCTGGAGAAGCTCCATGGTGTTTTCCAGGGGATGTCAGGGAGGTGGCAGCCACAGCTGGGCTGATGTTGTTGCTCATTCTGTGGTGTTTAGAGCTGTGTAGGGAGGAAAATGACCTCATGAGCTCACAGTTGTTAATTTTCTTTTTCTTTTCCATGCCATGCCTTGAGACAGGGTACCCTGTGAGACAGGTACCTGCCTGCTCACACCTGCCAGCAGCTACGAGACTGACACTAAAACTGGCACAAATAAAGCTCCAGCAACATTTTAGTTCAGGCTGGGAGCAGCAGGAGAGACATAAATTAAGGCAGAAATCCTACCCTGACCACCTACTCCCCAAATGCTTTAACAAAGGTTAAAGCAAAAACCAGCCACCCCAGCCCCAAATTACTTCAGCACCCGAGGAAAAGCAACTGTATCTGTCAGGGCTTTAACCTGCCTCCAAAGCAAACAAACCCGTGCCATATTTTCAGCCTGCTGAAAGCGTGAGTGTTCTCTCTCCCTGCAGACGACAGCTGCCAGGACCAGGCAGGAACCAACTGTGCCTTGGCCATCAAGGTGAACCTGTGCAGCCACTGGTACTACAGCAAAGCCTGCTGCCGCTCCTGCCGCGCTCCCCACTCCTAGGGCAGGGCTGCCCGAGCCAGGGCTCCACCTTCCACCTGCCCACACTGCTGACAAGGATGCTTTTGGCCTGGTTTTGGTGTCCCCACCGAAGCAGAACTCCTCTCCTGGCCGCTGGACGTTGGGAGCCCCCCGGGCTCAGAGCTGTACAGAAATCGTGTATATTTGATTCCTCCCCCCCCCAAAATCCAGCTACACCCAAGCTCTTGTCCTGTTTCTTCCCTCGGTGCGAGGTTGGGGTTGGCGAGGGGAAGGTGTGAACTCTGGGAAGTGCAAGTTTCCCATCACAAAATGGGCTTGGTGCCTCTCTCCTGATTTATCCCGAGGCCTGCAGGCTCTCGTTAGCTGAATTAACGTGGTGGGAAGCTGATCCTCGTTTGTTAAATGAACTCCAGCCCTTTTTTTTGTAATATGTAGGTGTATACTTTTTCAGAGAATTTTATCTTATAATCAAATGTTAGTTTCATAGTCCTTACAAACCCCCTCCCCCCCCCCGATGCTGACATATTGTATATAATATGGAAACATAACTGCACTTTATATCACAAAAAAGACGTGCTCTTTTTTAATATATTTGTTTACAGACAGTGAACTTTATCCATATAATCATTAATTTGTACTCATATGTATATTTTAATAAAGTTGTCATATTTATGGTGGTATTTTGTTTTATTCTCCAGTTTGTAGTGGAGTGCTGGGAACACTGCAATTGGGGCTGGGGATTTGCTGGTGCCCAGGGGAGGCAGAGCAGCTTTAAATTAGGAGAATCACAGCTCCTTGGGCACTGATGCAAGGAAAAGTCCCAACAGTGGGGGGATTTTGGGACTTTTGGGGGCCCTTTGGAGTTTTGAGGCTTTAGAAGCTGCAGCCCTGAAGCTCCTCAGGGGTTTGGGAAAAGAGAGATTTCACATGGTGCCAGTAAGAAAAAGGCCTTTCTGAGCTCCCAAGGGGTTATTGCTCTGTGTTTTTACTGGTGTGACCCCCCAGACACTGAGCCAAAGGCTCTTTAGCATCCCCCAAACTTCTCTGTGCACCCCAAGTGCTGCTGGAACCCTCCCTCAGCAGCAGGGAGCTCCTGAGTGCTTTGCAAACATCACCCCAAATTTGCAGATGCAGGGGTAAAAAAAAAAAAAAAAAAAAAAAAAAATATTAAACAAAAAACCTCAAACCCCATGTCAAAGTAATTTATTTATTTTTATTATTTTTTCTTTTTTTTTTTTTTACTTTTTCCCTCCCCAAATCTGAGATTCCCAAAGTCCTGTACAACAGATCACCAGGTGAGGGTTAGTGAAAGCCAACCATGTGCTGAATTTCCAAGCTACAAGGGAAAGAAACAAGGGAAAAAAAGGAGGAAAGGAAGGCTGGTAGGAGAAATCACAAAAAACAGGAAGAGAAGGGCTCAAGGCATGGGAACAAACCCCAGTGAGAACTGTACATGGGGACAAGGCCTGAGTGGCTGCATCCCTCTGGGATGTGCTGGGCCACAGGGACCGAGCCCGGAATATTAAACACGTAGGAAAACAACCCCAGCCCTCCCCACCCCAAACAGAACCCCCCCAGAAAGTCAAAGATATTCATTTGCAAAGACTGACTTGTACTTCAAAAGGTTTCCTGTGGAATTAAAAGCCCTCGTGGTTTGAAGTAAAATACCCAGCCCAAACAGTGTCCGTGAGCCCCCGGGGGCTGCAGGCACGGCTGCATCTTCCCAGAACATCTTTAAAAAGGAAAATCCCCCTGGAGCACAGCCCTGAGGCCATCTGAGTCTCTGTGCAGCCAGTCGATCCTCACCAGCCATCCCCAGGTGATGCTTTTAACCTGAATAATGCCCAGTCCAGGAGAAACAGGGAGTTCTGTCACATGGAGTGTGCTGAGGTCGGAGGAGAGGAGTGGAGACAGCCAGGAGAAACCAGAGCAGGAGGAACCCCTCAGTGCTGCAATTCCTCTCCCAAATCTCTGAGTAAGCCCAAGGGCTCCTCTGCAGCACATCTAGGACCAGCTCTGTGTCTGCTGCTGCCCCAGGGCTGTCTGTCCCTGCTGCATCCAGCGTGGGACAGAGCTGGTGCCACAGCCAGGCTGCCCAGCCATGGCAAATGGCTCCGTGGAAAATGCAAATTGCAGGTTTTGTTTAAATTTAAAAGCGTTTTTGGGGGAAAAGTGTCCTTTTTTTCCTTTTATTTTTGTTTAAAAAACCTCTCCCAAACAAATAAATGTGTGTAAAAATGTGCATGCAAGGGGTGGGCACACACACAGTGACCCCTGTGCCACAGAGCCCTCAGTCAGGAGCTGTGTGTGGCACCACCTGGAGCAGGGATGTTGATTATCCACAGGGATATTCCTCCATCCCAAGGTGTGCTGTGTGTTATTTCCATCGCTGAGTAATGCAGAGGTTTTACACCCCAGCCCACATCCTTCAGGGGCTCCATGAGGCCACTCTGGGGGGCTCCAGGGACAGCCACCATCCTAACCCTGAGGGGATTGTGCCTGGCACCTGGGATTGTGCCTGGCTGGAGCAGTGGGATGGGCTGGGAATGCTGCAGGGCTCACACCCGCAGCCACCCCCACGGCTGCAGCACAGGCTGGCAGAAGGGTGGGCAGTGACAGCCTTGCTTGGCCAGAGGACATTCTGGGGTGGTTGAGTGTATCCTGGCAGCTGCTGCTGACCTGCAGCACGAGCCGTTTTCAGCCACCCATGAGCCCCATCATTTGCTCATCACCCCCGGCCCAATGGCGAGGAGGGGCAGCTCCTCTGTAGAAAAGGATGCTCAGTATCTAAATCCTCTTTATAAAAGAAAAAACCAAGCAGCAACACAGCAGTGAGAAACCTCCTGTTCCAGCTTCACCCCCACACTCCTCACCTGAGTTTGCTCTGCTCCCCCTTTACACCACCAGCCCGTCAAAATACATTCACTTTTTTTTTTGTTTGTTTTGTTTAGGTTTTAACCAGTCCAATGCCCCTGGGGCTGGGTGTGCCGGCGGCACCTCAGACATCGGTGCTGATGCTGCGGCTGCGGGAGAACGCCTCCCGCATGGCCGAGAGCCGGTTGGGGTTGAGCGCCTGCAGGTTGGACACGGGCAGCGCCAGGTCCTCCTGGCTCACCGTCTTGTAGCTCACCCTGTCCCCCCCGTTGTGCAGCTCCTCGGGGGGCTCCTGCAGGAAGAAGGTGGGGGGCTCCTGCAGGAAGGAGGTGGGGGGCTCCTGGAGGAAGGATGTGGTGGGCTCTTGGAGGAAGGAGGTGGTGGGCTCTTGGAGGAAAGATGTGGTGGGCTCTTGGAGGAAGGAGGTTGGGGGCTCTTGGAGGAAGGATGTGGGGGGCTCTTGGAGGAAGGATGTGGGGGGCTCTTGGAGGAAGGAGGTTGGGGGCTCGTAGGGAGCGCAGCTGGGGCAGCTGGGCCGGCTCTGGGCCGGTTTTTTGGCGAAGGGGGATGAGGAGTAGAGCGAGGGGCCGTTGGTCAGCACTACGTTGCGGTTGCAGTGCAGCGGAGGGATGTGCGAGTGCACGGCGAAGTCGGGCTCCTCCTCGTCCTCCTCGGATTCATCCTTCTTGCAGCAGTAGTACTGAAAGGGGAAGGGGCTCAGCTGGCACCCCCAGAGCTGCCAGGCCATCAGCCCTCCCCGCTGAGGCACCCCCCGGCCTTACCTGGAGCCTACAGTAGCAGAGGACGGCGATGATACAGAGTAAAATGACAGTCGCTAATATTCCACCTGTGATGACCACGGTCCCGGCTGTCATCCGCCCTCTTCTCCATTAACAGCCTGCAAAATTGAGTGCACGGGGTGAGGGGATGGGCTGCAGAGCCCCAAACTCTCTGCTTGCCCCCTTTTGAAGTGGGCTAAAAAGCAGGAGGGCAGAATCAGAATCCACAGGGCAGCTGTGGTAAGTCACCAGGGAGTCACCAAAAATGCCACCTTGCAGGTGTAAGGGTTAAAAAATTTCATGCAGTGAATGAGAAGCAGCTCTGGGGTCACATCTGCCCTCAGGAGGGGGAGCCAAGGGAAATAACACCAGGCACCAAGGGCACTCTCCCAGCTCCTACCTGGTGGCAGAAATGATGGGAGAAGGAGCCTTGCAATAAGGATTTCTGATCTGCACTCATTTTTCTCTGAGCCTCTAATCCATTTTCCCCATGAAAACAATGTGGTATTTGAATTTGGAATAACCTTGGCTGCTAAGTGAGCCTTTAATGACTGCAGGCAGCTGGGTGCTGCCCTCCCTGAGAGCAGGACCTGCCCAGGATCCTCCACTTCACCCACAGTGTTGGGGGGCTCTGGGGGCACCCCAGGATGATGTTTGACAGCCCCAGGTGAGCTGTCAGTGCACATCACAGAGATCTGTGGCTCAGCTTGCATTTTGGGGTACCACCAGCACTCTTCTCTTCCTGGAATGCCACTTGGGAGCTGGCACAGCACAGGGAGCAGCAGAAGGTCCCTGCCCCTGTCCCTCTGTCCCTGTCCCTGCTGGGCTCTCCAGAGGACAGATGTTGTGTATCTTGCACAGCACGAGCCCTGCAACACCAGCAGGGGTTTGCTCTCAGCATCCCTGCCTTGAATGCTCACGGGAGGCCTCCAGTTCCTCCCCACCCCAGGATCAGACACAGCTTTGTGCCCCAGGAATGATGCTGGGGAGACAGGGTACCTGCCTGCTCACACACCTGCCAGCAGCTAGGAGACAGTGGCACTAAAACTGGCACAAATAAAACTCCAGCAACATTTTAGTTCAGGCTGGGAGCAGCAGGAGAGACATAAATTAAGGGAGAAATCCTACCCTGACCACCTACTCTCCAAGTGCTTTAACAAAGCTGGCTCCTAGCTCGTGCTATCAGGTTAAAGCAAAAACCAGCCACCCCAGCCCCAAATTACTTCAGCACCCGAGGAAAAGCAACTGTATCTGTCAGGGATTTAACCTGCTTCCAAAGAAAACAAACCTGTGCCATATTTTCAGGCACTTAATGTCCTGTTAAAGTTGGGTGAGTGCTGAATGGATAAAGCAGCATCACGTTTTATGTTGCTGCTGAGCAGCTCGGGAGGAGGGAAGGGAATTTATCCCCACGGCTTCTCACACCCTTCTCACACCCCACGGCCCCGAGGCAAGAGCTGGGCCAAATCCTGCCCTCATTCCTGGGGGAAACGCTCTGAGGAGGCTCAGGGGGAGCAGCACAGCCATGGGAAGGGTTTGCAAATGACACATTAGTGATTTAGAAACTTTGGCTGCTGTTTAAAGAGGGATGGAGGCGCCTGGCTGGGCCAGGTGCCAGCTGGAAATGCCCATCCCTGGGTCCTTGGCTGCTCCCATTTGCAATCCCCACGCTGCCCCAGAGCCAAGGGCAGGGGGTGCAGGGCTGGGACAGGAGCCTGGCTCTGGGGTGGCCACTCAACCCTGCAGGCTCTCAGGGATGGGAGCTGCACCCATCACAGAGCATCAGCATCTCCCTGCCGGCCCGAGATGGGAGGTGGCAGGCAGAGCTCTGCCAGGGAGGGCTCTCTGGCTTTTCCAGCCATTAATTAAAGCCCCGGGGCACAAGCCAGGGCTGCACTGAGCCAATTTCCATGGTTCCTGTCCAGACGTGGCATCGCAGCCACTGCTCCCTCCGGAGCTGGACCATTTGCATTTCTCCCTTCTCCCCTCCCCAAACATACTTCTCTGATTAAAGCTGCATACCTGGAAGCTTTAAACCCTCCAGCGTGCAAAGGGGGAGGAAAGCAGAGCATGTGGAGGCCCATAAGCTGAACAATTCCTGTCTAGACCTCCTTTTTACATTTGTTCCTAATTTCACGCTCCACAGGCTCCCAGATTCATATATTTAGCAATAAATATCCTGGTAAAAGGAAGTGCTTTGCAGCTCTGCTGTGGTCTCAGAGAAGGTATGCAGGAGCCCTGCTCTGAGGAGCACAGGCAGGGAGACTCAGTCCTGGGAGAGCTCAGCTCCTTCCTCCAGCTTTAGGAGCCCTCCAGCTCCCAAGGATGCCTGAACCCATCCAAACTCAGCCCCCAGAACATCATCCATCCCTGGCAGGCAGCAGGAAGGGGCTGCAGGGGGGGTGTAACACCACAGAGGCTGTTTGCCCCCAGCCCAGCAGCCCTTTGCTGTAGGAAGGTGGTCCCCAGTGCCATGGGGAGATGGTGGCCCTGGGGTTACTGGGAGCACGCAGGGCTTGATGCAAAACTTCTCCTTTCTCAGAATGAAAAGGACAGGTTGTGCTGCTACAAACCAAAACCACTTCACAGTTCCCAGATGCAGGTCCTGCAGGAGCTGTTTGGTTTTAGACACAGCCCTGTGCCACCTGCCTGCTTTTGCATGTCCCTGCCATGGCTGAGGATGTGGATTTTGAGGTTGAGCCGTTCACTAAGGGCTGGATCTGCCTCAGCCTCTGCTCCTGTCTTCCCTTGGGCACTGCCATGAGCAGCTGCCCAACCCAGGGGCTGGGGGAAGCTTCTCCTGAGCAACAGTGAATGGGAGAGGAAGGGTTGGGATGAGAAATCATCCTCTTTCCACCTCCCCAGCACCTTGAACACGGCCCCAGGACCGGCACGGGTGCCCAGTGTGGGGAGAGGCTGCTCACAGCTGCTCCTGGCTCTGTGCAGCCTCTAGGGAGGGCTGCGTGGGAGGAAGGCTTCCGAGCAGCTGGGGGGGCTGAGCTCAGCCCAAACCAAGGCTCCAGCTCTGAAAAGCTGAGCTCCAGGTCCAGAGGCTCGTGTGGACTGGCCTGATCCTGCCTGCTGAAGCTGGGTGGGGAAGGAAATGGGGATGGAAAAGGAAACTGCTCCGAGGTTCCTCTGAGCACCCAGTTAAGCCAACTTGTAGGGTTTGCAGGGATTAAGAATTATCTTCTGGGCAGTTAAATAAATGAGGCTTTCGGCTGTCCCATCCCACCCCAACTCCCATCTGCAGGGCAACAAAGTCACTCCAAAGAGTTTTGCAGCAGCTGGAAGTGCTGCCATGGCAAGTGGTTAAAGAAGAGGAATGCTGGTGCTACTGAAGCTGTGCCTGCACAAGGAGATCATGTCTTACATGCCAAGGGCTGTATCCCAAAGCTTGTCCCTCTGCACTGCCACTGCATCCCCCAGCAGCCCTGGGAGCCAGAGGCAGCACAGCCCTCTGTTCACCAGAAATGTGGGAATTGCCCTCATTCACCTGTCTCCAGGAGCTGGAGACTCAGACAAAACAGCCAGGCTGGGTACAAAATGCCAGCTGGCAGCACAGTCAGGAGTGCTGGCAGGATGGATCCTGCCCATCCCCAGCACTCGAGGAGGCAAGAGCTGAGAGCCCACCCTGGTGAACACACAGGGACAGGGACAGGCACAGAAACATCCCCTGATCCAGGGAACTACAGGGAGCTGAGAGCCCTGGTGAACACACAGGGACAAACACAGGCAGAAAAACCCCTGCTCCATGGAACTACAGGGAGTTGAGAGCCCTGGTGAACACACAGGGACAAATGATCTTGCCTGGTGCCCAGCACTGGAGGAGGCAGGAGCTGAGAGCCCACCCTGGTGAACACACAGGGACAGGGACAGGCACAGAAACATCCCCTGATCCAGGGAACTACAGGGAGCTGAGAGCCCTGGTGAACACACAGGGACAAGAGCCCACCCTGGTGAACACACAGGGACAGGGACAGGCACAGAAACATCCCCTGATCCAGGGAACTAGAGGGAGCTGAGAGCCCACCCTGGTGAACACACAGGGACAGGGACAGGGACAGGCACAGAAACATCCCCTGATCCAGGGAACTAGAGGGAGCTGAGAGCCCACCCTGGTGAACACACAGGGACAAACACAGGCAGAAAAACCCCTGCTCCATGGAACTACAGGGAGTTGAGAGCCCTGGTGAACACACAGGGACAAACATAAAAACACTCCCTGCTCCAAGGGACAACAGGGACCTGAGAACCCACCCTGGTGAACACACAAACACAGGGACAAACAACCCGTGGTCCAGGGGACAACAGGGAGCTGAGAGCCCTGGTGAACACACAGAGACATACACCCCGTGGTCCAGGGGACAACAGGGAGCTGAGAGCCCTGGTGAGCACACAGGGACAAACATAAAAACACCCTCTGCTCCAGGGACACTCAGCTCTAACCTCAGCATGAGACGCTGCCCCTGGCTCATAGTTTGTGCAGGGGAGCAGGGCTCAGCTCTGCCCCGTGCTCCCAGGCAGCCAAGATGGAGAAGAGAAAGGAGAAAAAAAGGAAAACACCCAATCCCACCCTCGGCAGGGAGCAGGGGAGGCCAGCGCTGTGTCCTGGAGTGACACCACGCTGCCTGTCCTGGCTCTGCTCTGCTCTGCACATCCCTGGCTCTGCTCTGCACATCCCTGGCTCTGCTCTGGGCTTGGACAAGCTGTTTGTGCACCGAGTGCGTGGGTGTCCTGCAGCACCTTGGAAGGCCTCTGAGGGGGGACTGACCCCAGCACAGCCCCAGGCTGACCCTCCTCCGGGGTGCTTGGCAAAGATCCAAGGGAAGGAGCTCAATGGGGGGGGTGATGAGGAGGTTGGGGAGATTGGAGTTCTGTGTGGAACCTTGAGCAGCTGAGTGGGGGGCAGATGAGTGTGACCCTGCGTACTGCAGGTCCTGCCCTGGCTGGGCAATGCAGCCACTTCCCAGCTCATCCACCTGCCACGAAGCCTGACACTGACACTGCTGGTCAGGCCCTGCCTCAGAAGGAAGAAAAAGAGCTCAGCACGATGCCAGGGAAAAATGTGAGGGGTGCTGGCTGTCCCAGATGCCACTGCCCTAAGCCACTGGGCCTTGCTGCTTTCTGTCCCCAAGCTGGGTGCAGACAGCATCAAGGATTTTGAATCAGAGCAAGAAATCCCACTGCAATAAACTGTCCAGAGCAGAGCAGACTGGATCCGAGCCCTTGATGCTGTAAATTCAGGATAAGCCTGGCTTACACTCCTCTGTGCTCACCCTGGAGCTCCATAAGTGCCGCAGCTATGCCCAAAGGCAAACACCAGAGAGCCTCGGTGTGAAGGAACTGCCACCAGCCTGGGAGGTGGGAAAGCAGCAAATAAACCAGGAGCCAACAGCAGTTTGGTGGCAAATCCAGCCTTCCTGGTGCATTTCCCCCAGTTCCTGTAATCCTACCCAGTCAATGAATGAGAGCTGGGCCCTGGGAACGGCCGGGCAAGGTGCCAGCAGGAGACTTTGCATCACCAGAGCCAGGACAGGGCAGCTGCCAGAAACACAGGCGGGAACATGGCTTTCCAGATGAAAAACACTTTAACCAGAGGGCCTGCATCAGTCCTGTGTGCTCCCTGTCCCCTCCTGAGGGCAGCATTCCTGCCCTGGGGATGATCCTGCAGGGATTCAGACAGCCAGGCTGGGCTGTGGGTGGGCTGGGTCACTGCAGACCCCTGGCTTTGGCAAGGCCAGCTGGGCACTCGCCACACAAGGAGACACATCTCACCATCCCCTGCTGGCCCAGCCCAGCAGCAGGGCTGTCCCCATGGGTAACCCCATCCCCAGGCACTACAAGGGGTTTTTGAATGTTTTATCAGCAGAGGGCACTTGGCTCTCTGTTTTGCCCTGTTGGGAGAGTGCTCCTCACAAATTCCCAGCCTCATCCACAGCAGATGGGTCCTCCTGGGTGTTGGAGATGCCTCAGAGATCCCAAATTCCCACCAGCATCCCCCAGGGCTGTGCTCGTCCCATCTCTGCTCAGACACTGCCCTTGGCAGAGCAGTTCCTGCACTCAGGACGGTTTCCCCACCCTCAAAGGTACCACTATTGATGATCCCCAGAATTAGAAGGAATCCTGTGAGCCTGTGGCACATCAGGGAGGGCTCCACCAGCTGGGAGATGCCTGTAATGCTGTCATGGGCTTTTAACAGCAAACACAACGGAGAACAGAACATTCCACATCCACCTGTCCCCTTCTGGTGGCTTTAGAGCCTTAAAGCCAACTACAGAGGTCACTGTCACAGGGGTAACCCACAGCCCAGACTCCTGAGAGAGTCCCCCAGCCCTCCTGCAGCTGGGACAGCCCCTGGTGCTTCAGCTCCCACTGATGTCCAGAGCAGAAACCACACGTTGAAAAGGGAACTCCTCCCCAGTGCCTGATGAATTATTTATCAGCCAGGACCTTGCTGGAATAGTGCTCAGCTCTGCAGAACAGGATCCCAGGCTTGGGCAGGGCTCGGGGGACACCTGGGGATGGCTGAGGGCAGGACAACACCTGCTCAGGAGAGGTTTGAGTGCCCTGCCAGTGCCACCAAGGCTGGAGGGACATCAGGATCACACAGATGAGCACTGGGGGATTTAGGGGATGTATCCCCCGTGTCTGCATCAATCAGAACACACAATAAACTCCTCCAGAGGGCTGGAGGGACCAGGAATTGTTCCTCTCCTTTCTGCCCATTCTCAGCTCAGCCCTCTGCAGCCAGAACATCTCCCCCAGTGCTCCCAGAGCAGTGCTGAGGTGGGGAATGGGTCACCCTGAGCTGCTCCTTCTGCCTGCTCCCGTTATAATTCAATACAACCACATATAAAAATGGTATTACAGATAATCAACCCCCTAGATTTTATAATGAAAAGTGTTTTGTTCAATATCACGTGTCAGACCAACAACTCCTTGTTGTATAAGCTTTTTCCAAATACCAGGGACACACTGTATATGAACCTCTGCAGCTGTCCCTGCCACAGAACAGAATTTTGGGTTAAAGAGACCTTTAAAGGTCATCAGGTGTGACCCCCACAACCTGCCAGAGCAGCCAGGCTGCATTGCTGTGCGACAGCAGCTCGCTGACAACAAAACCCAGCAGGGGAGGCTCAGGCTGATCCAGAGATCCATCCTACAGCAAGAGCCACTGCAAACTGTGGGGTTTCCTGAAGTTAAAAAAAGCAGAAGTTCACGGCAGCGTCAGGGATCCTCTCGCAGCAGTTTCTACAGCAGAGATTAGCTCTCAGTCTGAGTTTCCAGCACACTTCCGAAGGTTTCCTTGGATGCAGGGGTTGCCCATCGCGGTAATGTGTGCTCGGCACTAATGAGGCACTAATGGCACTGAGCACAAGCAAATCACGCCTCACAGAAACAATATTTGCACAGCTCATCAAAGTGCCGTGAAGGCTTACTAAGCACAGTGGCAGGAATTTCAATGACTGCAGATGCTCCGCGGAGAGAGGCTGTGCCGCTGGAAGGGTGGGGGAATCGCTGAATCACCTGGATGCTGCCCTTGGGGATGTCCCCTTCAGGGGCCACCCTGAAAGTGCTGCTGGCCTCATTCCAGAGTGACTGGGGAAGGTGACTGTGGACATTTCTGCACTGATGAAGTGCCCACCCTGCTCTGCCCCTCTGTGGAAATGAACGGCCACATCCTGAAAGCATCCACAGGGCGTTGGTGGCATCGAGAGAGGTGCAGATGACATCGAGAGAGGAATGCTGGTGACATTGAGAGGAAAGCTGGTGACATCGAGAGGAATGCTGGTGACATCGAGAGAGGTGCTGGTGATAATGGCAGGGCTGCTGGAGACATCCAGGGGTATTGGATTTTACCAATAGAGGGGGATGCCCACCAGTGCACCCCTGCACACCAACCCTACACTGGCATCAGTCCAGGACAGTAAATCCAAAAACCAGGCCCAAGGAACTGGTGCAGCAGTGATGGACTCACCCCAGGTCTGACAACAGCCAGGCTCTGCTGTGATCTCAGAACTGCTCTCAAACCACTCCAGAGGCTTTTACCCTCCCCAGTGCCACCTTTCACTGCCCAAACAATCCCACTCTGCTTAAGCACCAGGAATTATTTCCATCCATCAGCTGGGGAAGCAGGCTGTAATCCCAAACACACATAAGCAGTCTAAACTCCTTAAAAAAAATAAATAAAAAAAGGGAAAAAGATAAAGATGGGCTGCCTTTCCATCCTGCATCATTTAATCACCTCTTGAGTATGGCTTAAGCAGCTGGAGATATTAAACATTAGACAGAGCAGGTTTGGGAATTAGCAGACGGAGCTAAGGTGCTGCAATCACTGCTGAGGGGGAAAAGGTCAGGGAGCAGGGAGCACCCACTGCCCTGCCCAGGCTCTTCTCCAGCAGGGTATCCTGCAGGCTGGAAACATTCCTTGGCCAACCTGAAAAGCTCATTGAGAGCCAAATATAAACCTCTCTCCTGATGAGGACTTTTCCCTGCTGCATCCACCCAACAGGCAGTGCTCGCTTTCCAACATCTCACAGCAGAGCTCACTGCAGTCCCCCAGAAAGGCACAGTCAGAGAGATCAAAAAGCCTTAATTGTCAGAAAGAGCTGCTGAACCAATGCACCAAAAGTGGTGGGAAAAAAGGAATTTGTTCTTCTGAAAGAGTGACTCTAGAATTGCTCCATTCACACGGATTTTGAAATCTCCTCACGCTGAGCACCAGAAGCTCCAAGAGCTCTGTGGGAGCTGCTGTCTGACACCAGGGGCTCACTCCAGCATTCCTGCTGCCCCATCTCCCGGGAAATGCCTCCAGAACAGGGTTTCATGGCTCAGACAGGGCTGCTGGGCCATGAGGATGGCAAACACTCACACAGAGTCACCAGCTGAGCTCCCAGCTGACGACAGCCCTGGCTGGGAGCTGGAGCTGCCTCTGCTCCTGGGGGCATCAGCACTGGGATGGGATGGGAGCAGCACTGCCATCCACAACCAGCTTGGGAACAAGGATTTGCAGGCCAGGGACATTGCACAGAGGGACAGCAAGGTCCTGGTACCCTCTGATGGCCACACAGAAGCAGAAATTCTCCCTGTGGCTGCTTTAGCTCCTGGGATTTGTGGCTCTGCACATGCCACAGCCTCTGCATGGAGAGCCATCCCTATGGGAAACCATGGGCTGAAGCACTTCTGCTGCCATCCAGGCCTGTGCTAATGGAAGCCCTGAATGCTTCAGAGCTCCTGTTTGCACCTTTTGGCTTCTGCTTCAGGCAGGCCCAAAGCCACACAGAGCCCTGCCCGGCCACACTGCCCCAGCTGCACCTTCAGCCTCCCTGCACAGTTGGGATACAGCCCTGGCTCATCCCAGCATCCCAGCACCTCTGGTTCATCCCAGCACCTCTGGCTCATCCCAGGAGCTCTGGTTCATCCCAGGAGCTCTGGTTCATCCCAGGAGTTCTGGCTCATCCCAGGAGCTCTGGCTCATCCCAGGAGCTCTGGCTCATCCCAGGAGTTCTGGTTCATCCCAGGAGTTCTGGTTCATCCCAGGAGCTCTGTCCACCCCATGAGTTCTGTCCACCCCAGCAGCTCTGGCTCTCTGGCTCTGGCAGTGCCATACCTCACAGGGAAAGTGCTGCTACTCCAACACCCCTTTTTCAGACAGGGAAGTTGGTCACTGCTCTGCTTTTGAAGCCAGACTGCCTGAAACCCATCAAATTGCAGCCCATTTCCAGATGAGGTGGCTTCCACCTGGCCAGGCACAGGGGGAGCAGTGATCTGGGAGCAGGTCCATGCTGCAGACAGCCCCAGAGCAGGGCTTGGGAAGGGGCTCCTGACCCGGTGACCCCACAGATGTCCCGGGAGCTGAAGGAGCCATGGATCCCCAGCTGAGCCAGGGATCAGTGGGGAGGAAGGGCACATCCAGTGGGCACTGCCAGCCAGCAGCAAATCCAACAGCTCTGCACTTCCAAGGGCTGTGAGCACATCCCCGTGCGATGGGAAGATCCTCAGCAGATTAAAGCTGCACATCCTGCTTCCCTTTGCTCAGGAGGCACAGATCCAGGCTGGGAACCAGGCAGCTCTTTTAAAATAAAATGCAGCAGCCTGGGAGCTTCAGGGACACCCTCCACCCAGCCACCAGCACACCCCTCTGTCATATTGAGCAGAGGGCACTTGGCTCTCTGCTCTGCCCCGTTGGGAGAGTGCTCCTCACAAATTCCCAGCCTCATCCACAGCAGATGGGTCCTCCTGGGTGTTGGAGATGCCTCAGAGATCCCAAATTCCCACCTGCATCCCCCAGGGCTGTGCTCATCCCATCCCTGCTCAGACAGCACCCCTCTGTCCCTGCCCACCCCTGCCAGCTGTGGGTGGCTGCCTGGCAGCTGGTGAAATCTCCATCAGCATCACACTGCTCCCCCCAGCACCCCTGAGCTGTCCTGGGCTCTGGCTTCCCATGTAACCCATTTTTCCTCCTCAGTCCCCCTCCTGTGCCCTGGGAACACTGGAAGCTCTGTGCTTCCAGCTCCTGCTGCTGCTGTGTGACACCAGGGGACTCCCTGGGTGCTGCAGCCAGCCCTGCCTGGGATCTCCAAACAGAGATACGTTGCTGCTCGCAAAAAAAAAAAACAAACCAAAAAAAACCACCAGAAAAAAAGGGGTTGGGAGTTTCCATAGCTACAGCTTTACATGGCTCTGGTGAAGGCTCTGGCTCAAGCCCTGTAATGAGGCACAAGCAGAGTGTTTTTTCCCACTCCAGCCCAGCAAGGCAGCATGGCGCATGAATAAAGAAGAGGAGAAGAGAGGGGGAGCTCAGGGATCTTGGAAATAACACATAAATGTGAAGGACTGGAGTTTGGCACATGTTCCCTGCCATGGTGTTGGGCAGGGCATGAGCTGCACTGGGGCTGGGGGGGAAGGAGCCCCTCACTCATCACACAGTGGGTGAGAGGAACCTTCAGGCTGTTCCACATGGGCAGAGGACAAAAACTGCTGCTTTTAAATTCCTGTCTGCCTGCTGCTCCCGGGGCTGGACCTCAGGAAAGCACTGAGGGAAGTGCAGAGGTTTAGGGCTGCTGCCAGGGCAGAGCCACTGCCCACAGCACCTGGGACAGGGGACTTGCCTGGCTTCCCCTCCGTGGCCTTTGTTCCATGTAATGTCACCCCCTCAGGGCTGGTGTCAGCACTGTCACACGTGCATCTGCAAAGTGATCACAGAATCACAGAATTCCAGACTGGTTTGGGTCGGAGGGAGCTTAAATTTCATCTCATTCCACCCCCTCCCATGGGGGAACACCTTTCCTATCCCAGGTTGCTCCAAGCCATGTCCAGACTCCACTTGGACACTTCCAGGGATTGTGGACAAGAGGGAGAGGGGTTCCTCATTGTTTGCACCCTGGAGTTTTTCTATAGGCAGTAAAATCTCCTTATGTTATCCTCTTTAATAAGGATTTATCATTGCTGCATCAGGGAATTAATACAGACCGTCTGAGAGGGTAATTTTCAGATTCTTGGCAACTTACCATGAACCAGTTCCAGTAAATTTTCCCTTTTTTCCTCACCTTAATTTTGTTACAGCTTTTCCTGGGAGATGAGAGAGGGAAAGATTTAACTCAGAGGAAAAAAAAAAAAACCAAAAACCACAACGACAACCCCACAACAACAAAATCATAAGTGAAAGAGTGGAAAACATAAAGGAACTCACACAGCTCAGCTGAAAACCCTCATTAGGAGAATAAAGAAACTGAGAAAAACCTTCACACGAATTGCTCTGCTGAAGCCCACGTGGGCTGGGAACTGCCAGGATCAAATGTTTGAGGAGATATTGACTGTTCCCAGGGACAGCATCTTTCTGAAAGCAGAACACGTGTCAGGGATCTTCTTGCCTCTCGTCAGCACGGGGACGACACCAGCCCTGCCTTTGAAATGACTCCTTGGGGCTGGAGAGGCCCTGGAGAGCCAGGCAGTGGCTCCTGATCCTCATCTGCCACCTCCTTGCTGTGCCCAGCCCGGGAAATGCTGCACCGAAATGTGGGAAACTGAGGCAGGTGAGGGAGAAGAATGTGATCAGAAGGTTCTGCTTGGTGCTGGAGCATCCTGAGCAGGCTGCAGCTCCTCCTTTCCTTGCTTGGCTGACTGGCAGCACCTCAAAGGAGCAGAAAATGCCAGGGGGCTTCTGTCAGAAAGGCAAACCTCAGAGCAGTGCTCTGAATCCCAGGCTGAGCCTGGCTGAAGGCACCCACAGCAGCCCTGGGAGGGGTCATGGCCCTGAGCCCCCAGGGATGAGCCCACAGAAATGGTTCCAGCATCCTGGGAAGCAGGAGGAGGCTCACCCAGCACCCCAAATCCCAGCTGGATTCCAGCTTTCCTCCCTTGCACCGTGAGCTGGCTCTGCCTGAGCACAGTTGTTGGAACTCCTTGGGAAGCAGGAGTGTTCTCTGCTAAATAACACAGTTCATGTGCTGGACTGGGAGCCCAGGACCAAATCAGCAAAGCTGCTGATTTTCTGAGCTGGGATGAGATGGACTGGGAACCCAGAACCAAATCAACCAAACCTTCACTGATTTTCTGAGCTGAGCCTGGATGGACTGGGAGCCCAGAACTAAATCAACAAAGACTTCACTGATTTTCTGAGCTCTGCAGGCATCACCTCCCCCATGGAGCCCTTCATTACCATCCTGCCTCAACGTGAACCAGACAGAGCTGAAGTCTGAGTCTGACAAACCCAGAGCTGTAAAAATGTGAGCATCTTCCCTGCCCAGTGCCTGGGAGTGCCCCTTGGCACAGAAGAGCTCCTGAGATGCCCCTTAGGAAAGTCCAACCAACCAGAAATCTCCTCTGGGAATCAGGAATGCATCCCTGCTGATGGCCTGGTTAAAAAACACCTTCCAACCTGGCTGACACTGCTCCTGGGCTTGACAGAGCAGAGAATGGAGCATGTGGGAACCCAGGAATTTCTGCTGGGAGCTCAGGGTGCTTCAGTGCTGCCTCTGGTTGGTTTAATTGGGATTATCATGGAATTGCACCAGCCTGTGATATTTGGGTTACAAGGTGGTGTTAACAGCCCAATCAAACAAAACCTTTTTCATTTCAGATCCTGGAAAACCTGTACTAATTTTTGGGACCCTTCTCTTTTCCAGCAAAACTCCAGCAGCAGCAGCAGCATGTTCCAGTTTTATGCATCCCTGGGGCTGAGCAACTCTAATCCTCTGCAGTCAACAGTTCTGCCACAGCCCAGCAATCTTCACACTTTATATTTACTACCCATCAAGTCAGACAGTGTTTTACAGACTAACCCTTTGCCTGCCAATCTGAACATTCAACAATATATAGTATTTATAATGGTATCCAGAAATCAGGTAAGATCAGTGCTTGTTTTCTCAGAAACTGGTGCCACTGTTTTCTGTTTTCTGTAACCTGCATTGTTTTCTTTGAAAATACAACATAAACAAAAATGTGGTGCCAGAAACACAAGGGAAAATAGGTGCAACTAAGAAAACTCCACTTTCTGTGGGCTGAATCTGCTCCCACGAGCTTCTGTGAGAATCAGGAATAACTCTCGAGAAAACAGCAAAGCTGAAGTGTTGCAAATCAGAAAAAAATCATCTGGAACTGTCTAATATTCATTGTGCTTGTCTTCATCTCAGGGGGCTGGGCCTGCCCATGGGATGTCACATCCAGTGCTGGTCACAGGGATCACAGAATCCCAGACTGGTCTGGGTTGGGAGGGATCTGAAAACCCTTCTCAGTCCATCCCCTGCCATGGGCAGGGACACCTTTCACCATCCCAGGCTGCTCCAATCCCTGTCCAGCCTGGCCTTGGGCGCTTCCAGGGATCCAGGGGCAGCCACAGCTGCTCTGGGCACGCTGGTGCCCAGCAGGTCTGCCCTGAAAGCTCAGTGCTGCCAGGGCTGGGGACCCGAGCTGCCCTTGGCATCACAGACTGGTTTGGGACCTTCACAGGTCACCAAGTCCAACCCCCAGCCAGGAGCACATTCCCTGCTCTGGGTGGACCTTAACTCCAGCACACTCGCTCAGAAAATGGTTTTGGTGACAGCTGGATGGGAGACATCACCTGGAAAGCATTGAGAAACTCCTTTCAAGCATTTTTATGCATTTGGATGTGGAAGTGGGGCTGGCTCTGCTCTGCTGGCAGAGCTGCAGCCACAGGCAGTGGTAGCTTGGTGCCTGTCACTGTTTGCACAAGGAAAAAGCCACACAAGAAGCCCATGGGACAGCCATAAGTTGGAATTATTACCCCAGTTGCTCCTTTGTGTAACATAACAATAAACCCACTAAATTTTCCTAACAACAAACGCAAATCAACGCTCATTATCCTTCCCCTCCCAACTCCACTCCCACTCTCTCAGCAGAGCTATTTTCCCCCAGATCCCACCACTAATCTTCCCAGGGCTTAGCTTCCCAGCAGGCAACACCAATCAGACCGAGACACATCCTTCCCCTTCCCCAGGAGAGCCTGCATCCCTGCAAATCCCTGCTTGCACTGGTGGAGAATTTGGGCAGAGATCCCCAGCAGCGAGGCCGTGCATCTCCTCAGCCACCCTCCCACAGCTGGGACACCTCCAGTTCCTCCCAGAAAACGGCTTGGATTGACACAAAATGCCTTCTGTCTAGAGGAAAACTCAGTTTTCCCTGTCACTCCACGTTGTGTTAAGAAGAGTGGCAGGAGGAGCATCGCTGCCGGCAGTGCAGGAGATCTCCGTCCCTGCACACCCTGGCACCTTCTGAGCAGGTAGGCAGCAGGCAAAGGAGAGAGTTCATGGTTTGCCAAAGCCCAGGCAGGAAGATCCATGATGGATCTAAACCCAAATTCAGGCAGGGAGAGCAGGGAATGCAGATGAAAACCCCAAATGCAGGCAGGGAGAGCAGGGAACCCAGATGCAAACCCCAAATGCAGGCAGGGAGGGCAGGGAATCCAGATGCAAACCCCAAATACAGGTAATGGAGAGAGTAGATGGTTTGCCAAAGCTCAGGCAGGAAGATCCATGATGGATCTAAACCCAAATGCAGGCAGGGAGAGCAGAAAACCCAGATGCATACCCCAGATGCAGGTAAAGGAGAGAGAGTTAATGGTCTGCCAAAGCCCAGGCAGGAAGATCCATGATGGATCAAAACCCAAATGCAAGCAGGAAGGACAGGGAATGCAGATGAAAACCCCAAATGCAGGCAGGGAGGGCAGGGAATCCAGATGCAAACCCCAAATACAGGTAATGGAGAGAGTAGATGGTTTGCCAAAGCTCAGGCAGGAAGATCCATGATGGATCTAAACCCAAATGCAGGCAGGGAGAGCAGAAAACCCAGATGCATACCCCAGATGCAGGTAAAGGAGAGAGAGTTAATGGCATGGCAAAGCCCAGGCAGCACCCTCTGCCTACACCAGAAGCAGACGCGGGTTTCAAGCAGGAGCTCTGCCGGGATCGCACTGTCCCTGCCGGTCACCTCGGAAATACCACAGCATCTCCCAGGCAGAAAAACCCAAACACCCCAGAGAGAAGCGAAGGAGGAATATTTGGAAGAGAAACGAGCCAAGCCCTCTGTAGGTAAGTTATTTTTCTCGCAGGAAGCCGTGCCTGTGAGTGATGCTTCAGCTGAACTGTGATTTTTGCAGCCGCTCCGGGGACTCGTCTGACGCTTCCCTGTGAAATCCTCCTCGCTCCCGGCACGCTCCCGCAGCATCACAGCAAATTCCAGCCCCAACGGAGCCTCCGTGGCATCTTTTACAACAAAGTCCTCATCTCTGTGCTGTGATCGGTGAAGCTTTGAACCTCAAGGCATTTTTTGATCGCGTTCAGCTGAAGTGAACCCAGCTGGGGAGAGGTTGGAAGAGGAGGGATGCATCACAGGGCTGAGGTGATCCCCAGGGGATTTCAAAGCAGCTCCATCACCCAGCAGTCCGGGGGGTTCTCTCAGCCACTTTTCTGGCATTTATACTGATAGTGTTCCCCCTTTAGTCCCAAACACTCTGTGAGTAAAGAGAGGAGCAGGCTTTGCCTGGTGCCAGCTCTGTGGGGACAAGGCACTGCTACAAGAGGCCACCATCGTGGTCCAGGGACCAGCTCTGCACTGGGAAAAACACAACCACCCAGGACTTTTCCTGCTGGTTTGCTGAGATGGGAAGATTGGAAAAAATGCAACCACCCAGGACTTTTGCTGCTGGTTTGCTGAGATGGGAAGGAAGGGGAGGAAATCCCAGCTGTGTGGCCTGCTCAGCACTTGCAACTCCCCCGGTGTAATGAGCTTATGAGCTTCTGCAGCTCAGATGAGCGCGTACCTAGAGCAAAGACATGGCCTGGCCTCAGAGCCAGACCTAAAGCTGGTTGTGCCCAGGGCTACATCCCCTGCTGAGCAAGATCATCTCCTTTATCCCCTCCCCAGGAGAGGCCAGCCAGCCCAGCCTTGGCAGAGCCTAAGCTGGACTTCTGTAGCAATTCAAAGGGTAGAAAACTGTTTGGGGTTTTTTGTTTGTTTTTTTTTTTTTTCACCAAAGCCTGTATTTCAGGCAGTTTCCTGTGGCTGTCTCACCACCTAAGGATTTTGTGATTGTTATCTTGGCAAGGGAGGAAGAAGAGGACGGGGCTGTGGAGCAGGAGGGCAGGGCTGGAGCAGCAGTGGGTGAACAGAAGGGAAAAGGGAGGCATGGGCAGCAGGCTGGGTGTGTGGGATCTGAACAGCTCCCAAGGGCTCCCCCAGCACTGACACAGCCTCACAGCAGCACCAGGTGAGGCAGAGGAGGGCTGGAGGCAGCGGCACAGCACGGTCCTGCTGCAGGCAGAGCCCCAGGGCTCCACTGAGTGGAACTTGCTCACCCCACTGCCCCTCGGGGAAAAACACCGGTGGAACGGGAAGATATGTGAACCCATTTCCTCTCTGAGGGGCAGGAAATCATCAGTGAGCATGAATTCTGCCTGCCCTGGGGCTCAGGAGAGCAGGCAGCAGTGCCTCCTCCCGTGTGAGGGACAGCAGAGCCACAGCTCGTCCCTCCCTCCACACGAGCAGCATCCCTGTCACCTGGGCCAAGGGAGGGGAGCACAGCTGGCCCCTGGCTCCTGCCAGGAATTCACTTTTCCTTTTTTTTCCACAGAGATTAATTCAGTGCTCTGGGACAGGCTGAACAGAGGCGTGGGCTCCAAGTGGCTCCTGCTGTGGCCCCCCAGCCCCCTCCCCCTGCAGAGCCTCCCGCCCTCGGCTCAGGTGCTCAGGGGCAGCTGCTTTATCCATGGCTAATGACATTTATTTTCCCCTCAGTGCCTCGAGGAGGGCTCTTTCTCTCGCCCTCTCTGCTGATGTGAATCCTGCTGCCCTATTATGCTGATCTGAGACCTTTTTTTATTGTTGAACTGTTGGTGAGCTCCCCTGCATCCCCCATCTGTGCCCCCCAGCCTGCTCTTCCTTCAGCCATTTCCCAGCTTTGATCCCACCAGCGCTGAAGCAAAGAGCAAACCCCCTCACATTTTCAGCTTGGATCAGGTCCCTCACCTGGCTGGGACAGGCTGAGCCTTACTTTTGGGTTTTTGGTAAAATGTCCTTCAGAAAAGGCAATTACCACAGTGCCATTAAAGCTTTCCCCACTGCACAGCCAGAGAAGTCGCTGGGAGCCTTTTGAAATAACCTTTAAACAATAGATCCTGTCTTGTTTACTGAATGTTTCTGAACTCAACAGTAATGCATCCAGATGTCACCCCTGCCTACCGTAGGCCTAACTATTTCTGGAAACACACCAAAGGCAAATTGCTTGGATAATGTCAGATATGGTTGCAAAAAGAATATGACAAGTTTCCATCTCCTTGATAAAAGCTGTGGAGCACAGAGTTATTTCCCAGGGCAGCAGAGCCGTGTGTACCTTCCACTCAGCCCCGTGTAGGAGCTGCATCCCTCCCTCCTTCTTCTCATGGGCTGGTGGACAATGGCACATGTTTTCCAGCTTCCAGCTCAGGAAAACATCAGTGTTGCTGTCCAGAGGAGCTCAGCACGCTCACAACATCCATGTGTGTGGCTGCAGGTGGCTTTTGTCCTGCGGGAGGGAGATGAGGGAGAAGGGAGATGGTCAACAGGGCTGAGCTGCCCTGCTGGTGCCTCAGCTCGTCTTGTGCCATTGTTGGGAATGGAGTAAAAGGTCAGCTCTGAGCAGGAGACAACTCTGTCTGAAGTGAGAGGGTGACAGAACTCACCAGCCCCTGGCTAGTGTCCTGTCTCCACTCCTTGTCCTGCCAAGGGCAGCTCACACTGAGGGAGGTGCTGGACCCAACACTGTCCCTGCTGACGCTCAGCTCCAGAGAGAAATCTGTACTCTTGCACACACAGGATGGGGTAAAATCATCACTGTGGTGGTTCTGGCCTAAATCCAGTCCTGTCCCCCCTCAGTGATGCCTCTGACACCCTGAGAATCACATCTGCGTGGAGCCTGCTCCTCCTGCTGCTGCCCTGAACTGCTGCTAATGGGTCAAGGCTGTCATTAACCTTCCCAGGGACAAAGAGCTCCAGAGATATTTCAAAATATTATTCTGACCTTTAATTTTGTTCCCCAACCTTTCCAGCTGCCCTCTGGCCAGGGCTGCTCTAGCAGGTTCCTGAGGTCCCAGGCCTGTCTGGGTTGGTGCTGGCTGTGAGCTGAACGTGGCTGAAAGGTCTGGAGAGGGTCGGAGTCCACCACCCCCCTCTCTGTCACCCCTCTGCCCGTCTGCACTGCTGGGATAAAGGCTGTTTGCTCAGGCAAAGGGGGAACCAATCCTACTGTAAAAGATCACAAGGAGAGAAGGAGATAACACCCAATGACCTGGGAGAAAACACAATTTAAATGAGGAATGAGCTTCAAGTTCAACCCCAACAGCTGCCACCTCTGCTCCATCCTTCCCTGCACCTCTTCAAAGTCACAAGCTGCATCACCAGCCGTGGCTGCAGGAGCCCTGCCAGCATGCAGCACCTCTTTCCTGGCCATGTCCTTCTCCATATCCATGACAACACCACAGCCAGGTACGGGAACAGCCCGAGTGACAAGGGACCAGCCATCCCTGCTTTCTCCACCAGCACTGCGCAGCCAGAGGGAAAAGCCTGAGTCAGGCAAATCCCTTGGAGCTTGGCCAGCTGCAAAAGCCCTCCTTGCCCCACGTGCTGGGCGCTGAGGACACATCCTGACACCCCAGAGGTCAGTGGCACGGACTGTGCCAGGCTGTGAGCAAAGCTCTCTGGGCTGCACAGAAATGCCTGAGGGAGCTGAGCACCTTTATCTCTTTGAATCTGGCACCCAGCAGAACTTTTAAAGACCCTAAAGGGGTGCTGAGGAATGGCTGTAGGGTCAGAGTGGGAAACATTTAGAAAGGCTTGGGTCAATAAACCACAGGCAGTGAGTCTGTCCCTTACCCATTGCTGAACACATTCTCCTCACAGAGAAAAGGGTTCAGGCTTGGCTCTCATGTCACCTCCACGAGGGTTTAGGGACTGCCAGAGATTCAGTGGAAAAGGGTCAGGAGATGTGACAGCCAGAGCCTCTGCCAGGCTCTGCTGGAGCCCAGTGAGGACACAACCAGGAGCCACAGCACTGGGGATGTTCTGCCACTCGTTGTGCCCAGGTAGGCACAGGTATTTCAGAGCTGCCTGTGTTTATAACCTGTGCCCACTGGCAATAAACCAGAAAAGAACAAATGCTGTTTCCTTCCTTCCCCTCAAATCCCCACATCCTTTCTGAACGAGAACCAATGTACTGCAGGGTGAGAAATCAACATCAGTAGCTTTGCAGGGGATTTTGTTGAAGTTCTTTATCTCTCCTGAGCACCAGCACCATTCCTTAAGAGGTCCTGTCATCACTCTGCACAGAAATCCTGACATGCAGAAGAAGGAGGTTACACTTCTAATTACAGCTGCACAGTCTTTAAGGTGTTTAAAATCTCTTTTCACCAACTGACAGCCCCTAATGCACCTTTCTGCCTGTTTCAGGCAAGAAGAAAATCAACCACAGAGACTGCAAACAACTCCAGTTATTCACAAGGCATTGCAGTGGGGCAGGAGCCTCAGCACAGGTGTGGGATAGTTGAGGCACTCACTTCATGCACAATTCATGCTTTCCCTCACAGCACTGTAATTTAGATGCTTCCTCAGCGAAGACAAGATGTGATGACTAAAAACCCCATCCCACTGGGTACTTTTGCTCAAATGAAGTCACCCAGGAGCACCATCTGCACTCTAAAAATCGGGATAACCCGCCAGGTTCCCAAAAATGACAGCCATACATCATGACAGACTGAAGTGCAGAGTTTTCCCTTCTAGGTTTTATGCTGATTTCGCTGCTCCTTTCAGGCTGGAAGACAATCTGTTGAGCCTCAAAGTGCCGTCTTCTCTTACCTTGAATTTATTCTGCCAGAGAACTGTCTACCTTAATGAGTATGAGCACACCCCCACTGCCTCCCAAGTTTGGTGATCTGTTATGTCAAATATAAATAATCCTGTCTGAAAGCGGTCGATATGGGGAAATGAAAAGCCATCTTCCCTTGGGGGATTTCTCTCTCCCTCCCACAGCCCCCGTGAGCCCTCAGGCTACCTTTAATGTGCTGAGCAGCATCCATGTGGCTCTGAGAGCACAGACCTCGATGGCTGCTGGATGCAGAGTGACAAAAACAACCCACAGGTGACTGTGCCATCACCTTCCTCGCATTCCACCCTGCATCCCTCTCCATCACCACCGCTGTGCTGAGTGGGAGCTGATGGGATGGTTTCCTACCTAACCCAGGACTGGGGTGTCCTACAAACTCATTGGGGTGGAGAGGGGGATTCTGATGTCCTTTGGGGCCAGCACATGAGATGGAAACAAAGTGAATCACATGGCTCAGATGTCCAGACAATGGAGAGAGGCCGGTTCCAGTCCCACACTGACTGTGCAAAGGGGACCGAGGTGTCCCTGGGGCAGAGGACACGACCTGCACACCCAGGAGAGCCATGGGATGGGGGCAGCTTTCCCACTCCACCCCTGAAAGGTGCTTTTATGACATTTCTCCTACGCTTTGGAGCTGAGGATGCTGTAGGATGAGGGAAAGCCGAGCCTGGAGCACCCCAGGATTTTCCACGCAGGTCTGGGGTGGCCGGACTTGCCCGGTCCCTCCGGGCAGGCTCTGGGGGAGCGGCTGCCCTGCAGTTCTCCATGTCCCTCCTCACCGTCTCCCCCTCCAGATCCTTTCCCAGCCCTCTCCCGGCAGCGGGGCTATCCTGTGCCTGCTGCCCTCCTTGCGGGCATCCCCGGGATGCGGGGCTCGCCGCCGGTTCCCCGGAGCAGCGGTCCCCGGCAGTTTCGGATGCACCGGGGGGCGGGCGGCGGGGGCGGGAGCGAAGCAAACAGGGAAAAAACACCGCGAGAGACCCCAGCGCTGGGAGAGACGGGGAGAAGGGGCCCGGCAGAGCCGGGGGGGGTCCCGCGGAGCCCCCGCGCCGGTGCCTTCTCCCTCTCCGCTTACCTTCACACGGGGGAATGGGGCCGGCTCGCTCAGGTGAGGACCGCGTCTCCCGAAGTCTCCCGCTCGCAGAGCATCAATACCAAAATAAACGTTTAAAAAAAAAAAAATCTAAAAAATGAAATAACGATCAAAAAATATACATATATTAAAAATAAGCGGCAGAAAGGAGGCTGAGGAGGCGGGCGGCAGCGGCGGGCGCGGAGCAGGCAGCCGGCAGCAGCCACCCCTGTCGGCACATGGCCGGGCCGGCGGCTCTGCGGGGGCCGCTCCCGCCTCAGCCCGGGATGCGGGGCCGCTCCCCATTCCCATCCCGGGATGCGGGGCTGCTCTCCTTTCCCTTCCCGGGGTGCGGGGCCACTCCCCATTCCCAGCCCTGGATGTGGCCGCAGGGTCCCAGCCCCGTCATGCGGGGATGCTCTGGGTATCCAGGAGGGGCAGAGCGGCGCTGGGAGATGGGAGAATCACCCCAGAGCTGGGTTAGCCCCAAAGAGACAGGGGTCATCCTGCCACGGACCCGGACCACCCCCCTACAGAGCCGGGTCATCCCCTCTATACCCAAATCACCCCCAAACAGAGTGGGGTCACCCCCTGTGTACCCAGACCACCCCCTTACAGAGCCCTGTCACCCCCTTAGAGAGCCCTGTCACCCACCACGGAGCCAGAGGATGCTGGTTTGGATTAGAGAGCTTCACCCCCCAGTGCTGGCACAGGAAAAGGAGCCCCCTCCTCATCCCCAGGGAAGGGACAAAGCCAAAGCAAACCCTCAGCACCCCCTGTTTGATCCCACACGGCCCCCAGGGCATTTTACAGGTGATGTGAGTTTGTTCCCTGCTCTGTTTTTCAGGGTCTATGCTGGGGTTTCATCTGGTTTTGGTTTCATGGACAGAATAGGGAATATCTCTCCTCTTCCCAAATCCATGCCCATTCCAGCACAAGCTCAGCTCAGAGCCCTCATCCACAGCTTTTTCCCAAAGTGGTGATTTTCTGCAGCGGTGAATCACAAGGTTTCCTTAATGCTGGGCTAGTGATGACTCTTCAGAGCTGGAAAAAGCAAAATTTGGGACAAAACCTGAATCCTAGATGGGCATTACCCCTCTAGCAGGTGGGCAACCTGCAGAAGCACCACTACAGGAGACGTGGAGGTTGTCCCCCAGCCCCAAGCTGGTGTGACAGGGGAGCACACACTGCCCCAGCTCTCCCTGAGCTCTGCAGTCCCTGGTCCCCGGGCTCCCTGCAGAGCTCCCCTGGGCACAGAGGATGCTCAGTGTGTCTCAGGAGGCTCTGCCACCATCCTTGGCTCTTGCCACCCAAGCTGTCAAACTCCTGGTGCAGCAGGGACCTTTCTGCAGGCCCCTGGATTGTCTCTGTGTGACTTTTGTCCTGCAGCATTCATTTCCCTGGCACTGAAACTCATTCCCAAGAACTAACTTAATTTTTCTCATCAGCAGTTCCAGCCCATCGATACTTTTCTGTCCCTCTCAACTGATGGGAATAATCAGTGTTTTTATAGCACATCTGCTCTTTTTGAGATGGTATCGCTCGTAGCACTCCTTTAATCTATACAGAGGGAAACAGTTGTATTTAATTAATTGCTCCCCAAATAAACTGATCACCTCCAGCAATTCCAGCACACTTTACATGCAGTTCAAAAGCCTGTGCAGAGATCTGAAAGGAAAAGCACTCAGTGTGATGACAAGAAATGAAGGTGAGGGGAAAAAAACACAGTTTGTCTTTAAAGAGTACTTAAGACAATTATTATTTAATTATTCTATCAAATCACTTAATACTGAACTGTGTTGTGATTGCTGTTGAGTTTTTCTTCAAGGTTGCTTGAACCACGTACAGAAGATGTTGAAGGGCTGTGCTTTAAAAAAAAAAAAAACACCCAACCAATTTTAGCTTTTTATTACTTGTGCAGGTCAAACGTCATTGTCTGGCAATTTGTCACTGTATCCTTGCTCAGAAATATGAACTATGGAGCTTCTCTGCTTGGCCCATTCATTTTGGTTTCAATGCCTGGCCTCAGGTACTGCAATAAACATCCTCCTTGCTTCCCAGGGAGATGTCAAAGCAATTCTCACGGAGCTGAGCCCAGGATAAGAAGCAAGGAAAAGCAATGTTATAACAAGGACTTAGCAAATGCTTGGGTTGCCTTGAGAGAGTACAGAGCTTTTTTTTTTGGACTTTAACATGAGGTTTGCTTACCCTAAGAGCAATTCTGGGAAATCAGAATTCTGTGAAGGAGAAAAATGTTTTTATAATGTATTTCTGTATTGCACTGATGTACAAGACCTCCATGGTGAGCACGGTCTGGGCTGTGCAAACACGGATTCCCCAGAATTTGGAACAGAAATTTTTACAGAAGGGAAGTGCTAATTAGCATCCACAGTTTGGGAGCCAGTTGATAGCCTCGAGACCTGGCAGCTGGCCAGCCACAACTTTCATCAACCCCAACATTTGGGAAGTGTCCTGTGCCTGCCAAGTCTGTGGGATAAACAGACCCAGCAGCAGCCAGGAGCCAAATCATCTGTGGGTTTGAAGTGCAGTGCTCAGGTTGTGCTCACCTGCTTCCCTCAGCATCACCCCTGGGTTATTCCCAGTGTCAGTCCTTCGGTGATTTTGTGCCCTCCCACTCCTGCAACCCCAAATTCTTGGTTTTCTCCTTTGACTCACAGCTTGGCATCAAACTGCCCAGGAATATTTTATGATCTTCCCATCACTCAGCATCCAAGGCTGCTCTCTTTTTTTTGCCCCACCTCCAGCTTGCTCCATCCCCAGGGAAGGCTCTCCTTTGGTTTTCCTGGCCCTGGAGGAATCTCCCACCTGAGACTGATCTGTGAGCACAACCCACAGCCAAACCTGGGCACTGCTGGGAGCAATGGGCTGCTGGAGCACTGCCCAGCTCCCTGGGTGTATTCCCAGGGGAGCACACCAGCCTGGGGGATGCTGGTGATGTTTTTATCCTCAAAACTCCTTTGGCAATTGGAGTGTGGTGGATGTGACACACATCAAGCGTGTGGCCTTCCAGAGATGCAATAAAACACACACTCAACTGAAATACAGCAGCCAAAGGCTCTTAATATTGCTAAAGATCCCACTGCTTTTGCAGGGCTCTGTTCCATGAGGAGAACACAGAGTAAGGGCTCTCTAACCCAACCCTGCACGTGGCAAACCCTGGGAGTGGGTTTGGGATCAGTGACAACACAACCTTGGCATCACCTGCCAAACTCCCTCCTTACCCATTCCTAAGGACAGAGCTTTTTCCTCAGCTTCTCTCTGGCATTTGTTTTTACCTGAAGCTCCCTGGCAGTGACAGGACCCCGTGTGTGGAGTTTTGCAGGAGGATGCAGCTGCAGCAGATGCTCTGAGGCTCAGCTCACAGTGCCAGCCACCCTCTGGTCCTCATGGAGGGACCAGCTGCTTTTCTCTGCCTCTTCCCCACGATTATGGAGATTCCTTCTCTTGGATGGTCTCTGAGCTGATCCCAAATATTCATGGCAGCAGCCTGAAAAGTCACTGCCTCCTCCTCCTCCTCCTGTCTGCAGCACCTCAGTCACCTTCACTGGATTTAATGCTGAATTTTATATTGCTGAGAGCAGCAGTGATTCCAGCTTTGTGCTCTTCCACAGCCACCTCTCTGCACCTGCTTTAGCCCCCCACGATGTCAGAACCACCTGGCTTTTAACACAGCCCAAACAGCTGCCCCAAACTGGAGCACCCCTTGGTGTTCCTCTTGCATCCAGTGCCATGGCTTTAGGCAGGAGCTGAAGGTGCCCTGGGGACACATCAGCCACGTGTCACTCTGAGAGGTGTCTGCCCTTGAAGGTGACAACCTCAGGGTGCCAAAGGATGAACCTGGCTAACAGATCAATCCTTCCATGAGTATCTGGGCAACGCTGGGAAAAAGGCAGAGCCTTTTGTCACAGCCTTGGAAAATCCAAGGATTCCTGGAAACACCTTCCCCTTCAAGCTTCCTGAGCTTGTCAAGAGGTTTGTAGGGCAAACCCTCCCTGTACAGAAGCCACATTGAGTTTACCAAAGGAAATCTCCTTTATCCACAATTTCTAATCTTTATTAGTCCTTCTGCTAAGCTGTGCATCACAAACCTCAAAGAGCAGGGCCTTCAGCCTTTGCCATCCAATGCTCCAGCCCTTTTCTAAGCTGATGAAGCTGCATCTCCAAACTCCTCAGGCTCTCTTGGCCCCATGTCCTCTCCATGCTGATCCAGCCTGCTGTGGGATCCTCAGGAAGCAGCTCAGTGCCAGCAAATGAGGGCCAGAGGAAGAACAAGAAGAAAGGTTGGCACTGAGTGCAGAGCCCCATGCAGGAGGGCTCAGCACCAGCCTGTCCCCTGGAAATTGGTGTGGCAGGCAGCCCTGGAGCTGTGCCCACAGCAATTCCAGCTCCTTTTGCTGCCATTTCCAACCTAAGTGAAGAAGAATTCTCCCCTGCCTTTGCAGAGGTGGGAGAGAACTCTTCAGGGAAATTAAGAGTGGTCCTGTGAAATCAGGGATGGCTGGTAGTGGAGGAGTGCAGGGTGTTCTGTGTCTGAAGAGGGGGAAAGGGGATTTGGTGTGGTTTTTAAAGGATAAAACAGATCTGTCCTTTTGGAATTTGGAATTCTCCACCACAGGTCAGGGGATGAATCTTGGAGATGTGTCAGCTTGGATTCACATGGAGAGAAAGAGGAGAGAAAACAAGTGGAGTGATGGATGGAGTGATGGATGGATGGATGGATGGATGGAGGATGGATGGATGATGGATGGAGGGATGATGGATGGATGATGGATGGAGGGATGATGGATGGATGATGGATGGAGGGATGATGGATGGATGATGGATGGAGGGATGATGGATGGATGATGGATGGAGGGATGATGGATGGATGATGGATGGAGGGATGATGGATGGATGATGGATGGAGGGATGATGGATGGATGATGGATGGAGGGATGATGGATGGATGATGGATGGAGGGATGATGGATGGATGATGGATGGAGGGATGATGGATGGATGATGGATGGAGGGATGATGGATGGATGATGGATGGAGGGATGATGGATGGATGATGGATGGAGGGATGATGGATGGATGATGGATGGAGGGATGATGGATGGATGATGGATGGAGGGATGATGGATGGATGATGGATGGAGGGATGATGGATGGATGATGGATGGAGGGATGATGGATGGATGATGGATGGAGGGATGATGGATGGATGATGGATGGAGGGATGATGGATGGATGATGGATGGAGGGATGATGGATGGATGATGGATGGAGGGATGATGGATGGATGATGGATGGAGGGATGATGGATGGATGATGGATGGAGGGATGATGGATGGATGATGGATGGAGGGATGATGGATGGATGATGGATGGAGGGATGATGGATGGATGATGGATGGAGGGATGATGGATGGATGATGGATGGATGGATGATGGATGGATGGATGGATGGATGGACGGATGATGGATGCTCATCCCATGGTGGAAGGCATCTGGAATGAGCCGACACAGCCACGGGCTGAGAATGTCACCACAGGTGAGCATGGAGGGTGGGAAAAGGGAGGCACTGGTGGATACTGGGAACCTGGGCTTGCACCTGCTGGGGGAAGAGTCACCACCACTGGGAGGACTGGGCCAAGCTTCCCATGCCTCTCCTGCAGAGCGAGGCTGGAGCAGAGTTGATCCTGCCTGGAGCATCTTTTGCGGGGACACGTGAATCTGTGTTCCAATGCGTGGAGATGGTTATTGCAAAGCCACTTTATTTCTGGTGTTGTTATTGGCAGGGGAGTGGGAGTGCAATACAATTTTAGCCACCCTGATGTCTCTGTGTCCCTTACATCCCACCTCCATTCTAGAGCAGCTTTTTCCTCACATTACACGATCCTTTTGACTGTACAAAAGGGACTTTTTGCACCTGAAATGGTAAAAAAGTGAGCTGGTCCTGCAGAGCAGGGTCAGGTGTGGGCAGTCCTGGGAGAGTTGGTGTGTATCCCCACCACCATCAGCACCCCTGGCCCCAGCAGGAACCAGGATTTCCTTGCATATGGCAGGAATAGGGAATGACCACGATCTGTGTGAGGCTCAGAGAGGAAGAACTTGCTCATGGAGGATGTCCATCACACCAGGAGCCCAGCCCAGCCCTCAGGCACGAGCAGAGCAGGAGCAGCCCAGCCAGCAGCACCTTTTTGTTCATTTAAAAACATCCCACTGAAGATCAGGGTGGGTCTCCAGAGCTGCTGAGTAAGAGACCACCCCTCAGATAAACTCCACTTCCCAAAGCTCACTCAAACCTCTCCCACCTCCCACTGGCACTATCCCCTGGACCACACAACGCTTCATAAACACACCCAGAGAACGCTTTTGTCTCTTCCTGTCCTTTTCAGATATTTTGGGTATTTGTGGCAATCTCTCCTGTTTATATAACAAAGCCACAGCCCAGTGTTTGTGACACCATATCCATGGAAACCCTAATATAGCATGCACAGGCGAGGAGATCTCATTAGGTGCCTCAGCTGCGGCAGCACTGGGGAGGGAATTTCTCTGGGATGCTCTGCTGGGAAGGGGCCTGGCTGCTCACCCAGCCTGGAGCAGCTGGCAGAGCAGTACCACCTCCCAGAGAGCAACCAGTGCTTTCCTTTGGGTAATTTTGGCCATTCTCCTGCTGTCCCTTCACCAGCTCACCGTGGCTTAGCCCAGACAGCCACCTTTGGCTCTGCAGATCTGTGGGTGCATGGCTGGAGCAGGGGGAGAGGCAGAAGGGATGGAGCTTCTCAGTCAGGGCAGTGCAGTCCTCACCTTCAGTGCCAGAGCAGGAGCAGAGACTGAGATGTAAAGAGCAGCTCAGGTCCAGTTCTGTCCCTAATTTGGGGTGAGTGGCTCAGTGGGGAGGTCTGAGGCTGGTTCCCCTTTGGATGTGATCCTCCTGGGGAATGAGGCAAAAGAAAATCTGGTCCTGAGGAAGGCAAAACAGGTTGGGAGAAAGCAAGAAACTGGAACAAGCAGAGGCTTGGCAAGGGGGATTGTTACAGCAATTGTGCTGTAAGGCACAAAGTCAGTGCAAGGAGGAAGGAATGGCTCTTCCCACCCATCCCTGCTGGACCAGTCACCTCCAAGGGTTCTGTCCTGGCTGGCACATGGCACATCTGTGAGTTAAAACAGCTCAGGCTGCTGTCACACGTGGAAGTTCCCTGTAAAACCTCACAGCTCTCTGTGGCCCAGGTGGCACAGGGACACTAAAGCTACTTTAGAGAGGGCAGACACTCACCTGTACCCCTGCTGGGCAATTGGAACTCAGATTGGCAGGGACAGCGCCCTCCTGGTGCACAAAAAACCCCATGAGCAGCCTGCATATCCCTTCTGATTCCATATGGGAACAGGACTGGGCAAAGAGATCCTTTGGGAAGGATGATAAACAATCTCCCCACCCTGGGGTGTGATGGAACAGATCCTGTGAGTGGTGGGGCTGCTGCACGGCCCTGATCTGCTGTCTGAGGGCTGGATTTGGCCAGAGGAGTGGCCCACATTGACCCCTGCAGGGTCACCAAAGCTGAGCATCCCCCCGTGTGCCAGCCCACCTTTCCCCTGCTCACACACGGCTCCAGCCTGAGTCAGACCCTGCCAAACCTCATCAGCACGCAGGCAAATTCGATCCTGGGGCTGGGCAGGGCTGTGCACAGCAGAGCCCCGGGGCACGGAGAGCGGCACCGGCCGCGGGAGCAGACACAAAGCTTCCCTGCCATCCCTCCCTGCCATCGCCCAAATTGAATTTCCATTTCTGTTAGCGAGGCAATGGATTATAGCTCGGGGGGGCTGCTGCCTGCTTCAGCCCCTAATTCGGAGCATCAATTGTGTTTAAACTCCGTACCTGTGAGGCAGCCTTTGTTCCAGGGGGGCAGCCCTCCCTGGCACCGCTGGCCACCAGCTTTGCAGCCAGGCAGGGAAGTGGCGAGGGAAAGCCACTCGGCTTTTTGTCACCGGGAGGGTTTGGGTGTGTGGCTCTGCAGCTCCCGGGTTGAGCATCCAGCCCAGCCCAAAGCAGCCCTGCCCTGGGGCTCACAGCCCGCTCCAGGTGTTCCCGGGCATCTTTTCTGCTTTTCTGCCTGGAGAGGGGCATGAGGGCTGCGGGGACACTCGAGTCCCATCTCCAGCACAAT
Source organism: Onychostruthus taczanowskii (assembly GCF_017590055.1). Classification (NCBI taxonomy): domain Eukaryota; kingdom Metazoa; phylum Chordata; class Aves; order Passeriformes; family Passeridae; genus Onychostruthus; species Onychostruthus taczanowskii. The sequence goes on from NW_024499796.1 coordinate 7,533,930, forward strand.
CCTGCCGGCATTCCCTTCCTCAGGAGCTCCCACAGGGGCACAAAGTGGCTGCTCTGCCCTGGAGGGAAGGGCAGGACCCGCGGCTCCCACCCCTCAGCCCTCCCGTGGGACGCTGCTCCCGAATGAGTTTCCCAGTCAGGAAACTCTGGCGTTTCTACATCTCCTTGAAGTCTTAAAATAAACACCCCGAGCAATGAGTGTAAAGCTGGATCCTCACTCCTTGCCTGGATTTATGAGCCACGACTCAGGAGAAACTGAAAGGGAGGAGAGAGGGACATGTACATAATTTTTTTTCTCTGTCTTCAAATAAATTCTCAGCCTTATCTGCAAAGTTCAGCTGTTTTCAAGCTGACCTGCCCGTGTTCTGCTGTTCCACTGCAAATTCCCCCTGTACAGGAGAGCTCAGGAGCTCCACTTGCACACGCCAGCAACCTGGGGTTTCATCTCTGATAGAGGGAGGCAGAGCTTGTTAGCTGAGGACCCCCTCCTGCCCCCGGTGAGGATCACTCTGCCTTCCTGCCGTGCTTGGCAGCTCAGCATCTTCTCTTTACAATGAGGAAACGAAGCCAAGAGAGGAGGACAAGTGGGTGAATCTGCTTGGAGGAGATCAGGGATAGGGAAGGACAAAAATCTGTCCTATGGGGCTTTTGTAAGGCAGCCAGGCTTGTGTAATTCTCGAGCATCGGGGGGATGAGGGACATCCATCTGATGCCTTCAGTGTGTCCAGGAGCCTCAGGAAAAGGGGAAAATGCTGCATCCTCCTTCAGGAAGGTGAAGAGAGCCGTGGCTGGGGTGAGATGCAGATCCAGCGAGCAGAACCCCAGAGTTGCCATGCTGGGAGCATCCCCAGGCAGCTCCAGCGACCTCCTGCTATCCAGGCGTGCTTTTAAGGCTTTTCAGCAGCTGTGGGAGGGCTGGTGTGGGACTGGGCTGTGCGCTGGAGTCACCGGGGGAGGGATGGGGCTGGGGACGCTGCTCTGGGAGAGCTCAGCTCTCCATCCCTCCCTGTGCTTGGCCTTTTGCCTGGTGGGGCTGCGAGAGAGAGCAAACCCTGCGAGCAGCAGGTCACCCGGCAAGGAGAGGCGGCCGGGATCAATTGACGCATTCCTGAGTAATGGTTGTGTCTTAGGACGGTAAAACCTCCTCGGGTTTAACGTGGAGATGCTGGCGTTGATGACTCATTAAAACGCCGAGCTGAATCCATTTCCTCTCCTTCCCCAGGGCTGGGGGAGGTGGATCTGCCCCTGTGACATTGCTGCAAGGACCAGGAGTGAAAGCCGAGCCCCGAGGGGACCCCGCACGGGTGGCACCCGACAGCACAGAGGTGGCATTAATAAAACAATGCCACCGGCTCCCAGGCTAAAGCCAGGCAATGTGTGTTTGTGTGTGTGTGCATCAAAGAGCTCCAGGCAGTTCATTATAATTCCAATTAACGTGGGAAAGTTAATAAGCGAAAGAGAATCCATCAGATTTTAAACAAATGGGAAGCGGGAGGGGGAGAGGTTAAATGTGTCTTTAAACTGGAGCCAAAGTCCCACCTGCTACAAAGAACAAATATTGAATATATCCAGTGGTCTAGGCAGGTGGGGGTTCAATGGGTACAAAGCAGGGTGGGAGAGGAGCTGGGCTTTGCTGGGTTTGAAAGGGACAGAATTAAATCCCACAAAGGCAAAAGACGAGAGCAGAGAGGAGAGGAGACATCTCTTTTCTCGCTGTTTTCAGGAAATCAGCATTTCCTCTGGCACTGAGCTTTGCAGGGAAAATATTTCAATCCCTGTCAGTATTATTTAATGCCTGGGAGCTCAGACAAGGCTCAGGGTCCTTTGTTCTCAGGTCTGGCCACCTTTGGGGTGATCCCAGGCTGGGTTATGTGGACACCCAGGCCAAAGGCACCACGAGCAGTGCAGAGCATGTCCACGAGGGCTCAGCCAGAGCAGCCTGTGAGCAAGCAGCCCTTCGCAGGCACTAAAGAAGATTTAAGAGTGAATCACATCAGCCCAGTCAAACCCAATTGCTATTGATAATGTCCATGTGCAATTAGAGCCAATTAAGGGGAGACAGCAGATGACAAGTGTTTGGCCAGGAGCTGACAGGGGGTCAATACACCAGCCCAATTTCCCAACAACTAAATGCAATTAAAGACTATCACTTACCCAGCTTGCCCAGGAGGACCAGCACATAAATGGGCACAGCCAGGTGCCGGGTGCTGTCCTGGCAGGATGCAGAGCTCCAGGAGCAAGCCCTGCTCCTGCCCCAGCCTCAAGCTGCGGGAGGTGGCATCCATGTACTTCACCATGGTGGCAGCGTTCCTGGTCATCCTGGTGGTGGCCCTGCAGGGCTCGGTGCCCCGCCAGAGTGATTTCCCCTACAAGGTGCCCCTGGATCCCCAGGGGCTGCTGGAGCTCTCCTGGAATGTCAGCTACCCCGAGCAAGCCGTGCACTTCCAGCTGCTCATCAGGGAGCTGCAGTTCGGGCTCCTCTTCGGGATGTCGGACAGGGGCGAGTTTGAGAACGCCGACCTGGCCGTGCTCTGGAGCGACGGGCGCAACTCCTACTTTGGGGTGAGTCACCTGAGGGTTTGCATGGGTGATTTTGGGGCTCCCTCCCTGGCAATGCAGCTCTCTGAATCTAGCTGGTGGTTTGGTGGAGGGTCCAGAAGGTCTCGGGGGTTTCTACCCCAGATCGGATCCACGCTGTGGGTTTGGCATGGGGATTAACCCAAAAGAGAAAAGAATAAACACAGCAGCACATCAGCAAGGCTGAGGGAGCCAGGAGTTGGGTGTCTCTGCTGTGTTCAGCTGCAAAGACACACACATCAACACCCTGCTTCGCTCGTGTGCTGCTGCCAGCCACATTAAAAATTAACCACAGCTCCCATTAATGGCTCTGAGACAGGGCAAAAGTCGCCAGGCTGAGAGGCTGCTCCTGCCAGCAGGAGGAACCCGGCTGGGAGTTGCATCCAGGGGGATCAATGGGATAACAGGGCAGCCTGGGGTGCTGTCAGAAATTAGAGGTGCAAATGTGTTTGGGAAAACTGATTTCAGTTGTGTTGTCTGCTGTTGCTGCTGCAAACTCCATCCTTCCTGTCGCTGTCTGTTTGCTGGGTTCCTGTCTGGGTGGTTTTCCCAGCCCTATCCCCAGCCCACCACATCAGGCTGATTGTGATTGTGCTTGGCTGCAGAAAGAAATTCCCATTTTTGCCCATGTGAGGCTTTCCAGTGAGTTAAATTTTACCTCTCTGCTTACTTCAAATTAACCATAAAACACATTCTTTCGCAATCAGCCGCAATGCAATCCGCAGTGCAATGAAAGCATGAAAAGAAGGGTTTATTATCTGTGCTGTTTTCCTGCTAATTACCAGCCTTTCAGGGTCTGTGGTGGGCCAAATGCTCCAGGATTTCACAGCATCGTGTAAAGAAAATATAAAGGATGATTTCTAATCTGCCTTCCTGTGCTCACCCAAAGACAAATAGAAACACCCGGCAGCGCTCAGGTTTTCTCTTTCACTTGGTGCTGAACAGCATCCTGCAGGAGATCTCTATAAATCTCTCCAGCTCTGCTTTTCTCTCTCCCAGCAGCTTTTCTTCTGGATAAGTGTGTTGGCTGTTAAAGAGATCCACATTTGTTCAGCCCCCCATGTACTATGAGATTAACTTGCGCTCCGTATTCCTACGAAAACAAATGTCATGAGAGCTCCGTGGAGCTGATTTCCCTCTCCCCCCTCTAAGGACAATATGTTCTGGAAATATGACTCTATAGCTCTGGCTGAAATGATGCCAAGTTGCTTTATCCTTTTTCTTCTGGTTTTTCCTCCCAAGATAAGAGAAGCAGTGCCACTTGTGTGCATACAGCCAGCTACTTCCTGGGTGCCTTTTCTGAGTAAACAGGAGACACACAGGAGAAACAAAAGATCAAAGAAACATCCCTGATCAAATCCAAATTATCACAGGATGTTATACTCCAAACCTTCAAACCCCGAGGCACAGGAATACCCTGCTGCTTTGCTTCTTGGGGTGGCTTTGTCACCATCCTCTACAACACGCAGTTTTGGGAGGCTGTGCTGGGCTGCCACAAAAATCTGACCACAAAAAAATTTATGGATTTTGCAGAAAATCCTTAGCCCAGCAAGAGTCTGGTCTTGAATTGAGGGAGGTTGGTTTGTGCCAAGTGTTTTGCAGAGCTCAGCACCCCATTCCACAGGGTCGCCCCAAGACAAACACACCCAAAATATAGCACAGACCAATGCAACACCTTCACTTGTCCCTGGGGGCTTTCCTTCCTCCCTTCCTGACTTTTCCCTCCTCACATTTCAGCTTGTAAAGGTCTTTCTGCAGACTATTAGTGCTGGGTCAGGTGTTTCCCAGGTCTGTCTGAGCACCAGGGATCCTGTAGCAGAGGCCATTCCAGCATGGATCTGCCCAGGAGCTGCTGGAGGTGGGCATGAACCAAAGCACAGGCATCCTGCAGCCCTGGGGTGCTGAGGGTGCACAGAAGGATGACCTGTGGTACCTCTGGAGGCACCTCCTGGCTGAGCAGGCTGCTCTTTCTCTCACAGGATGCCTGGAGTGACGCCAAGGGGCAGCTCCACATGGATTCCCAGCAGGACTACCAGCTCCTCGGGGCTCGCAGGGCTCCTGAGGGGCTCTACCTGCTCTTCAGAAGAGCCTTCAGCACCTGTGACCCCAAGGACTACCTGATAGAGGTATGGCATCACCCTCACTCTGCTGTGGCACCCCCAGCCCTGGGGCACAGCTCCAGCCCTGTCCCTCTTTGGGCACAGCATCAGGTGTTGGTGCTGTGTGAGGCAGAGGAAGTGAGCTACAGATGTCAGCCCTGGCCCATGAGTAATGTTTGGCACCATCTATTCACAACCCCTTCAAAAGCTCTCTCAAGTGGAGCTTTTAGCTCGTTTGCATCATCAGCTCCTGTTGAGCATGCATTGGGTCTATATAAATCCTTCCTGCATCACTCTGCTTGACAGTCTGGAGCCAACTGTTGGGAGTGTCACGAAGAGGGGTTGGTGTATCAACAGGAGGCAAACAGGAGGGTGGTGACAGGAGCTGGGACAGAGGGACAGCAAATAGAGGTGCTGCTCTGTGGTGTCTCCCTGGCTCTGCATCCACCACTCCTCTCTGAGCTGGGATTTGGGGTAAACCTTCTCAGTGGGGGATGTCAGACAGCTCCGGGGCTCAGCTACAGGCTCTGGAATCAGTGCAAGGCTCATCTCACATGAAAGCCTTTGTGGGCAGGATATTTTAGAGCCAACGTGGGCACAGAGTGTCCTCGAGTTTTTGCTGCTGGTGCTCAAAAGCTTCTCTTGTGGTGAGAAGTGTCTGCCGTCTGCCAAAACACTGAGAGCCCTGGAGGGAACAATCTGTGTGTGTGAGCCAGGAAAACACTTGCTGGTCTTTATTCTCTGATCCTTTAGGAAAATATTGTTCTCTTTTTCCTTTCTCCTTTATCTCCTGTCCAGAGCCCTCAGTGTTCTTGCTTGCAGTAGACTTTCAGCAGAGCTTCTTGTGGTACCTTCCACCTGAAAAGAAGCTGGAAGAAAAGGGAGGGCTTCAGGAGAAGTTTTGTTTCTGCTGTTACCCTGCAGACTATTGCTGGGCTGCAGGGGAGGATGAGCCCTGCACTTATGGGCTTGTCCCAGCCTGGAGCTCATGAGGGGCTTGGAAGGGGCAAAGAGGATGTGTCACCCTTTTGGAATTCATGGGGAACCTGCTAGGAAACCCTCAGTGACCACATCAGCCGGAGAAACACCTGGAATGTAGAGCTTTCCTGGGACAGCACAGCAGAGTGAGCTGCTGGTGCAGTCAGGGTGGGATCACAAGACCCATTTCTGGCTTCATGCCACCAGTGCTGGTGCTAATGGTCCCTGCAGCTCCTGTTCTGCATGAAAAACCCACAGGTCTGTTCTGCTCTGGCTTCAGGATGGCACCGTGCACCTGATCTACGGCATCCTGGAGAAACCAGTGCACTCCCTGCAAGCCATCAACATCTCTGCCCTCCGCGGGGGGCTGCAGAGGGTGCAGCTGCTAAAACCCAACATCAGCATCCCTGAGCTGCCCAGAGACATGAAGACCATGGAGATAACAGCCCCAGATGTTGTCATTCCCAGCCAGGAGACGACCTACTGGTGTTACATGGCAGAACTCCCAGAGGGCTTCCCCAAGCACCACATTATCATGGTAAGAGGCAGGAGAAGAGGGCTGCTTTCCCCAGGGTGGGTCAGTAATTGTGTTCACATCCTGCAAATTCCACCTCACAGGGAGGCTTTCAGGCCCTGGCATCCAAATGTGGTCCCAAAACCTCTTCCAGGTCCACCCCGCCAGTCAGTAGCAGCCTCTTGTCTCCTAGAGTGTCTCAGCAGGAGGGGACCAGGTAATGTTTTCCCACCTGGCACATCCAGCAGGTTCCAGGGCAGGCTCAGAGCTGACTCCCTGCAGAAGGAACAGACCCACAGCAGGATTTTGGCACACAGAGAGCCATGAGGAGCATAAAACCGCAGGAAACAAAGGAACAGGGCTGATGAGAGCAGGGCAGAGCCAGCCAGGATGGAAACTAGCATGTAAAGGATGAGGCATAGTCCGAAAAAAGAGAGTTACAGACGTAAATGAAACTTGTGGGCACTGCCAGACGTGTTGCTTGGTCCATCTCCTGCAAAGGAGAGGCAGTAACCTTCTGGCAACCCCAAGGAAAGGATGGGAGAGCACCCAGCAGGTGTGGGGGTGGCTCAGGAGGTGACCTGGCACATCCAGAGTCAAAACAACACTACGGGGATGAGGAGAACCTGCAGACACTCGAGCTGCAGCGAGCGCTCGGTGATTGCGAGGGGAGAGACGGTGCTGCAAAGGAAGGCTCAGAAGGAGGATTTTCTCTCTGACAGATGGTGTGAAGTGAATCATCTGTGTGTAAGTAAGAAGTGTGTAACTCCTGATACCTTCCCGCTGCTGCAGATCACTTCTGCAGCTGGCACTTTTAGCCAGAGATGTACTTCAGGCTTGAGTCATTCTCTCTACCCCAAATCTCCCTCCCTGTGCCCCAAGCAGCTGCTGGACAGAAACAAAACCCAAGGGCAGGCAGAGCTACAACAACAACACAGCCAGGACTCTCTGTACGAAAAAGCAACATCCCCAGGGCCACCTTTACCCCTGGTAAAGGATTTGGTCATCACAAAACTGACCAAGATCTTCTGCTGATCCCCATCTCTTGCTGGAGAGAGGATGAGCTGGTTCTCTGTGGGTTCTGGTGGGTTCTGGGTTGGTCCCTAAGCCAGCCAAGAAATTAAATATTTCCACAACTGACCTAAATGCTTCTTGGGCACTAATAACAAGTTGTTTCCCCTCTGAAGTACCCAGGTGCTTAACTCTGCCATAAGCAAAATATGAGGGGAAAGCTCTTGGCCCTCGGTGCCTCATGCCCTGAGCAACCTCCCCTCCCCATCCCGTGGCAGAAACTGGTACCAGCTCACAGATACTCCTGCCCTGGCACCTCCTGGAGCCTGCAGGCCCCAGGGAGGGGCTCTCACTGTGTCCTCTCCTCCTTGGACCTGCCTTGCAGTACGAGCCAGTGGTCACGGCGGGCAACGAGGCTCTGGTGCACCACATGGAGGTTTTCCAGTGCGCGGCCCAGTTCGACAGCTTCCCCCTCTACAACGGGCCCTGCGACTCCAAGATGAAGCCAGAGCGCCTCAACTACTGCAGGCACGTGCTGGCAGCCTGGGCCATGGGGGCACAGGTGGGTGTGACAAGGGGGACACGTCCCCCTGGGTGACAAGGGCCCTGCTGCCTCCCAAACCATCCCGGTGCCACTTTGGGGTTGCCCCATAGGGGCTGCCCTCACCCAGGTCTCTGCTGGGGTTTGGCTTCAGGCCTGTCTGAGCTTCCCAACCCCTCCTGGATGTGTTGGATTTTCTATGTGTCCCCAGCTCTCCTCCTCTTTGGTGCCATAAATCAGTGGGGTGGGACACTGGAAGAGCTCCCCAGGGAATGGTCACGGCCCCAAGCCTGAGGGAGCTCAAGGAGGTTTTGGACAACACTCTCAGGCACTTGTGGGATTCTTGGAGCTGTCCTGTGCAGGCCCAAGAGTTGGATTTTGATGATCCTTGTGGTTCCCTTCCAGCTCAGGGATTCCCGGGGCTGTCCTGTGCAGGGCCAGGGCTGGATTTTGATGATCCTTTTGTGGTTCCCTTCCAACTCAGGGATTCCTGGGGCTGTCCTGTGCAGGGCCAGGGCTGGATTTTGATGATCCTCATGGGTCCCTTCCAACTCAGGGTATTTTTATGATTTTATGGCAACATTCAGGTGTTGTGCCACTGCATGTGGAATGAGAGAAGCTTTTGGAAGCAAGGGCAGCTCTCCAAGCACAACCAAGGGCACAAGTCATGTCCCTCAGCCCATGGTGTGGGTCAGGATTACACCCACATATTCCTTTAGGCGTTCCAGCTTTATTCCCAGGAAAGCCGCCCCACTGCTCCCCTAACACCCTCCCTTCTGCTTCCAGGCTTTCTATTACCCTGAAGAAGCAGGTCTTGCCTTTGGTGGCCCAGGCTCCTCCAGATATTTGCGTCTGGAGATCCATTACCACAATCCCCTGGTGTTCAAAGGTGAGGGGCTGCCCGTTGCTTTACCTGTGTGACCATGGCAGGAGAGCTGGGGAAATTCCAGGGAAGGATTGCCACCTTCTGGGGAGGCCTCTGGCCTAAACCATGGCCCTGTTCTCAGCTTTGTGGAGAGCTGATGGTCAGATCTCTCCCTGCAGGAAGAATACATTAAATCCCTACCATGCTGCTGCTTTTCTGGTCTCAGCAAAGTCATCCTCACTGAAGTGCTTGTCCAGAGATGGGGAAGGATGCTTGGGAAAGGAGCCTGCAGGCAGAAAATTGCCCTCACAGAGTTTCTGCAAGGATGTGATCCAGGGCAACACCAGGATTCAGCTGGGCTGTCTCAGGAGTGCCCCCAGTTTCCACACAAGGTGGTGGGGAGTGGCTTCATCAGCTCTGTCAGTTGTTTATGTTGATTATAGATTCAGTGGGGCTGGGGCTGAGCTCAGAGCAAGAGTGACAGCAGTGCCAAGTCACCAGAGAGACCAGGCTGCCTGGGGAGGGGGGATGTGGATGTTGTATTCCTGTTCTCCTGCTTCGATAACATTGTCAGGAGACACATTGGAAAAAAAAGAAGGATTCCAAACAACCCAGTTTCTTCATTAACATAAAAACAAGCAGCTTCTTGACTACCCAAGGATATTTTTAGGAGGCCAGAGCATATGTACTGTGGATCAATCATAGCACATTCGGCAACTTGAGAAGAAACATGGCTATAAATACAGAGTTCACATCTTCCATCATTCATCTGCTTTTGCCTGTTAACCAATAGTGTCTCCCCCGTTATTCTTATCCCTGGGTGGGCTCCAGCCTGGAGACAGGGAGCTCAGAGCTGCCCTGAACCCCTCCTGACCTATTGAACCTGTTCCTTCCCTTTGGGATTTTGGGATTAAAGAAGTTGCAGTGAGCTACATTCCTGAGAGAGTCCTCCAAAGCAGCCCCATGCTCTGTCCTTCTGCTCTGGGCTCTCCAAAGGCACCCCTTACCTTGCTGTCCTCATCCTCAGGTCAGTGCCCTCACCAGGGAACCAGGTGCATCTGGGGCCACTCAGTGAAGATTTCCACAAAAACCTATGGGATTTAAAACAATTTTAAACAGAGGAAGGAAGCTGGGAGCGAGAGGCTCATAGAGAGCCAAGCATAGTTTTTTACCTGTCCATGTCTTTCACCTTTTGACCGTGTCCCTGCAGTGATTTGTCCTTGTCCCCTGGCCCCCCAGGTCGCCGTGACTCCTCGGGGATCCGGCTGTACTACACGGCCACCCTTCGTCCCCACGACGCTGGAATCATGGAGCTGGGCTTGGTGTACACCCCAGTGATGGCCATTCCCCCTAGAGAGGACAGCTTCATCCTCACGGGGTACTGCACTGATAAATGCACCCAGCTGGTGAGTGCCTGTCCCCTCCGGCTCTGCACCTCAGGGGAGAAATGCTGCCCGTGGTGTTCCCTGGCTCCGGGCAGCACCAATCTGCAGGCTGCCAATTTGAAGTTTTAAACTCACCGTGAGGAAAGAAAAATCTGCTGTGTACAATAAACAGAGAGCAGCTGGTTGGGATGTGCTGAATCCCCCTGGAAGCAGCTCTCCTGGGGAGCCATCTGCTCCAGCTCCCCGGGGTACCATTCCCATAAAACTCACTGCCGAGCTGGCCGTGTCCCAGTGGTGCTTTCCCTCACAGGGCTGGGAAAATTGGCTCCTGCTTCAGAGGAGCTTGCCAAGAGCTCCCTCAAAGATGGTTCCAAAGGGCCCACCTTGCTCTCTCAGGGAAGTTTTGGTGTGTGTTTTTGTAGGGTCTGCCCACAAGGAATCACTTGTGCCACCACCAAGGAGGGCAGGGAAGGAAGCAGGATCTGCCTCAGCTGCTCCTGCTGCCCTGGAGCGTTGCTTTGGCAGCAGTGAGGGTTTGTCCCTCTGCAAGGAGCTCACTGAGCTGCTTTTCCAGGGGTACAGCAATCCCCTAAACCCCGTGTGAGAGCCAGAACAGGGCCAGCGAATTCCCAGCACACAGCCAGGAGATGTGAGGGAGGGGATGTGAGAGGGAACAGGGCTCCCACAGGGGCTTGAGCTGTCCTTCCTTCCTTCCCCCAGGCTCTGCCCGCTGCTGGCATCCGCATCTTCGCCTCCCAGCTGCACACACACCTGGCAGGGAGGAAAGTGGTGACGGTGCTGGCCCGGGATGGGAGGGAGCGGCAGGTTGTGAACGCTGACAGCCACTACAGCCCTCACTTCCAGGTACAGGGGCTGCAGGGGGCACGGCTGGGTGTCGCCCCTGGGCACAGTGCCACTGTGGCACTGCTCTGATGTGTCCCCTCCCCTCCCCTCCCAGGAGATCCGCATGCTGAAGGAGGTTGTTGCAGTTTTTCCGGTGAGTTGCTCCAAAAAACGTTCCAAACAGCACATCCTGATCCCTTGGCCCTGAGTTCCCTCCTTCCATCCCCCCATCCCATCTGGGGACTCCCAGGGGGGCTGAGTGAGGGTCCCTGGGTCATATGTGCCATCTCCACGCAGATACTTTGGGGACAAGCAGGCCCCCTCTCATATGGCACGGAATTGGTGTGTGGGCAGCCAGGAGCTAAATGAGGCTCCTAATTCAGCTGGGCTTCGTCTGGCAGAGGGAGGCTCCTCGGGGGGTGAGGATGAGCCATGATGCTGCCCTCTGGCCTTGCTTGATGGAAGGAGAGGAAGAGATTCGGCATCAGAGTGGGAGTGGGTGGGAAAACAGGAGTGGAACCTGCCCCAGGGCTCCTCAGGTGGGGAAGGACCTGACTGCAAAGCTGGGGGCAGCTCCTGGAGCTGCTCCTGGAGCCCCACGAGGCTGCTCAAAGCACCCAGCACCCACTGGAGCCGTGCCCAGGGTGTGCCCTGGGGTGTCCCCGTGCTCCTCAGCACTGACTGTGGCAGGGAGGCTCTTGTGCCATCAAGTCAGCCCCGGTTTTGGCACTTCAAGCTCTTGCCTAAGTGCAATTTTAAGGTGTTTTCAACCTCGCAGAAATCCTTAAAAAGCGAGGAAAGCAGGAAACACCATCCCTGGGATGCAGCCCTGGGAATCTCCGCAGGGGATGCAGTTTTAGCAAGGACTCCTGTGGGGTTGCAGGCTCCTGTTATGGGGAGCAGAGATTTTAAAGTGGAACACTCCCCAATCCCTAAATTTTTCTGTTTGAACCCCCCCAGGGCGATGAACTCATCACCACCTGCACATACAACACGGAGGATCGGAGCAGAGCCACCGTGGTGAGTGCAGGGGCAGCTCCCCTGCCCTTGAGGGCACCCCAGGGTGGGCTGGGGGCACCCCCAGAGTGGGCACCTGCATGAAGCCAGGCTGAATCACAGCCAGAAGCAAAGGGAGGGTGGGAAGAGGGGAACTCACAAGGCTCTGCTGCCTGCAGCAGGGATGTGAAGGTGCTAATTGTCAAGTAGCATGTGTCACTCTAATTCCCATCACAAACTGTTCCACCAGGGATTAATTGTAATTAAAGAGAAGTGGCATTTTTTGACAGTGCATGTTATTTCCTTACATAGGCAGCGGAGAAAAAAATATAAAAGAGCCTGTCAGAGGTACCATCAACAGGGACAAGGCTAAATATAGCAGAAGGATTATAGGAAATCTGCATTTTAATGTAAACCACACGGTCTAGCCTGGAAGTCTGTCCTTGCACAGAGGGCAGACAAGCAGAGAGCTGCCCATGCCAGGCACCTGAAGGGGTGTGAATACCTATCTCTACCATCTCTGTCTCATCTCTGTCTATCTAGATATCCAGATATAGATCTAGACAGATTTTAGATACAGATCCATGTGAGTGTGCACCCAGAGGTGTGAGTGAGCTCTGTGCCCCCCTGCCCTCCCCGCCCCTGTGCAGCCCCAGCAGGGCACAGCCAGGCCTTGCTTCCATCACCTTCCTGCTGTGCCACAGGGAGGGTTTGGCATCCTGGAGGAGATGTGTGTGAACTACGTGCACTACTACCCCCAGACCCAGCTGGAGCTGTGCAAAAGCGCTGTGGATCCGGGCTACCTGCACCGCTACTTCAACCTTGTCAACAGGTAAAGAGCCCTGCACAGTGGGGCTGGGGGCACAGGGACCACTGGTACAGCCAAACCCAGGGTTTGGGGGATGGCTTTGTAGAGACAACCACCAGGAATGGAGGGAGGGACTTCTTAGCAAGAGTCAGTGTGTGGCTGAGTGCATAAATGCAAAATGTTTCTGAGGCAAACTCAATGGATCAACGCCAGGGGAGGAGGCTGCAGCCCATCCACCCATGAGGAGAGGGGAGGTGCTGACCTTGCAGAGGGTGTCCTACCCACGGGCTGGTCCCAAATCCTGCAGGTGCTGGCTGCTGCAGGCTGTCCCTGTGCCCAGAGCTGCCCTCAGAGCCATTCCAGGTTCAGGCAGGGAGGAATGGGTCACACCCAGCTCTGGAAGGGCACAGCTCTGCTGTGCTTCAGCCCAGCCTTTCTCCTGCCCAGGTTTAACGATGAGGAGATCTGCATGTGCCCACAGGTGTCTGTCCCACAGCAGTTTTACTCCATCCCCTGGAACATGTTCAACAGGGATGTGCTGAAATCCCTCTACGGCTTTGCTCCCATCTCCGTGCACTGCAACAAATCCTCTGCTGTCCGCTTCCCGGTAGGTACAGCCCTTCCCAAAGCTTCCCTGCAGAATTCCCAGATGTAAGGTTGGGTCTGTGGTGCTCAGGACACATCCAAACCCAGCAGGCTCAGGGCAGGGGGCTGGAGCTGCCTGGGAATCCCTGGCATCAGCAGGACACAGAGCCCAGCCCAGCCCTGGGCTTAGACAATACATCAGGAGCCCACCATGGATGCTCCCAACCAGATCCAATTAGGAGATGCATTTGCATAAAGTGATTTGGAGGCTCCTTTTGCTGACTGTTAAAGTAGGGCCATATCCAAGGAGAAACGTGAGGTGGTTTTTAGGACTTTGGCAAATCACCCCAGGTCCCAGCAGAGCGAGCTCATTACACACAGCATCTGTGCAGCTTCCAAATGTGGTGATCCAGCAAAATGTGAAGGATAAAGGACTGGGAGGTCTTGAAAATAAAACCAGGCCCAGAGATGAGGAACATGATGATGATGATGGTGGTGAGGATTTAAAACCACTGCTGGCATCAGCTTCCAACGCCATTTATCAGTGTAATAAATTTGGATTATACCTTTAGCCTGGATCCAGTGCTATCCACTGCAGCACAGGAGCATGCTGAGCTCATTGCAGGGATGACCATCAGCTTGCTGCCACTGTAAGTGCCCTTTAGCAAAGTTTCACTCTGGGGTGGGCAGAAACCTTTCCAGTTTCCTGGAACTGGACACCAGGCACCTCTCAGCCATGCAGGGCTTTGCTGCAGGGACAGAAGTGGTGTGGAAGTTTTGTGAAGCAGCAGAATTATGAATTAAACCTCTTAATTTATGACCCAGACAACTCCCTTGATTTCAGAGAGGTCTTGGGGGCTGTCAGGAAGGGCCTCAAGCAGTCCAGAGCCAATGCTGGCACAAAGTGGGTCATGAGCATCGCAGTGAGGGCGAAGGAGCCTCTGCTCCGCTGGTGTTTCAGAGCGAGCCCGACTTGGAGACATCTCATTTATTCCATGCTGTTTCTGCCAAGAGAAAAGCACCAGCTTCTAATTAAGCTCATGTTTTTGCAGTTCAGTGATCCCAAATCTGATGATTTCTGGAAGGAACTGAGTGCTGTTAATTACTGAGCCAAATCTCAAGGTAACACTTGTGAATGGCAGCGGGGACGGTGCCGTCCCCAAGTTCCCCTGCACCCACAAGGGCTCACAGTAAACTCTGCCCAGGTTTCAACTTGAAAGCACTGAAAACAACAACTATGAAGACACTCCACATGCCTTTGATCTCTACAAGAAGTAGGCTCAGGGTTTGGGATGTCTCAGCAGGGCAGACGCCGCAGCAGATGGGCTCAGGGCTGGAGCAGAGCCCAGGAGCAGGCGCACCCTAAGGATGCTGAACTGCTCCCCTGAGCCATAAGGGCACAGGAAAGGAGTTGTTCCTCCAGCTGGTGCTCCCCTGCAATGCTGTCCCCTCTCTGATCACTCCCCATGAGCTTTGGAAAGGCCCCTCCATCCCACTCCATCTTTCCCCAGGGTTTTCCTGGTGATGGTGCCAGCTCTGGCCCATTTCGCTTGACAAACCAGGAGAAATTTCAGCAGAAAACACAAATTTCACTTTCATCTCGCTGATGACTCACGGCTCTACCTCTCCTCTCCAGACCTCCCTCCTCCTGCTCACGCTGTGGCTCAGCCTCTCGCTGACATTTCCGCACGAACACGCAGCTGGCAGCCCAGCCAGAGCATCGCCACCCCAGAGCTGAGCCCCCCGTGCCCTCCCAGCCCCTGCCCACCTCTCCACCAGCCACCAGGCCAGGCCAACATCAAATCTGAGCTAGATCCTGCTCAGCAGGCTCAGCCCCGGGCACTGCCCACACCTGGCAGGTCGCTCTTTGCAGGGAGCATCCCCAGGACAAGGTGTCACCACGGATGCACAGAGTGGGCACATTTGTCTTGGCCGTGGTCACCTGATGGCTGTGACAGCCCTTCCATGGCACCTCGGCCAGGCTGCTGCATCCCTCCTGCTCCATGGGCACATCCCTGCTGGAAATTCCTGCCAGTACCTGGTTTTCCAGAGAGTGGTGGGCCTGTGGCACTCCCTGGTTTGAGCTGTCTCCACCTGACTTGGCAAGTAATACTTTTTGGGGTGGAAACTCCCAAGCTGGGGTGGATTTGTGGAACACCTCAGACGTCTGCGCCGCTCAGGGGATGTGTAGGTGCTTCTGTGCTAGGAATAATTAGTGATGTCTCATGAGAAAACACCCTGCTTTGGGCTAAAACCCACTTCAGACGTTAAAACTCGTGTCCTTTCTCCAAGCAGACAGAAACACCGAGCCTCCAACACCTTCCTCCCTTGCTGGGGGAATGCTTCCACCCGCCGTGCTCTCAGGGTGCTGGCCTCTCTTGCAGGGCGAGTGGGAGAAGCAGCCACTTCCCAGCATCACCGAGAGGCTGCGGGAGCCCAGCCCTCGCTGCCCGCCCTCCCCGGGACCTCAGCCCGCTGCCCCCGTCCCCCTCCAGCTGGGCCAGCTCCGGAGGGACTGACACACTGCCTGCCACCAGGACGGGAAGCCCCTCCAGGCAGGAGCATCCATCCGTGGGGAACATCCCTGCCCACGCAGCAATGCCAGCCGGTGCCCTGGCCCTGCCTCCGGAGGGGGTTCGAGCTCATCAGGCAGAGTTCGGCAAGTCCTCCGGGGATGGGAAGAGCTATATTTAGTGTGTTATTAGCAATGCTGGCTCTGAGTAATGCTGCTTCCCACCCCCGGAATAATAACGGCGAGGTTTGCTATTGTGCAGCCCCAGGGAGGGGGGAAGGAGCTTGTTTGCCTGTGGGGAAACTGAGGCACAGAGCAAAGCGATGTGTGGGAGCAGCACAAAAGCCCTGCTGGTGTCCCACGGTCCTGCCTAGCTCAGGATGGCTCCACAGGTGCTCTCCCATGCTGGCAGCTGTGGCAGGGATGCAGGGATGGATGGATGGAAGGAGGGAGGGATGGAGGGGTGCCACAACACCCACCCAGCCCTCCCCTCCCTCCCCTCCCCACTCCTCCACACTCCAGATTGTTCCTCTCAATGCCACCAAAGGCCAATGGCTGGGAACAAACGACACCTCTGGGATGGGGTTTGGAAAAGGGGAGGGGAGGAGGGGGAATGACAAATCTTTTGTCAGGAAAAATTGCTCCATTAAATATCTAAATGTAAAATAAATTGCTTTTTTGCTGTTGAGCTCTGAATGGAGAACATTCAGGAAAAGCAGAGGAGATGCTGGAGGTGTGCAGGTGGAGGAGAGTCCATGTCCATCCCAGCTTGCTGCCTGTCCTTGCTGCCCTGGGACAGGTGGGATCCAGGCCAGGTGGCCCCCAAAATTCCTTCCCAGCCACCTTGGGTGGTAAGAAAAACCTCAGGTCAGAGCACTGCACACCAGAAAAAGCTTTTTTAAGCAAAACCTGATCTTCCAGCCACAGAGTGATGCACTGGCTTAGCAGGGAGGCAGAAAGCTCCTTCCCTCAGAACAGGAGCACAGCCATCCCCCTCCCTTGCCCTCTGCCTGCCAGAGGCAGGGCAGTCACCTCCTATTCAAGAGAAAAATTCATCTCAATCTTGGTTTTTAATGTTTTCAGTAAAACCAAAGCATTTCAGAGGTCACGCTCTTGCCCGTGGCGCTCGTGGCACGAGGGCAAGGAACTGAAATCAGCTCTAAAGAGGCTGTCACCCAAGCAAACCTAGTCAAGGGGGAAAAAGGGAAGAGCAGGGAGTGAGATTATTTCTTCAGGCGGGTGAAAGCTCCAGCAGAGAGCCCAGTGAGGGGCCCAGAGCACGTGATGATGATGGGGAGCTGCTGATCATTCATCAGCACAGGCTGTGTGCGTGTGAGGCAAACCCCCCTGCAGCCCTCCCTGCTGCCCCCAAGGCTGGCTCTGAGCTGCCAGAGGGGTTTGAGCTCATGGCTCAGCCTCTGCCAGCATCCCCCTCTCTGCTGGCAGCTGAAAGGAGCCACCTCCAAGGTGACCTTTGGGAAGATGCCACAAGGGACCAGGGAATTGCCAGCTGTGGGTTCAGTGTCCCCAATGGCCACCTCACACCACAGCCTGTGCCTGGAGCAGCCCAGAAAAATCGTGGCTGCCCCATCCCTGGAAGTGTCCAAGGCCAGATTGGATGGGGATTGCAGCAGCTGGGACAGTGGAAGGTGTCCCTGCCCATGGAACCCATGAGATGGGCTTTAAGGTCCCTTCCAAGCCAAGCTGTTCCATGGTTCCATGACACAAAAACAGCCCTGCAGAGAGGAAGCCTCAGCTTGAGCCTGGGCAGTGACTCTGCACTCCTGCCCCTTCCCACCCCAGCAGGGTCCCCAGGATGAGGTGACACCCATGTGGGGACAGACACAGCAAGGGACCAGAGGGAGGCTCCAGATGTATGAACAGCAGAGCTAGTTTAAAAAAAAATTCATTCCCAGACAGAGCGAAACTACATTTGAGGGGAAAGAGTTTCCAGCAAAGCCAAAAATTGAAACCACTTCACACGCAGTGAGACCAAACGCTGTTTGCAGGCCAATTAACCCACGGAAAAGAATTATTGCTGCAGTGGGCAAACAGAGCAGCAGAGTCTTGGCACTTTTTGGAATCTTTTCCTCCTGTCCCCTCTACTTTGACCCACGCTGACTCGGCGGGTTCCAGGGGGTTGCCCGGCTCTTGCAGCTGAGCCTGGGGGCAGGTGGGGCCGGGAGCTCAGCCCGCAGCTCCTCTGCCCTCTCGGCAGCCCTCAGTAAAATCCCTTCACGCGTTTGTTGTCGGGGTCGAACGGGGATTTGGTGTGAGCTCGGGCCGGGAAGGTCACTCCCATCCGCTCCAGCTCGTAGGTGCCACTCTTCACAAAATCCAGGGAAACCTGCGAGGCAGAGCAGGAAAAACCCCTATAGGGTGCCAGCATCCCAGCCCCACCCCTGGGAAAGCTCCCAGCCGCCCCACACATCTGCTCTCTGCAGAAAAGCCAGCTCTGCCATCCTGAGAGGATGTGTGGAAAGGAGGAAGAGAACTGTTAAAAGTACCCTGTTTAAAAAAAAACAAACAAAACGAGTGTTTGAAAATTTTTTTCCTTTTTTTTTTTTCCCTGTGGAGGTATATGATGGAAAGAAAAAAGGGGAAAGGGGAAAAGAAAGAAGAGGGGAAAGGGAAAAAAGGAGAAGAGAGAGGGAAAATGAGAGGGAAAAAGGAGAGAGAAAAGGAGAGGACGAAGGAGAAGAGAAGGATAAGGAGAGGAGAAGGAGAAGGAGAAGGAGAAGGAGAAGGAGAAGGAGAAGGAGAAGGAGGAGAAAAGGAGAAGGAGAAGGAGGAGAAAAGGAGAAGGAGAAGGAGAAGGAGAAGGAGAAGGAGAAGGAGAAGGAGGAACATCCATCACTGGGAGAAAAGGGCATTCCTGGGGCAACTGGCCCACAAAGCCACTTGCCTTGGGACTCTTGAAGGGATGCAGGATGAAAAGCCAAGGCAAGCAAGAGCAGGAATCACAGCACACACAGAGCTCTTGGATGGCACAGGAAAGGTCCCTGGAGATGTCACCCCAACCTCTGTCCCCACAGCACGCTGCTTAATGAGGGCACATGGCTGATTACCCAGGAGTCTCCCAGGGTTAATTAAAACCTTGACCTGCTCCTATTGGTCATTGCTCCCTACAACATAAGTGAATTTGCTGCTGCAATTAAATATTTGGTTGCAATTAACACCCGAGGCAGCACTTGAGCCGTGCATGGGCCTCACACAGCGACAGTGACACCAACTTTGTCACCAACCCCTCACCCTCCAGCCTGCACGAGGGAGCTGCTGTCCCATCTGGCACCCCAGGTGACACAGTGGGGTTGTGGCACTGCAGGGGAGGAGGCACAGCCACCCTGAGGCTCTGCACTCACCGGGCCCCCTGCAGGGTTTCGGATGTAGCCATAGGCGATGGTTTTGTCAATGGCAAACCCAAAATCTGCCCGGCGGATGTGGCCGACCACCTTGCCGTCCCTCCAGACCGCCTCCAGGCCGAACATGGGCACCTTCCTGCAAGGCAAGGGCACAGCTGCCACAGCAGAGCCCCTCCAGGGGCACAGGGCTCTGCCCCAGGCCAGCCCACGTGCCAGGGCTCCCACTGCCCACGGGCTCATCCACCTCTCCGTGCTGAACCCAGAGTGCCTCCAGCCCAACCTGCAAAACCTCAGGGTGAAACAAGATCAACACTCACAGTGCCTGCAGCTCCCACCGAACACCCAACTGGGAGTTTGCAGTGGGATTTAAATTAGAGATGGAATAAGAGCATGGAAAACAGCTGTCCAGGTGTGGCACCTGTGTGTGTGTGTGTGCGAGAAATGGATTTGTAAAGAATTGTAAAGATTACATTGTTGAGAGAGACATTGCAGTAGAAACAAGCTTCAAAATATGGCCTTGCAAAAAGACCAGATATTTTAGAGAATTAGAAGTGTGAAAGATGCATGGTAGCAGGACCACTTGGGGTAAAAATAGAGGTGACTGGTGTTAGAAGTAATAACAGCATGGTGTAGCCAAAGCTGATAGGCTGAAAAAGATTTAGGAAATATTGTAACCAAGAAATAGGTTAGCATTTGATGAAATAGCATTGGGTTTTACATCTCTTATATCTCACCCTTCATCAAAACTGATAATAGAATAAAATCTTTTAAAACACCTCTCAGTAAAAGCCAGGAAAGCCAACAGGTGGGCTCGGTGGAGGTGCTGCTCCAGGGGTGCTCCTGGGCTGGGAGCTGCAGCAGGGAGCAGAGCCAGCAGTGATACTGACTGCTCTGGGGTACTCACTCCCTCCTCAGTGGTACTCACTCCTCAGTGGTACTCCCTCCCCTGTGGTACTCCCTCCTCAGTGGTACTCCCTCTCTCCTCTGTGGTACTCACTCCTCAGTGGTACTCCCTCTCTCCTCTGTGGTACTTCCTCCTCAGTGGTACTCACTCACTCCTCAGTGGTACTCACTCCCTCCTCAGTGGTACTCCCTCCTCAGTGGTACTCCCTTATTCCTCAGTGGTACTCACTCCTCAGTGGTACTCCCTCTCTCCTCAGTGGTAGTCCCTCCTCAGTGGTACTCACTCACTCCGCAGTGGTACTCACTCCCTCCTCAGTGGTACTCACTCATTCCTCAGTGGTACTCAGTCCCCTGTGGTACTCCCTCCTCAGTGGTACTCACTCTCTCCCCTGAGGTACTCACTCCTCAGTGGTGAAGCACACCAGGCGGCGGAAGATGCCCTTGGCTTTCTGTGCCTCCACAGCCTCCCGGCCCAGGAAGGGGATGCTGGACTTGAGCTTGCAGGTGAAGGCCAGCCCTGCCTCCAGCGGGGTGTCATCGGGGCGCAGGTCTGCGTGCCAGTGCCTGTACCCTGCAGGGAGCCAGCACGGGGTCACCCACTGGGCCTGTCACAGCACCCCTGCCCCTGACACTGCCCTTCGTTCACGTGGATAAAACACCCTGGAGAGGAGCCCACAGGGGAATCCTCAGCATTCCGAGACCCTCCACTCACACTGACCACCCCAAAGCTGAGGAAAAGCTCCCTGCCCTGGTCCCCCGGCTGGAAGAGAAGCAGAGAGAGCTGCTGAGAGCACAGCAAGGACCTTTCTCGATGCTGAGGCTGTCGATGGCTCTGTAGCCGGCGTTGGCGATGCCGTGCCGGGCTCCTGCCTGCATCACCGCCCGATAAACCTTCACACAGTCAGCCCTGGGCACGTGCAGCTCCCAGCCCATCTCGCCCACGAACGACAGCCTCATGGCACGCACCTGCAAAGGCAAGAGGGCAAACATTCCTGCGCTGCAGCTGGGCTGTGCAGGGCTGTCCTTTCCCCCATGTCAGGGGAAAAGGAATGTCACATAACCTTGTGGTGGAAGGCAGTTCTGGGCTCTCCTTTCTTGCAGCAAGACAGGCTCAGAGTGAATTTCTCATCTCTGGACATCCTAAGCCTGGCACTTCAAACCCAGCTACCATCAGTGCCAGCGTGCAGAGGTGGCTGCTGCAGCATGCTCTGGCTACAGACTCCAGGGCTGGGGTGAGATGTGATGCTCCAGCTCCAGCCAAGCTTTTGTCTCCCTCTGCTGACCCACTGAGACAGGGAAGCTGGTCCCCAGCAGGACTGTCCTGCTCTTGGGGCACTTCATCACTGCTGATGTTCCCTCCTTGGACAGTGCTCCCACAGCAGAGGCAGCCCAAGGCTCCTGGGCACATCCCAGTCCCACCAGGAGATGCTCAGGGTTCCCGTGGAGGTAGTGTCCCAGAGCTGTGCTGTCACATTAGCTCCACACCAAAAGCCAGAAGCCCCAGGGAGGAATGAGCAGATCAGCACAGGGGACTCGGTGTTTCTCCAGAGAAGCCTCATTCCCCGGGATGGAGCCTGGCTGCAGTCCCAGGGAACAGCCTGCCCTGCCTGTATTCCACCAGCTTCTCACCCAGGCACCTTCCTGCTGTCCCTCTGGAACAGTCTCCATTCCCAAAGCTTTCCAGGCCAGCTGGGGCCGGCCCAACTCAGGCACCTTCCCTGGAGACAGCCCTGGAGTCTGAGCTGCCTTTCCCTCTGATTCATCCCATTGTGTTCCTCCACTTCCTCCCCCACAAAACCCCTCTGGTTCTTCCCTTTGGATACACATCCACTGCAGACACAGAGCTGGCTTCGGGAGGGAGAATAACTCCAGAGCTCTGTGATCTGTGCTGTTAACAAAGCTCAGAACACACCTCCAGGCTGGCTCTGGTGGCCTCGGGCTGGCCTGGCCCTGCTGGCTCTGCCTGGGGCTGGGGCAGAAGCTGCATTTTACCATTTGCTGAGCTCCTGCCCCAAGCAGAGCTCTCTAACCCCGGGGACAAATGCAGACACCAGCAGCTGCTGCCCAAAGCAGGCAGAAGTGCCCAAGGGCTGGGCTCTGTGCTGCCAGCATGGCCAGGGGGCACAGCTGGCAACCCAAATCCACTCCTGCTTCCCCTAGCACCAAAATCACATCCTCAAGCTGAATTTACAATTTTTAAATTGTAAGAAGCCTTAACCTCTGCAATAGGAGTGGGGAGGAGGAAGGAACACAGGATGGGGGATTTATTTGGAGGTGCCAGGAGCCAGCCCTGCCCTGGCCCCTGGCACAGCCCCGCAGCCGGGCACAAAGGCTGGCACTCCCTTCCCCAGGAGCACGGACACAAGGGGCTCAGAGAAGCCTTTTCCTCTACACAAAGGTGTCATCTAATTAGGGAACAGCCTGAGAAGAGGCTGCTGCCAGCCAGCTTCCATCTTCACTGCGGCAGGAGATGCTCCGGGGATTGACAGGCAACTTCCCGGCTCGTTAACCCCGCCTGGGACTGCAGCTAAAGTGCTCTTACAATCAAGAGCAACTTACTCCAGGGAGAAACTTCCTCTCAAAGCACCAGTGCTCCAGGGGAATGAGCATCCCAGCAGGAGCAGTGCCCTACAGGAAACAGGCAGCCCTGGAAAATTGGGGTGCCGGTGATCAGCTCAGCACAGGGACGGGGACCCCAGGCAGGATTCACATCCCACCACGGAGGGGAATGCTAAGGGCTGGACCCAGCAGCTCTGCTGGATTCCCATAGGAACAGCTCTTCCAGCTGGAGCTGTGGAATAGCATCCATTCCTGGGTTTTTGTGCAGCAATTCAAAAGCGTTCTAGGTACCATAGAAAACGAAAACCTGAATTTTTGCCTGTCTCCAGCAGTGGGATTCAAAGGGGGACCTTTCTCTGCTGTTCCATACAATGAGAGACTCTATATATAAACTCACAAACCAATCCATAATTTCCAGAGTCATTAACTCTGCTGGAACTCTCCTTTGACTCCAGCTGATTTTGTTCAACTACTGAGTTAATGCAGGAAAATCTCGGTGATAACTTTTTAAAGATGCTGGGTTCAGTTTAATCCACCTGGAAGGTGATAATATCAGCAAAGGCTTCAGCCTGCTGCCCTGAGCAATCCTCCCACTCTAATTCCAGCGTGGGATGGGGTCCCTGCTGCTCATTGTCCAGTGCGACAAAGGAGACCTCCTGAAGGGTGGCCCTGGCAGCAGCAGGGAGTCCCTTCCTAGCTCACACCCCTCAGGCAGGAGAGCTTTTCTCTGTCCATCAGGCAATTTACACTCCAAAGAATCCACAAAACTTCTGCCAGCTCTGTCTTCCTCGAAGGACTGGATTATTTATAACAAACTTGAAGTGAAATGCAAATAAACTCATCACACCCGTGGAGACAGGAACATTTCTACACCTTTCTTAGGGCAGAAGCAGACTATTACAAGATGATATCAGTCTGCTTCAGGCTGACAAGGGAGGGTGTGGGGAGGATTGATGGAGACTAAAATCCAGTACTTTGGACAACCTGCACCAGTGGATTGGCTTTGAAGTCCCCCAGGCCTTCCAAGGGACACTGAACTCACTGTGGGTTGAGCTGCTGGGCTCCCAAAGCCCAGCCTGCATTGATGGCAATGGTTTGGAGATTAATCTGTCTTGGGCAAGATCTGACCCTTAGTTAAACCACCTTAAGGCCAGACCAGGCTGTAGCTCACAAATCAAGAGGCTCTAATTTGATTTAGCTGCAATCTCTTCAGCAGGCAGCTGCAGTCGAATTAAAGCCATTTTAATTCTGAATGAAAAGTGGCTGCACGTGGCTTAACCCAATTTCCTTAACATCCAGCCTGCTGCAGCTCCTGGCTCTCCTGCTGCCTTTTATGAGATTTACTGCTTCACCTTCTCCTCCTTCATCCCCCACCAGGCTCCAGCCTGAGAACCAGAGCGAGTTCTGGGCACAGTTCCTCCTCCCAGCCAGCTCATCCAGCAGGAGAGGGATGCTCTGGGATCACGGCCTGCCCAGGCTTCCCATGGAAAGGAGCAGGTACAAATTCTACCTGGAATATTCTACAACCATAGGAATATTCCACACAGGATAAACATCACTGAAAAGGTTTCTCCAGGAAACCTTGCTAAAGCTTTTCTCTGATACCCAAAGTTGCCAGCAGCAGGTTTTCCCAGGACATTCTCCTCTGAGAAAAATGACACTTCATGGTCATCAACTCTTCTATTTAGGGTGTTCAAGCTCAATCAACAGCTTCAGGGCATATGTGAGCCCTGAAGCCTGGGCAGAAGCAGGATGATCCGTGCTGTACAGGAAGCCTAGGGCTGTCAGGCTTCTCCTGTGATCAAACAGCAGCTCCCAGGCTGCCCAGTCCCTACTGCCAGTACCTGACAGGCTTTGCATTAAATTGTCCCTGGTTTTTTGTGAGGAGGGGGAAATGGAAAGCGTCTGGAGTGTCAGGTAGATCTCATCACCAGGGCTTACCCTAATCCATGGAGGCATCTCTTGTTCCTCTGGCATCACTGCAAAGCCATGAGTCACCCTGTCCCTTCCCCAGGCTCAGTGCTGTGACACCCCTGGGAGGGCTGGGAGAGCAGGGTGGCACTGCCAGGCAGTCAGGGAGGGAAACGCCCTTTTCTCACCCTGGGTTTTGGCCTTTTCCTACAAAAACCACACCTCTCTGCAATGAAGAGGAGGCAGACACATTCCTAACAGAGGGAGATGGAACAGCCCAGAGCAGCTGTGGCTGCCCCTGAATCCCTGGAAGTGCTCCAGGCCAGGCTGGATGGGGCTTGGAGCACCCTGGGACTGTGGAAGGTGTCCTGCCCATGGCAGGGGGTGGAACAAGATGATCTTTTGTATACTATTCCGTGCAAAACACAAAACCCAGTGCAAAAAAAAAAAAAAAATAACCAAAGAAACCACTTAGTGCAATACAACAGTCTTTCAGGTCCCTTCCAAGCCAAACCAGTCTGGGATTCTGTGCTTGGCTGGTGGGTGCACAGAGCCCAGAGCTCCCTGGGCAGCTCAAGGAGTGGCTCCTTCCTACCTGGCATCCTGCAGCTGTGGTGATTTTGTGGGTGGAGAAGGGGAAGGCCTCGTTGCTGAGGTCGGTGTCGAGCACCTCCTGCAGGACAGCACGGCTGTGGGGAAACAGCAAAGGGGGAGCAGTGAGGGCACTCAGCTGGGTTTTATGCCCAAATCTTGCTCCCTCATCTTGCTGGCAAGACAGACTTCTCACTCCAAAGAGGAGCTAAGGTGGCTGATGTGCAGTGCTGTGGGAGCCTCAAAATTTCAGTTCCATGGAAAATGGAGTGATACCCCAGCCACACCAGCACTCGCTGGCATGGGGCTCACACCCACCCCTGCCCAACACGGGGAGCTGCACCTGAGGGAAACCTCCCTCCATCCCTGCATCCCTCCATCCCATCCCTCCCTCCATCCCTGCATCCCTCCGTCCCTCTTTCCGTCCCTCCCTCCACCTCTGCATCCCTCCCTCCACCTCTCCATCCATCCCTCCCTCCTTCCCTCCACCTCTGCATCCCTCCCTTCATCCCTGCATCCCTCCTTCCATCCCTCCCTCCATCCCTGCATCCCTCCATCCCTCCTCCACCACTCAGTCCCTCCCTCCCTCCCCGGTCGGGTCGCAGGGAGGGGCTCACACCTCTCACCTCAGAGGGCCCTGGATGCTCATCATGCCCAGCTCCTCCGAGCAGTCGAGGAGTTTGCACTGGAATTTCATGTCCTGCAGCACGGTGGTGATGTGGGACCAGTTGTGCTGAGCCACAGCCCCGCCGATCGCCAGGTAGTAGCCATCCCCTGGAACACAGCCCCGGGCAGCCTTTCAGGGCTGGGCTGGATCTGCTCTGCACAGCCTGAAGTGCAGCCCTGAGCATCCCCAGCTTGCACAGCCCCTGCTGGGGACTGCCAATAAAAGGGGGGGTTAAAGAGTTTTGGGATTAGGGAAGGCTTTGGGGTTCTGCTTTTTTGTGGGGCTCAGCATAGTGAAAACCATTAACAGAATTAATGTGTGAGCATCACAGAAAAAAACTCCTTGAGAACAACAGCAAAATCATCTGCACTTTTGTCCAGCCCCTCAAGTGTGGAGGGAGCTGTGAGGACAGGTGGGAGCAGGGAATGCTGCCCATAACCACTACAGCACAATTCCTACTGTGTGCAAGGAAGAATTTCATCTCCTCAGTAATCCTGGGTGAAAAAATCCCCGGGAACGGTGTTTGAGAGCTGATTAATATGTAATCAATCTTCCCTCTGTCTTTCCTGCCACTACGAAATTGCTCTCTGGTATTCTGTCATAATGATAATAAGTGCAGCCACCTACTGTAATTGGAAAAATAGACTTTGCTGTGATTAAACACCTCCAGTGCCCCACAAAGCCTGCAGCTCTGCCAGCCACTTCCCACCCTGCTTCCCCTGCCAGTGTCCCAGACAGGAGGGAAGGAGGCAAGGAGGATTCTCCCACAAGGGAGGGAAAAATCACAGGCACCCCACGCTGCTGGGACAAACAGGGTGAGATTGCCGTGGCACACTTGAAGGTGACACAGGATGGTGAGATTGCCATGGCACATCTGAAGGTGACACACATGGTGAGATTGCCATGGCACACCTGAAGGTGACACAGGGTTGTGAGGGTGCCCCGTGAAGGTGACACAGCAGATTGCCCCATGGCACACCTGAAGGTGACACCCATGGTGAGATTGCCATGGCTCACCTGAGGGTGACACAGGGGGGTGAGATTGCCATGGCACACCTGAAGGTGACACAGGATGGTGAGGGTGCCTCGTGAAGGTGACACAGCAGATTGCCCCATGGCACACCTGAAGGTGACACACATGGTGAGATTTCCATGGCACACCTGAGGGTGACACAGGGTGGTGAGGGTGTCCTGTGGCACACCTGAAGGTGACACAGGGGGGTGAGATTGCCATGGCACACCTGAGGGTGACACAGGGTGGTGAGGGTGTCCTGTGGCACACCTGAAGGTGACACACGGTGAGATTGCCACGGCACACCTGAAGGTGACACAGGATGGTGAGATTGCCCCATGGCACACCTGAAGGTGACACAGTGTGGTGAGGGTGCCCCATGGCACACCTGAGGGTGACACAGCGTAGGGACAGGGCTCTGTGGCCACCCAGCTCTCACCCTGTGCCTGGCCAGACAGAGCTCACATCCTCCTCCGCAGCTGCCTGATGCCATTCCTGCCCCCAGGGCTGCTCTGCTGCCTTTCAGTCCCCCTTAATTGCAGCTGATAAGGGCTGGGACAGAGGTCAGAGCTGCCAGGCAGGGCTGGACAAACCCAATAACAGCGATGAGCAGCGCAGGGCCCTGGGGACAGGGGCCATAATCGGGTTACAGGCACCGGAGGAGAGAGGTGGAAAAAGCCAGGTGGCTGCCATTAGGAAAATCCAATCAGCCCTGTGCTTGCAGCCCCTCCAGCGGGGCAGAGAGGGAGGAGATGCTGGCACAAACCTGCCCAGGACTGGAAAACTCTCTGTGTGCATTGACACGGCTGAAAAGACAGCGGGAAAACCTGGGAATTCAGGGAGGGTGAACCCAGCCAGAAGTCGGGGTTTTTACCTTCAAAAGCGGGGGCCAGGGGGGAGCCCGGGGTGCCGGGGCTGATCCTGCTGACGGTCAGGTCGCTCTCCACGCCGCCCTGCCGGTTCAGCATGCAGGTGTACACGGTGGAGCCTGCGGGGCACACGGGCACCGCTGCCCATCAGCCAGCCCGGCACGGAGCCGCTGGGCAGCGGGAAAAGGTGTGCCCGACATTAAATCACCGATCCTGGCTTTGCCCTGACCGAGCCTGCGTGTGCCAGCACCGGCATGGGGAAAGGAATGATGGTTTTGTCCCTTTCCTGTGTGAGGAGCTGATGTTGCATCCTTGGAAATGCCCAAAGCTGCTTCCCAGCCTAGGAAAAGGGACAACAAGCCACAGCTGGCTTGTTTGAGGGTTGTGCTTGATTTACTCAGCACTCATCGCACCTCCAGATGTGAGCCACAGCTGGAACCTCCCTCCTTCATCCCCCAGCTCAGAGCACTGAGCCCCTGTGTGAAGGAGGCAGAACCCAGGGGTGAGGACAGGCAGAGCAGCCTCTTCCCAAACCCTCTGCGAAGGCAGCACTGAGAGGAAAAGCCAGTCTGGGTTCCCCTGGGCTGCTTTGGGGTGAGATTTCCCCAGCAAAAGGAGGAGCTGAGGCTGTACCTGGAGCTTTGCTCACATCAGCACTGAACAGCCAGTCGGCTGCTTTCGTAGCTTCAGGTCCAACCAGGTAGAATTTCCCAAAATAAGACATGTCAAAGAGAGCCAGGGCGTTCCTGCACGTTAAACATTCCTTCTTGATCTGCAATTAGAGCAAACACAGCGCTGAGGCTGAGCCGTGCTCTCAGCCCACAAAGGGAAACACAAATCAAACCATTTACATAATGGGAAATGATGCCAGGACACTCTCCTGGTGCCTTTAAAGGCTTCAAAAGGCTCCTGAAAGAATCAGGTATTTGCTGGAGCCAGCCTGACAGGCCATCCTGAGTGCCTGATCCCATTCCTCACCTCGCTGACTCAGTGACAGTTGTCATTAATAACACCCAAATTTTATCAGATTGGATTTTTTTCCCCCCAAGCTGCTCTCATCACTTCAGGAAAGCAGCAACATAACTCCCATGGCCTCTCCCCTGAGGTTTCTGAGCACGGGCTACACATTTCCCTTCATATTTTTGAGACATTTTTCACCGTTTCAGAGCTTCCCCTCCCTCCCAGCATCACCAACTCCCCCAAAAGCAGCGATGGGGCACAAATTCTGCTGCCTCCATGTCCCCCCAGCTCGCTCTGGGAGTTTTGGCAGGGCAGGAGGGGCTGCCAGCCCCACTCACGATGTGGTGGTGAGGGGGGAAGTCGAAGGTGTACTCGTCCCCCAGCAGGCGGTTGTAGGCGTAGTCCCTGTGGCGCTGGTGGCCGTAGGCACCGTAGTAATCATAGTCCAGGACCTGGGGACAGGGGCACAGGGAGGAAGAGGATGTGAGGCTGAAGCCAAAGGACTCTTTGTCACATTCACCCCGCTCCTGGAGAGATGGCTGGGTGGTGGGTCCCCACCCTGGCATCCCTGATCACCAGGGAGATGGGTTCTCACCCCAATATCCCTGTCCATGGGGATGGATCCCCATCCCAACCTCCCTGCCCATGGGGATGGGTCCTGCCAGAGCATCCCTGCCCATGGGGATGGAACCCCATCCCAACATCCCTGCCCTTGGTGATAGATCCCCATCCCAACATCTGTGCTCATGATGATGGATCCCCATCCCAACATCCCTGCTCATGATGATGGATCTCCATCCCAACATCCCAGCCTCAGTGATGGATCCCCATCCCAACATCCCAGCCACAGTGATGGATCCCCATCCCAACCTCCCTGCCCATGGGGATGGGTCCAACCAGAGCATCCCTGCCCATGGGGAGGAGTCCACAGCACCCCTGCCCATGGTGATGGATCCCCATCCCAACATCTCTGGCCTTGGTGATAGATCCCCATCCCAACATCCCTGCCCTTAGTGATAGATCCCCATCCCAACATCCCTGCACTTGGTGATAGATCCTCATCCCAACATCCCTGCCACGGTGATGGATCCCCATCCCAACATCCCAGCCACAGTGTAACATCCCTGCTCATGATGATGGATCCCCATCCCAACATCCCTGCCCTTAGTGATAGATCCCCATCCCAACATCCCTGCACTTG
Source organism: Onychostruthus taczanowskii (assembly GCF_017590055.1). Classification (NCBI taxonomy): domain Eukaryota; kingdom Metazoa; phylum Chordata; class Aves; order Passeriformes; family Passeridae; genus Onychostruthus; species Onychostruthus taczanowskii. The sequence goes on from NW_024499796.1 coordinate 7,563,678, forward strand.
GTGATAGATCCTCATCCCAACATCCCTGCCACGGTGATGGATCCCCATCCCAACATCCCAGCCCTCGGTGATGGATCCCCATCCTAATATCCCTGCCCTCAGTGATGGATCCCCACCCTCAGCATCCCTGTCATGGTGAGGGGTCCCCACCCAAAAATCCCTGCTCTCAGTGATGGCTGCCCACCCATCCCTGCCCATGGTGATGGGTTCTCCCACAGCTGGTCTCTCCAGGCTGAAGACCCCCCGAAACCCCAGGTGTTCTTACTGGGGCTGCTCCCCCAGGGCTGAACCAGCCAGGTCTCTCCCAGCCGTGCCTCTCCTGGAAAACACAGCCCTGTCGCAGCAGCTCCTGCACAGGAGAAATGGGAGCAAACAGATTTTATTTAAAAATTCCCTTCACAGCTTTTTGAGCAGCACTCAAGCTGCCCTCCTGGGGTGCAGATGTGGGCTCAAGACCAGATTTGTGACCCCTTGGTTTGGCTATCAACAGCCAAACTGCCTTTTAAAACAGTGTCAAACTTAAAATTTGCCTGATTTTTGTCCCTCTCAGGCAGGATATTTTCCTCAAGGGGGGTCAAGAGGCAGAGAGCACCCCACCAAAACCTGCCCTGGGGTGCCCAAATTGCTGACCAAGAGATGCTACATGCAGAGAGCAAGATTCCCCACCATGTTTACAGAGTAATTATATAACAACATTTAATATTTATACAGCAACCTTCTCATTCCTCCTCTGAGCTCACAGGAAAACCTCTCTGCATGCAATTAATTAGGGATCCATTAAGACATTTTTGTTTGGAGCCTCAATTCGGAAAAGAATAGATTTTGTTGAACATCTCAGAAATCATTCAGTGCCTATTTATAAAACACAGCACATGTTCTGGAGCTGCATGGATAAATACCAGCCTGTCAGTCAAGTGGGCATCACTTATTAGACGTGCTATTAAAAAATAAATTGCATCCTCAGTGACAGAAAACAACTGAGCTGTCAACCAAACACCGGGGGCTGGCGGGCAGGGGTGTCTGTTTTACTGCTCGAGCCTCTGTCCTCCAGTTGGAAAGGGAATGGTGTGATGTCAGTCAGAGAGAAGCAGGAATGGGCTTGGGAAATGTGGCTTTGCCAGGGCTGGGGCTGGGGCTGGCAGTGGGATGAGGCTCCGGTGCTGAGTCAAGCTGAGTGTCTCGAGGGATTTGGGGGGTTCTGAGCTGCTGGTGCAGCAAAATGCTGGGAATTGGGCTTTTGTCTCAAGTGCTGCATCTTGAGAGTGTTCACCTATGGATATTTGTGTGAAGAAGGGACTGGAGCAGGAGGGAGCCCTGGTGGCTCCAGGGAGCAAAGCCACTTAGGGGGTGCTGGCAAAACCACCTCCACAGAGGCACATCCCTCTTCCCTTGTGCCCAGCCTCACTCCACGATGAGAGACATTGTTTTGGGGAGAAATTGCTGCTAAATTGTGAGCAGGACACGGTGAGCAGGGGCAGGAGATTCCTGTGAGCATTCAGCACCCTCAGCCCTCTCAGCTCCTCTGGGATGGACTCAACCTCGGGGCTCTCCTGTCCCCTTTTCCCTTGCCCACTGATCATCACCAGGTTCTTAATCCACATCTGCTGAGTTAAATATGGGAATTCTCAGGCTCTCTACCATTAAACCACCCACGGCACCAGAACCCTCACAGTGAGCTTTGGGATCTAGCAGGGATCTCCCAGGATGGATAAATGGCAGCACAGAGGCTTTGGGCAATGACACAGCAGCAGCCACTCCTTGTGAGCTCCTTTTTGCTGCTGTGAGGGCCAGCCCAGGCCGTGTCCTCACCTCGTGCAGGGGATCCTTCCTCATGTTGCGTCCTGCCAGGGGCTCATCGTGGGGGAAGACCACGGAGTAGTTCTTGGCGTAGGACTCGTGGCTGCGCTCCCGCATCCAGCGGTTGTTGTCGGTCAGGGAGTGGTGAAACCTCCTGGAAGGCAAGGAGATGGCAACACCTGGATGAGCCCACCAGCTCATGGCCTTCTGGACCAGAGCCAGGTGTGGGTGGATGCAGCTGCTGGTTTAAAATTGCTATTCCTGCTCCAGTTTCATGGGTAGGAGCAGAGGAGGCAAGCAGGGCTCGGTGCTGGCCACGCCGCGGTGCTGACCATCGGAGCTGCCCCACCCCAGAGCAAGTGGAAGCAGAAAACAGCCCTGCTGAGGAGAGAAATAGGAAAAAAAAAAGAAATTTGGGGTTAATTCTGCCCCACTTCAGCATGGGAAAAGCCTCAGGCTTAAACACAGCCGTGATGAGGGAATGAGCCCTGGACATTCCTTATATTTTTCACCCAATTCTTCCCGGGCTGAAATACAAACAAAACCCAAAATCTTTAATTCATTTGAAGTATTCCCATCTTTGAAACAGAAAATCTCCTTGAAGGAATGTGCCAGCTCAGCCCATGGTCAGGCTGTTAATCCCAGAGACCTGTAATTCATGGGGAGCAGCCTTGGGCACAAGTGGCACCTTTCCCAGGGCTGCAGAAAGGGAGCCAGGCTGGGCATGAAGGACAAAATTCCATTTCTAGGGACTTTAAAAATTATACTTTCAGTTTCCCTCCTGGCTGACAGGGTGCAGAGGAGAGGCAGGGCATGAGGCTGAGCCCTGCAAGGAATACAAGTGATGCTCCCCAAGAGCTGTGAGAGCAGCTGCCTCTTCTGCTGGCACAAGGTGGCACATGGCATGTCACCAGCACCTCTGGTTGCCCCATCAGCCTCAGCCCCTTCACCACCGAGCTGAATTTTTGACAGCAGCAAGCAGGCAACAGCTGCCAGATGAAAGGACAAAATTCCATTTTCTATGGACTTTTTTTTACTTTCAGCTTCCCTCCTGGCTGACAGGGTGCAGAGGAGAGGCAGGGCATGAGGCTGAGCCCTGCAAGGAATACAAGTGATGCTCCCCAAGAGCTGTGAGAGCAGCTGCCTCTTCTGCTGGCACAAGGTGGCACATGGCATGTCACCAGCACCTCTGGTTGCCCCATCAGCCTCAGCCCCTTCACCACCGAGCTGAATTTTTGACAGCAGCAAGCAGGCAACAGCTGCCAGATGAAATATTTACAAGCAAATGTTCTGAGAGGATAAATATTGAAATGTGTAGAAAAGGGAGTTATTTAAAGAGGAGCTTGGTAATTGTCACCAAAAGGAAGGAATGGGACTGACAGCTTGATGACAGGGCACATGGGACATGGGAGATGTTTGGGTGGAAAGCCTCTGGCTGCTCTGAGCAGGGCTGGGGTCCCTTGGGGTCAGGAGGGCTGTGCTGGTGCCAACCCAGTGCCCAGACTGGCATTTCTCCATCTCTCCATCCCCATCCCGAGCCCAGCTGGTGGAATGGGGCAGCTGGAGGCATCTTCCCCATCTCTGCAGCTCCCTCACTCCCACAGCCCAAGCCAAGGTGGCATTTACCAGCTCGGCCACTAAAGCAACGTGAGGTTTTCACAGCTTTGTCCCTGACTGAAGGGACAAAGCTGTGAAGTGACAGCAACCACCACTGAAGGTGGTTGCTGTCACTACAGCCTTGTAAGAAAGCCCAAACCCAATCAAAGACAATCAAGCAAGTCAAAAGCAATTACTGAGCCAACATCTGCACGGTCACAACTCCCAGCCCAGGCGGTGCTGCAGAGGGGGGCCGAGCTAATCTTTGTGCTGTTGAAATCATCCCCCTGATTATTAACTCAGAGGATTAGGCACGGCTCTAATTGAACAACAAAACCCAAACATAATTACCCCATCCTTCCCCACCACCACGATCTCCTTGTGCCTGATGGAAGCTGTTTGTGTGGGAGTGGAATGAGGCAAACGAGACGAACCCCACGTGTGCATTCATTAAAGCCACTGCCTGTAATTGATTCCAGCTCCTTGGAGGGACACACACGCTGCCTGGACACCCATTCCTGATGCCAGCCCTGCCTTGAAGGCATCCCCAAGGGCCAGCAGGGATGAGGGATGCCCATGGAGGCAGCTGGGTGACTTGCCTGATGTCGTAGCCGTACATGTCCTTCTCCGGCCGGCCGTGGATGATCCAGTGAGCCAATTCCCTACCACAGCCACCTCCCAGCATCATCCCTGGGGAACAGGGCAGGATGCAAATGGGGCCAGGAGGCCAAGCAGGGCTGGGGAATGCCAGGATATCCCTGGCATCCCATGCCAGCAGGGTGTGGCCCCCTCAGGTCTCTCTTACCGGCGCTATTGAAGCCACAGCCGAGGAAGAAGCCTCGGACTTCTGGAGCTTCTCCCATGAGTGGTTTGTGGTCAGCTGTGAATGACTCTGGAAAACAGGGAGGGGATGTGCCAGCGAGGCCAGGACAGGGGGATCACACATTTGGGGAGATGTCACACACTTTACAAACAGGTTTCCTGCAGCCTCCCGTGCTGACCTCGTCCTGCTGCCAGAGAGGTCAGTGGGGGCACACTGGACCAACACCAAGCACTGCCCAGCACAGGTTTTTGGAGTTAGACTGAAAATTTGGGAAGCAAAATTAATTCCCCAAGAGAAGGTGAACGAGGCACTGTGAGAGCTCTTTTTTCCTTCCCAATCCCCCAACCAAGGGGGCTGCACTGATCTGTTTGTAGCCATTTTAACATCTGGGCCCTGTTTCCTGATGGTGTATTCCACCTTTGCCAATTCCTGCTGGGAAATTCCATAACTTTGAGCCACTTGGTTCAGCCGGGGATGTCTCTCCTGTCCTCATAATGTCTCCTGCTGCCAGTGCTATTCTACTGGCCATCAGCCATGGCAATCCCTCTATAAATCCTCACCAGGGAGAACAGCAAGCCCCTGACAGAGGTGTGCAATCCTCCTCCCTGTTGGATGGTGCATCCATCCATCCATGGAAAAGGAGAGAGGGAAAACTGAGTTCAGTGTGGTTTTCCCCCACTTAGCAATGCCCACTTTGTTTCCCCTGATCCCACTGCTCCAGAGGACGCAGCAGAGCCAGGATATTTCCACTGCCACCAGAGCAGCTCCTCACATGCCAGTATCCCTGTACAGATATTCCAGGCTACAAACTCAGGGAGTTAATGGAGCAACAGCCAAAGCACCTCTCCTGCCAGCACAGCTGACTTTGCCCTGGATGGGTGGGGAGGGCTCCAGGGACCTTGGCACAGTGACCACAGCAGAGGGGACAAAGCCTTTGCCATTTGATCAGCCCAGCATGACTCAGCTGCCACAGGCTGCTGGTTTCAATCATGAAGGAGAAAAGGAGGAGAGCTGAGCCTTGGAAAATGACATTATTGCATGACAAAGAGGAGACATTCACCCACCAGCAGCCAGTTCTGCTCTGCTCACAGTGCAATCAAACCAGTGGACCCAGGGCCAAGGTCTCCACCTCGTACAAATCATGTTTGATCTGCTGCAGGGCACGAGACATGCCCTACTTTCCCCTCACACAACCCAAAGAGTTTCCCTTTAAGTGCCTCAGCAAAAAGGACTTTTATCATAGTTGATTTCTTGGTGTATAGTGGATTTTAAGGGCAAACCAAGTGCACAAGGCTCGGGCTCAATGTCTGGCACCACCTCCAGCTGCCACTGCAGGGATGGCTTTAACTCCACACCAGGGATGTGAATCTGGGTAAATCTAACCTCACTAGACCAGGAGCAAGTAGTAAAAATAATTTTAGGAGATAACACTTGGTGACATAACAGCCACTGCTTAAAAACATCTGCTTCTTAATTTTCCAGTCCAGCAGCCACACCATCAGCTGGAGATCCATTCATTACCAGACTAAATCAAGGCAGTCAGCTCCCCAGGGAAATGGTTTTAAACAGAAAGAGGGACAATTGAGATTATAAGAAATTGAGAAGATTATACGAAATTCTAAGATAGAAGTTATTTACAACAAGGGTGGGGAGGCCCTGGCACAGGTTGCCCAGAGAAGCTGTGGCTGCCCCATCCCTAGAGGTGTTCAACGCAAGGTTGGATGGGGCTTGGAACACCCTGGGATGGTGAAAGGTGTCCCTGCCCATGGCAGTGGAGCTGGAATTAGATAATCTTTGAAGATCCCTTCCAAGCCAAACCATTCTGTGAGTCTCTGAACGTGTGATTCTATTTCTCCACCCAGGCAAGGCCTGGAATGCCACCCCTTGGAAGATGCCACCACTGCAGCCAGACCAGCAGCACTTTCTCTGCATTTAGAGAGTTTTTCTTCTCCTCATGTTATAAAGTTTCCCTTTTCCTCCAGCAAAATCTTCAGAAAAACCCAGCCACCATGGTGCCACCACGGTGGTCACCACAGCCATGTTACCTGGCCCACAGACAGTGGATTTAATTCCTGTTTTCTCCAGGACTGGCACTCTGTTGACAGCACCTTCAATGTGTTGCATAAAAACATCCCAGTCCAGGTCAAAGAGGCCAAAAGCAAATTTTTCAGATACCTAAAGAGGAGAAAAAAGAATCAGGGCACAGAACAGAGGATGGCTGACTGTGTGAGACCACCTCATCTCCGGCAGCCTCGGAGAAGATAAATCAAGGCTGCATTAAATCTCTGGGATTTTGGATTTTTCTTGTACAACGCAGACAAAAGAGTAGTCTGAATTAAGGACAGAGGGATGGGCACAGCAGCTTCTGGCTCTCCTGTTGCCTCTGCACTGCATATCTGTGTCACAGACAGCCCCAAAGGGGAGATGCTCACCCTGCTCTCCCCACCAGCCACCAGAGGTTGGTGCCTGCAGAATTCAGGGGCTGTGCCTGCGCCCACTCCTCCGAGGTGGCTTCCCTGGAAACCTGCCTCGTTGCCCCAGAAAACCTCCCGGCTCCACTCACCTCCTCCCAGAAAATGGGGTTTGACTCATATCCACCCACGGAGAGGGCATCGCCTTGGAGACGCAGGTAGACCGAGGCGTCGTGATCACGAACGTTTGGCATGTTCTGAAACACGGGCAGGGGGAGTGCAGGGGTCAGAGGAGGCCAAGAGCCGTGGGGACACCCCTGTGGCACCCAGAAAAGTCCAGGGCACAAGGTGGGCACCTGCAGCAACGACCTGTCAAGGATGGGACACGATGGCTCTGTGGGTGCTCCCTCAGCACCGAAATCTGGCAGCCTAAGAGGAAAGCACCCAGCTCAGCTCCAGCTAACTTGGCCAAAGCATGAGCAGAGCAGCTTACACAGACACCTGAGCAGCATCCAAGGGTGCCCTGGGGACGGGGAGCAGCCCCTGTGGTTGATCCTGGCTCAGGAATCATCACTCCTCTGCCACCCGCCTCCGCAGGAGGATGCAGCAGCTCGAGGTGCAGGCAGCGGTGCACGAAGAATGAGGGATTTGTTCTTGTGAATAATGGATGGGGAAACGTTTAGATAACACTGAAGAATCGGTGTAGGGCCTACTGCAACCCGTGTTGACAAGTGGAATTAAGTGGATTGAGCAGGAGGCACTGAGGTCTGCGAGCTGCAGCCTCTCCTCTGGAGCCTTTCTTGCTGTGTAGGGCACGGTGGAGTCACTGGGACAGAAATGCAACCGTGGACCACAGCACTTTTTACAACGAGGCAACTGGTGCTGAAAGGGCAGGCACAGACTGTGTCAGCAGGATGGAAACTAATTAATGTGTCACCCCCAGTGCACTGGGGCATGGGAGGATGAAGGCTCCTTCAACTCCCAAGCAATTCTCCGCAGCCAGATGGCAGGAACAGATTTATAAGGGCAGTCTAGAAATGCTTGGAGAGCTACACGTCTGCCTGCCAGGTCTGGGCCTTGCTCAGAAAGGTCTGGGGTCTTTATGAATGCTGCCATCAGACACCAAACACAGAGATCTTGAGGGGGAAAAAACCATCCTGCCAGTTGTGACCTCGTTAAATATTAAATCTGGCTCTGTTCAAGGTGTCTGACAGCCCTGCTGAGGGTGTGCACTCCCCTGACAGCAGAGCCTGACCTGGCAGGAATCAGGAGGTCCCACAGCTCTGGGGGTCCCTGGAAGGGGCAGGGGTCTTTCTGCCTCTCCATCCCTGTCCCCCGGAGCAGAGAAGCCAAGCTGCAGGGGCAGGACTGACCTGGATGCCCTCGATGCGCTCGGTCACCACGTAGGCGTGGTGCATCGCCACCAGCGGCACGTGCACTCCTGCCAGCCGGCCCAGCGCCCGTGCCCACACTCCTGCAGACACAACAGCCCCGTGCTGAGCTCCTCTCCATCCCCCACGCCCCCACGCAGCTGCAGGGGACAGCCACGAAAGGGACAAGGGCTGATGCAGATTTTCCTCCTCACGGGAGCAAAGCCAGCCGTGAGTTGTGGCCGCTGTCCCTGTGCCACCCCTTCCCCTGCGCTCTGTCCCACGTACCTGCACAGTTCACCACGCAGGGAGTCTGGATGGTCCCGTGGGCTGTCTCCACTGCATGCACTCTCTTCACCCCAAAATCATCAGTTCTCACCTGGATGCCCGTGACCGGGCAGTTCTCGATGATCTGGTGGCACAGGAAGGGGGGCAGAGTCACAGCAGGGTCACCAGGGCAGGGACAGCCCACCTCACCTGACATGCAGCCTCCAAATCTGGGAAAAGAGAACCTAAGCAGCGTTCTGAGCGCCTTGTGTTGCTCCTAAAGGTCTTTTTTCCACCCTCTGTTTTCCCTGGGTCTGATGGTTCCTGCCAGCTTTGTCACTGTCACCCAGCCAAGAGGAAAACACCCTCCTTGGGAACGACCCAAATCTGCAGGAGCAGCTCTGCCCCGGTGGGAAAGCAGGAGGTGAGGAAGGCAGAGGATGAAACCAAGAGGCATTAATGAGTAAATCACTAATTAAGAACTACCGTAGCGCCTCTGGCAGTCGCTGCTCTGGCCAGAGTTGAGCAGGTGCCAGCGGGGTCCATGGTGCCATCCTTGGGGACGTACAGGGTGCCATACAGGTCATCAATGTTCATCAGAGGGTACAGGTCCTTGGTCTGTGACGGGGTCAGCACGTGGGACTCCACACCATACACCTTCCCCAGCTGCCAAGGGACAGCAAAACCCAGAGCTCAGTAAGGAACAAAAGCTTTGTTCACCACTTGCTGCTGAAGGAGGAGGAGGAGGAGATTCCCGGGACATGTTTGTCTCCCAAACCCGAAATCCAGCATGGTGTGATGCTTAGATTTCAGGGACTGTGACCCTGTTTTTGAATTCAAGCTGCCTGTGCAGCTGGAAAAATGATGCTGCACAATGGGGAAAACGATGCTACCACTATTTAAACAGTCAAAAATCCGAGGCTGGATTTGATTTCGCCAAATTTGGAGGAATTTGACAGATTTTGGCCGCCTTATTCAAGTCAGCAAGCTGCCCTGGAAGGGACCTGCTGTCCGGGTGGGAAAGCAGTGAGGGATGGAACATTCAGAGACCACAACAAACCCCTCCTGCAGCCCACCCTGATGGGGAACACACCCCGGGGCTCCTCCCTACCGACATGAGCCTTTTGTACTCATCCAGCCGCTGCTTGTTGGAGGCGATGAAGAGCCCCCCGTTCTCCACCCAGCCCGTGTGCAGCCCGGTCTCTGCCGGCAGATCCCGGCTGACCACATCCCGGGTGTGTGCCAGCAGCTCCACTTCCACATCGCTGGGACGCAGCTGCCACAGGAGACCTGCGGGGGACACGCACAGGGTGCCACAGGCGCTCTGTCACCTCCCCATCACCCGGAGCGGGATGCAGGGGAGGGGTCCCCGTGTGTCCTGTGTCACCCTGCAGGGTCCCCGTGTGTCCTGTGTCACCCTGCGGGGCTCGTGCTCCATCTCGTGGATTTGTGGGAATGCTACAAACCATCGGGTTTTGCTCCCTTCGGGCGTTAAATGGATGGGGGAAAGGGGTTATGGAGTGGATGGGCCACAAAAGTGTGGGAAAAAAATAGAAAAAATCTTATGTAGCTCTGCCTCCCTGCCATATAAAAGCGACTTTTAAAAAGGGGTGGAAACTGTGGAAATAAAATGTTTCCTTTTCCTGCAGCCACATAAACCTTGGGAGCGAAAAAAGCAAATTTAGGGGGCTTTAAAAAACCATTACAGCAGAAGAAAAACCACAAATTCTCGGCATTTACAGCCCAAAACTCTCACGCAGCGCATCCCAAAGCCGAGCATCCCTCCCGGGCAGCAGCCGAGCCGTGCCCGCCACTCACCCGCCGTGTGCCAGGTGGTGCCCGAGGTCAGGCGGTCCCTCTCGAGCAGCAGCACGTCGCTCAGCCCCATTTTGGCCAGGTGGTAGGTGGTCTGGCAGCCCAGGCTGCCCCCTCCCACCACCACCACCTGAGCCGAGGCGGGCGGGGGTCGGCTGGGCTGGCCGCTCCCGGCTCCCTCCTCCTGCAGCGTCTTCTGGTACGGCACGCTCTTCTTGGCCGTGGGGCCCGAGGAGCTGCTGAAGGGCCGGGGGCTTCTCCAGGGGGCTGGCAGGCGGTGGGGGACCCGCCAGGCACGGCTCAGGTAGGACATCTCCACCTGCACATCCCAAAAGCGCCTGGCTGGATCCCTGGCTGCCCCTCTGCTCACCTCTCTGGGTGCTGGGCGGAGGTTTGGTGAGCCCTGGGCACATCCTGGGATCCTTTTCCAGCAGCTGGGATTCTTTCCCAGCAGGATTTGGGATCCCAGTTGCACGTGTGTGCAGCTCCCAAGCACCCTCCTTTAAGAAGGGGCTTGGGAATTCCCAGGGCACGGCGCCCTGTGCTCGTTCATGACTCAAAAATCACTTTTCTTTTCTTTTTTTTTTCTTCCCCACTGGAATTCAGGAGCTGTTTGGCCACAGAGAAGGTGCCAGGTTTGCTCTGGATCAGAGGGTGGGGCAGTGGCTGCTGAGGGAGAATTGGGGACAGGTCCTGCCTGTGGACACTGCAACCCCTGCGCAGCTCCTGGCTGAGGACACGGCTGGGGATCTGCTGCTGAAACAAGATTTTGGGGTGCAGTGGAGCCAACACAGACCCCCCTACACAAGCCACAGGCCATGACCAAGGTGTTTTCTGGGGATCCCCCCTCTGGGACCCCCTGCTTGCTGCCACGTGGCCACCAGAGCACCCGCTGTCCCCCCAGTGTCCCCCAAGCTTCAGACTCCCCCTTGGTGACAGCCCACGGCACATTCCCACCAGGCACCACTCACCAGCAAGGCTCTCTCCGGGCTGGCTTTCCCTGCCGGGATGTGGTGGGGCCCCTGCCTTCCTCTGATGCTCTCCTCCTCCTCCTCCTCTTCCGTCCTCTTGGCCCCTGCTGCAAAAAATATTAACCAGCACTTGGAGGCGAGCAGAGCCAGCCTGAGCCAACAGAAAAGAGGGACTTACCTCCTTGTCTCCCTCCTCGTGGCTCTGCTGCTTCCCAGGCAAGACAAAAAGTCTGGCAGAGCGGAGAAATTCAAAACAGGGAGGAAAATGCTGCTTTTCTCCCCGGCTGGGTGCCCAGCAGAGAACAAACAGCCCAGCTGGGGCCAGAGGGACTCGCAGCCTCCCGGGCTGGCTGGAGCTGTCAGCTGGATGCCAGAGAGCAAACACGGTGAGGAAAGGCACCATCTGACCTCCCTGCTGCAGTTCCCAGTGGCTCCAGTCAAATAACAGAGATAAAATTAATTTACACCCCTCCCGAGCCAGACCCAAGAGCTCAAAGTGAAGGTGGCAACACCAAAAAAAAAAAAAAAAAAATTAAAAAAAAAATATATATATATTAAATTGGAGTTGGGTAGGAAAAAAAGGGTTTGATTTTGATCTGTAAACCTGAAAGTTTGTTGTTCCTTCAGCCCTGGAATTAGGGCCTGTTTGGGCAGGACACAGAAGTCCTGCTACAGGGCCTTGTGCTGGTATCTCAGAGAAGCAGAAGTCGGGGTGGAGTCAGGCTTTGGCTGGTGGTTGGGAGGGATTGGGGTCCCAGCAGCATCATGGTCCCCCAGGCAGCATCTCCCACCCCTGCAGAGCTCTGAGCAGCCATGGGATGGTTTTATGGGGGATTTTAAGCATCCAGTTTAAGTGGAAGTGCCCCTTTTCTGCTCCTCACCAATACCAATCCCTCTGCTCTTGCCTGCTGGACAGCCTGTGGTACCCAGTGTGCATCCAAACTGCCCCAGCTTGGGAAGGGTTTGAACAGGAATTGAGGGGTTCCCTTATTCCAGCTTTATCCCCTCTCTCCAGCAGCATTTCCCCTCCTTCTCCCAAGGACAAAACCGGTTTCTCAGTGTTACAGAGAGAGCCCCAGTTCCTGCAGGCTTCTCCACGGACTAAATTGCTCAGAACAACCACAGGGCTGCAAACAAGTCTAAACTCCTGTTTGCAGTGGAGTGTTTCTGTTTGACAGGCCAGAACCGTTTCATCAGCATGTCCAAATTTATAAATATGACCTTTGGGTTAGACCAGACCTAGAACAATACAAGCCCAAGTCCACTTCAGCAGCCTGAGCCCTTCACCAGGCTCAGGATGGACAGTGGGGAAAGTGGCAGCTCCTGCAGCCCCTGGGAGCCCTGATGTGACTCCAGAGCAGGAATGAGGGGGGTTAATTTTTGGGGTGATCAGTGCAGTGTAGAGGGAGCCTACACAGTTCAATCTCCCCCTATAATTTTTAGGTTAATTCTAAAATAAAGCAGCGCAGCAGCTCAGGCGCCAGCTGGAGTTTTCTAGGTCACAGAAAACGTGGTGAATGCAGGGCTGAGGCAGCCAGGCGTGCTGCACACTGTCAACATTGCCTCTGCCACCCCAGCCCTCATCCCCACCCTCATCCTCAGCAGCTCTGCCCCACAACCTGTTTGGGCTTGGGAAGCACTGAACCAAAAGCACCCCAATCCCACAGAGTGCTGCTGGGCAGGGCTGTGCTGAGCTCTCCCCCTGCCTCAGTTTCCCCACCCTGGTGGCACAGCAGTTTGGCCCCTGGTTTTGGGGTGCCCTGGGCTGGGCTGAGTGAGCTCACAGGGAGGTGGCCACGCTCTGGCTGGTGGCCTGGGGGCTGGAGGGGCAGTGCCAGGGCCAGGGCAGGTGGCTGTCACACTGTGACAGGAGCAGGAGTTCCTGGGGCAGCCAGCAGCCCCCAGGCCTTGTTTGCTCAGAGCCCTGCTCATGGCTGGGATTTCATCAGCAGCTGCTCTAGCTGGGGGGAAAAACAATCAGAATAATAAATAAAACCCCGTGCCTGGTGTGTCCCCCCACTCCTGGGACAGGCCAGGGGCTGTGCAGGATGGAACCAGCTGTGCTGGCTGGAATTTATTCTGCTGTTAATGCCCCTGGAACGCCGCTGCTGCTCTGGTTACTGCACCTGGCCGTGGCTGGGCACGCTGCATCAATGCCCCATTCATTCCTGAGTGTCAGACCCTGCACTGCAGCAACCCCCAGGAGAAGATTTTGGCATGAAGCCACTGTGGAGGCACCCACCTGCCAGCTCCAGCCACTCCCCAAGGGCTCAGTGTCCCCAGCCCCGGGCTGGCAGGGATGTCCCCAGAGGCAGGACAGAATGGGAACAGATTTTTGCACTGCCCAGCCCTTGGTTGCAGGTTCCAGCGCTGCTTTTGACAGCCCAGCTGTGCCATCCCACCCACCCAGGGCCAGGCTGGGGCTCAGCAGCAGCAGGGGCACCTAAACCTGGTATTTTAGTGGTCAGTGTTGGGGAGATTCACCACTAAAATAGACCAAACAGCCACGAGGAAAGGGCTTATCCCAGACAGGGTCAGCACCTGGACCAAGGCTTAACACCTGGCTGGGCAGCACCTTCCAAAACCAGCATCCAAAATTTAGTCCTGATTGTCTGAGTACAACCCCTCTGCTCACTGCTACAACCCCTTCCAGCTGACCCTGGGAAAAGTGAAGCACTGGGGACTCCAAGGGTGGGAAAAATGAATGTTCTCAATGAAATGACACGGCAGCTCGCAGGGACATCACATCCCTGCTCAAGGTGAGGTCTCTTGAACACCTCAGGTTTTTATAAAAAGCTCTGCAGCTTATTTATTGCTCTGGAACACGCTGCTGCCTGCAGGGCCAGGTGGGATTCTGGAATATGATATCCAGGAGTGACTATAAGCCATGGAAAATCAGCCTCTTTCCTTCACCCTGCAGGGGTCCAGCTCAGAAAAGGAGAGGAGTCACAGGAAAGCTCCTGGATGGGACAACTGCAGGAGTGGCAGCTGCTCCAGGAATGAGAAGGAGCCTGACAGGCACCATAGGGGGGATCTACTCCAAATTTTGGAGGGGTAAAAGCACTTACTGTTCATGCCAGGAATCGGGAAGGATCCATTCCTGGGAGCAGCCGTCTTCCCTGGAAGGGCCAAGCCACCCCTGAGCCCCAGTGCAGCCAAGGGGGTTGACCCTGACACCCCTGGCACATTAAAAACCATGGCTGGAAAAAAAAACCTATCAGCAAAATTACACTTTATTTTGGGGTTTTGGTTTTTATTTTTTTTTTTTTTTTTTTTTTGGTGTTTTTTTTTTTTTTTTTTTTTCTTTTTTTTTTTTTTTTTCCGTTGGGGAATTTACTTTGATGAATTGTAACTTAAAAAAAAAGGCCTGGAAAAAACACATGCAAAAGGGTTTCTAAGTAGCAGCTAAAGATTCTATTCCAGCATTACAAGCTATTCCAAATGATTTCCAAATTCCCAGCTATAAACTATTCCATTAAACAAACAGTTTTATCTTTAAACCCCCTCCACCCTACCCCAGTTAGTGCAGTGCAAAGGAAAAACCCAAGGAATTTACATATTATTTTCCAACATATCCCATTGCAATTCCGAATGATCTGCGACGACCTAAAATAATACATCCAATTTCCTCGCCATCATAAAAAAAACATTTCCCTTTCTTATTCACAGATATATTTGTGGCAAATGGCTGAATAATTACTTACAAACAGAACAATCTTTTTTTTTAACAAGTTTCTTACACCAGTAAACACAAGAGGGAGAGCTCTCGGGAGGGTGGGGGGGTTTGGCAGGGCAGGCAGAGGGTGGGGGTCCCTATGGGGGACACAGGTGCCCTGGTCCCTGTGACAGGGCTGTGCTCACCCCAGGTGATGCCCTTGCCACCTTACAGACTCGGCCACGTTAAACAGGAGGGGCTGTAAGGCTTTAGGCTGCGAGGCAGAACAGGAGCCAGCAGGAGTTTGTGTGTCCCACCCACCCAAATTGTGCCCTCAGCTCCAGCACAGCCCCTGCAATGGGACAATGGCACCCTCTGCTCTGCACAGGGCATTGTCAGCTCCCTGCTGGCTGCTCCCCTCCAGCTGAGCACGGAGGGGCTGGCTGGGAGGGGTTAGCACCAAACAGTACCTTGGGAATGCCCTGAGCCCCCCATGTCCCTGTCACCTCCCGTCTGCCCTGGCCTGACCCCGCTGCACCCACCTCACACCCAGAGCTCCAGGAGCAAAGCAGGGTGGCTCTGGGCTTCTCACTGAGCAGCAGCATGGAATTCCCAAGTTAGCATCACTTCCTCATCCTTGAGAGATTCAAACTCTTCCATTTCTCACCCCAAACATGGCTCTGCTGCTCTGTTTGCAGAGCCCCGTGCCAGCAGCACTGCTCACCCAGCCAACGCTGGCATCTCCCAGACTTGCAGCAGGATCCCACAGCAGGAACACCCCAAATCCCAGGGGAACAACATCAGGGCATGGAAGGACCAGCTCAAAATGCCACGAATTCAGAGAGGCAGCTCCTGGGGCTCAGATACAGGGAAGCTGTTCCCTGCCACGCTCCCACACGTGTATTTTGTTTGTATTTGCACTTTGGGAAGGACAGAGGGTGCTCAGGACACAGTGGGAATGTCACAACACATGGACCTTTACTTGACAGCAGCAGCAGGAACAGCCTGTGGGAGGAAGAGCAGGGGCAACGCTGCCAGCCCCCAAAAGTGCACACAGCTGGGAAGAGGAGATGCTTTCACAGCTCAGGGACAGGATTTAGGACTTGATACCATAGCCCTTATTCAGGTGGGTTCACCCTGAGCTCATGAGGTGGGAATTGTCACAGCTGCAAGGAAAATCAGCCTGGCCTGGGGAGGACAGACCCAGGGACACGTCCTCTGCATGGACCTGGTGCCTTGGTGGCCTCTGAAGCCCTTGTGTGGAGCACATCTCCAGTCCTGCAATGCACTGAGACCTCCTGCTCACCAGTGGGACCAGTCTGCTCCCTGGGCACCCCACTGCCTGCAGCAAGGCTGGTGGGACTGAGGTGACTGTAAAGAAAATGGGCTCGGGGTGCCAAAATGGCTTTTTGCCCTCCTGGCTGACCTGGAGGTCCACTTCCAGCCCACACCTGAGGGTTAAAATGGTCACAGCCCTCTCCTCCTGCCGGGCCAGGTGTCCCCACCCTGCCCCTCACCCTGGCCACAGCACAGTGCTGCCCATGGCTGCCAGGGCCACTGCCAAAATCCTGACCTGGGAACCCCCCGAGTGCTGTGGCAGGGGGTCTGCATTGCCTCCTTGGGGCTCCCTCCCCAGACCCCCCAAATTCTCACCCAGGCACAAAACCTTCAGCCTCAGCCTCCCTCCAGCATGCCTAGGGTGGCTTTTAAAACCCCCTGGCACAAGAGGGGTGCAGTGCCCAGGCCCTGCTGGGCACCCAGAGTCTCTGAGCTCTGTCCATCGGGGAGAGCGCGGCTCTCCCGGGGCTCTCCACCGGCGCCATCCCACAGCCCAGCAATCTTCTGTACACGGAACAGGGGCCAGGCCGGGGCAGCCTGCACGCAGGGGGGGTCGTGAGGGGCTGCAGGGGCAGTCCTGGGAGGTGTCCAGCACGGGGACAGTGTGCTCAGGCTGCAGCTGCTGGCTCCGGGCGCTCGACGACTTCCAGCGGCCACGGCCGCGCTCACTGCACGCCCTCCTCCTCCACGTAGGTCGAGGGAAACCAGCCCACCTGTGGGGGGACAGGACAGGTGAGCTGGGGGCTGGGGAGCTCAAGGGGAACAGCACAAAGCTTGTTGGAGTTTAAGGACTTGGGAGAACTCAGGGACAGGGTGGGGTTGTTGGGGTGTCCTGTGCAGGGCCAGGAGTTGACACCGCGATCCTTGCGGGGCCCTTCCAACTCTGGTTTTATAAGAGAGCTCCTGTCCTGGCACTGGGATTACTGCCCTGCCGTCAAGTGCTGTTGCCAGTCCTGGATGTGCCAGATCCTGATGGTGTGAGCCCTAATCACTCTAATTTGGGATGGAGCACATCACCTTGGACACCCTGCCCGCGAGGCATCAGGCAGGAAGAATCTGTCTCCAGTGCTACAGAATCTGTGGGATACCAGGCCAAGCCACCAGGCTGTGTTTTTCCCAAGCTGCTGAGCCCTGCAGGGCCTGCAGACATCCTTCACGGGCAGGTTTAGGGAAGATCAGACCCTCCCACCACGTGCTCCCACCCACCTGTGTGCCCTGGATATCACTGCCACTGTCACAAAGCAGCAAATGGCCACACAGAGGTGGCTCTCACGAGGTGGCAGCCCACCCAGAACCCAGGAAAAAGCAGGACAAGGGACACCCCCCCTTCCCTTCACCACCCTGACAGCAGGGAGGACATCCCGCTGCAGGAATCCCCCTGGACGCACTCACCCTTCCGTTGGTCTCCCCCTTCCACCATCCCTGGTCCCCTCCAATCCTGCTGTAGATCTTCACCACGTCCCCCTCCCGCAGCGACAGCTCCCGCATGTCCCGCGCCGCGAAGTTGTACCGTGCCACGGCCGTGCCTATGACCCGGGGGGTGAACACTGCCAGGGGACAAAGCACAGCGCCTCAGCGGCTGCCCCACGCCGGCTGAAGCCTGGGGAAAGCTTGCACAGGTTCAACCTGGGTTTTTCAGCACGGCACCAAGAGCTGGAGCTGCTCAGATGGAGGGGCGGCATCACCCGAGCTGCTCAGCCCCGCGCGGGTGGGGTGGTTGGGGTTAAAGCGGGTTCCTGCTGGGTTTGAAGGGTTCTGAGGGTTTGGGGAGCTCCTCTCTGCTGGTCAGGGGTTGGGTGGGGGTCACTGGGGTGAAGGGCACTACTGGGAGGTGGTAAAAGGAAGGATTTCATAGGAATGCACAACCATTAGCAAAGAAATCATGGGAAAATCCTGTTCAGCTCTCAGCGTCAGGTCTGGGAGATTTGCCTTGTGGAGCTGCCACTCAGCTCCCGGCACCTGATGGAACCACTTTTGTAAATCAGCCTGGATTTAAGCTACTTCAAAACCACAGCTGGAATGGGTTCTCCTAGAGGTGTTGAGTGAATCCTGGGTGCTTTGCCATGAGGAGGAACCAGCTCCTAACCTAGAACTCCCCTGCTCCTGTCCCTGCCAGGGAGAAACCTTGGCAACTTGGTCCCATTGGAGACCAAATGGTGCCAAACCCTGACACTGACCAGCACCTTGGGATGAGGAGATGACCCCAGGAGCCATCCCAGGAGCTGAGCTGCACCAGCACAGCCCCAGCCACAGGGATCTCCATCACTTCAGGCAGGGGATGCTCAGGGGAAGCACAAGGAGGGGGAAGGCAGGGGCAGCACTCAGCATTCCTGCCCCAAAATCTGGGCACAGGAAAAAAGGCTGGAGAACCACAGTGGAGGGATGGGATGGGCAGAGGAGGAGAAAAATGCACATCCTCTGAAGTTCACAAAAAAGAAAATAAACACCCTGAGGGGATGCTGTGTTTCACTCCCCTCTTTCTCCCAGGGTTTCCAAGGGTTAATTTCAACTATAAAAGTGTGCAAACCAAGGTTGAACAAAGTTTGAGGGAAAGCTTTGCCCAGGTTTTCAGCTCTTGGGGTGGAAGGAGATGAGGATGGCGATGGTGTTGGACACACAATGTGCAACCACTGGAGGGTTTGTCCATCCTGGCCAGGCAGCCAGGCTGGAGGATGGACAGAAATCAAGGCAGCTTTGAGCTCTGTCATCAGGAGCTTGCTCAGAGCCCCTTGCTACACAGATCACTTCCTGCAGTAATTTCTGTGCAGTTAGAGAATCTCAAAATCCCAGATTTGTGCTTGAAAAGTTCAGTGTTCTACCCAAATAGGGAAGGCACATGTTGGCTTTGCTGGTGATTTTCTCTGTCCAGCCTAAAGGAGAGACTGAAAGATAAAAACTTCAATGGGAAGAAAATCTGGCAGGATATTGCTCTGATCCCATCAAGAGGGAGGGTGACACCAGCCTGGAAAGGATGACACTGCACTCTCTGTGGGGACACTGAGCCCCAAAACACCCCTGACAGCTCAGGTGTGTCCCTGTCCCCTCAGCAAGGGGCTCCTGAGCAGCCCCACAGAGCAGAGCTCAAACCCTGCAGGACACTGGGATGTTCTCCTGGAGGACAAGGAGGGGCAGACTGGGACAGGGTGAGATGCTGATGCTCAGGGTGACACACACAGGATAACCAGGTCGAGCTTGAAGTACATCATGAGATCCCAAAATGCTACATCCACCTTTTTTTTTTTTTTTTTGGTTAATTTTAGCCCCTTTTCTCAAACAGCAACAACTCCATCTCCTCCCTGCCTTGATTTTGGGGAGAGGGGCGAGTGCATTTTGCTGCCAACCAAGCCACGGTTAATTAACCTAATTAACTGATTTCCCAGGGCAGCACTGGGGACCCCCTGAACTGCCTGTGGGGATGGAGGGACAGGAGGGGACCCCACAGGTGCCACTGGTGATGGCTTTCAAGCTGGGGATGGTGGCAGGTCTCTCCAGCAGGGAGAGGCACTGGTACCTGACCAGAAGGGACTGGAGGAGCTCTGAGAAGAAAAGTTGAGGCCCTGAGGACTGAGAAAAGAAAAGTTGTAGGAAGCGCAGGAGGCTGCAAAGAGGTTAGAGAGAAACAGAAAGAGGCAGAACACGCATTAAAAAGGAAATTAAAATAAAATATTATAAGGCACAATGCTTTAAAAGCTGATGGAGGGATACAGGGCAAAGCATGCAGAGGGTCTTGTGCAGGGGCTCCGAGCTGGGACAGCTGAGAAAAGATCTGGCCACAGCCCCACAGCCACTGGGGGCTCCAAATTCATCCTAGGGTTGTATTTAATGCAAAAAAGTATATAAACAACTTTTAAAACCTGTCTTCCTTTGGTATTCTTTTCTAAATATACCATGGAGAAAAATATTTATAAGTTATTTTTCCCCACAAAGCAGTTAGTTGTGCACTCAGGCTTTTGGACAAAACAACATCTTGTATTATTGCACTTTTTTCTTCCCATTTATTTTGATTTTTCCTTTCTTTTTCTTTTAGACACAAACTTACCCTTTCACCCATCACCTCCATTAAAGGAGTCCCACTGGGATTGAAACCACCACAAGTCACACTGGAACCGGATCCATTAAAACACAAAAATCTCCCGTGGGTGGGAAAGACAGGATAAATCCCACCAAGTGAACATCACATCCCTGCTCCCAACCACAGGGTGAGCAAACCACAGGGTGAAAAACCACAGGAATGTCCCTTCAGAGAGCAGCAGTGCCAGAGAGCCCCAGCTCAGCCAGACCCCCTGACCCCACAACCTCTGAGACCCATCCTGAAAGTGCCACCAGCCCAGAAGGACTTGTCTGCAAACTGAGCAACTCAAACCCTACAGGAAAGCTGTCAATTCCTTCACCCACTGCTCCTAGAGCTGGTAGCCAAGCTGGTTTTACCTGGGGAGCGGGTGAAGGTCCTGGAGGTAGAGCGCTCCCGGGATTTGTAGGGGTATTTCAGAGTTGTGTCCAGCTGCTTGAAGCTCTCCTTCAGCGAGTGGCTCTGGTAGTACTCAACCAGCTCCTGGGAAGGAAGAAGAGGCACCTGGCTGTCTCTGCCAGCCCCTGCACGACTTGCAGAGACAGTGCTATAAGGGGGAACAAAAACCCACCAGCAAGCTTTCGAACTTCTTGGCTTCCGTGATGTGGATCCAGTTGTCCTTCTCCACCACCTTGATGTGCTTCACCTCCTCGTTGAACCTGCCAACGACAGCAAAGGCACTGAAAAAAACCCACAGCCACGTGCTCCAGCCCTGGCTCGTCCTCTGTGAGTGAGAAATATTGAATTATTAAGTTCCTAAGTGGGGAATTACTCACTTAATGCTGATGGCAAAGCGCTCGGCCTCAGCCGGCCGCTCCCGGATCAGGTAGGTGCCACTGACGTGAGACTTGAGCAGGTTGTCTGTCTGATGCCTCTCCATGTTCCCTGCAAACCTGAGCCCAGAGGTTAATTAGTCCATTTAATTCATTAAAATGAACTGGTATCCTTGAACAGACATGTTTTGGATAGAAAGAGACATCTTTTTTAAAGGCATGAAGGATGGAAGGCAGGTGGAGCAACATCTGAAATATCCTGAGCAGGAGGGGAAGTGCCCTGAGATATAAGAAGCTGCTGAGCCACTGAAGCACACAGAGAGTGGCCTCTTCCCTTTGAAGTACCTGACACCTGGAAAAACTCACTAATTGGGAATCAGTCTCCAGGTTAATGAGGCCTCAGCGAGAGCTGGAGAGCAGGGATAATTTATATCCATGAATTCATGAACCTGGCTGGAGCTGGAGAGAAGGAGCAGCAGGCAAGCCAAGCACAGCCTCTCCTGCCAAGGCAGGAGTTGCCTCCTTCCTCCCACAATCATTTTCTGGGCACAGAAAATGGGAAGAGAAACCAGCATCTCTCTTTTTGCCTCTGACCCTCTCCACCAGTGAAGAAATCCCCACAGCTGCTGCCAGGGCTTTCAACACCCCCCAGCCACCACCGAGGCAGCTCCATGGCATCCAGAGAAAGGTGGATGCAGAGCTCTGCTGGTCTGCACGTGGAATCCCTTCCTGGAGCAGATTCCTGAGCAAGCAGCACCCAAAAGGCAAGGCTGGTGTGTGTCTGTGCCCACTCACCACGGGTACGCCGTGTAGTCGATCTCCCGCGAGGGCGGCCGGCTGTTGGGGGGCTGCAAATTGAGAATTGCTCATTAGTGAAGAGCCAGCAGCTCCTCAGGCTGTGTGGGATGCTCCTCTCCACGGGAGGATTCCCTCTGCCAAGCCATCCCCGGATTCTGGGCTTGGGCAGAGGAGGGCAGTGTTGTAGCTGAGCATTTCCCACTCAGCTCCCAGCTGGGCTGAGCAGGCTGTGTTTGTTCATTTACCTGAGTGGTTTTTAATTGGGAAGCAGCTGACAACATTACAGCAAGCAGCTACAAGCAATTAAAACAAACCAAACGCAGTTTTCCTGCACTGGGCCTGATCTCCAGTACTCTGCTCCTGGGTCAGGGAAGGAACAGAGCTGGATCTGATGATGCCAACCCCAGCCTTGGGAACAGGGCTGGGACCACCCTGCCGTGACACCTGCACCATGGCAGGAGGGATCCACCTCCCCTGCGAGGCAGAGGCCTTGCTGAAGGCCCAGGGAAGGACTGAGGTCTTGAGGAGAAGGCTGAGAAGTGTGACAGGGACAACCCCACCTGGCAGTCCCAGCTCCATCCCCTCTGTGGCACTTACCCTGGCATCCACGGGGCAGGGTTTCACTGAGGAGCTGGGGAAATAACCCGACTTCTTCGTCTGCAGCAGCCTCCCCTGCAAAGCCAAGCTGGGCATCAGACTGGGATGAGCACTGGTGGCACTGGGAAGGGGGGGACAGGCCCCAAACTGCCTCCCGAGCCCCAGCACACCCCTGCACCAGGAAAGCCCCAAAACCAAAGGCATCATGCAGAAGTCACTGGTTTAGGAGTTTCCAGGAGTTTCCCAAGAGGAATCACCCTCACCTCCCACCACGGTGAGTCGGGGTCCCCCCTCAGCAGCTCCATCACATCCCCAATCTGAAAGGTCAGCACTGGCTTCCCAGGAGGGGCTGGGGTTCCATGGTAATTCTGAACAGCCACCATTTTAGGACCTGGCAGAGAAGCAAAACAGTTTTACAACCTTGTCCCAGCTGAAAAAAAGCCCAAACAGAGCCAGCCCTCCTGAAGCCTGCTCTCCTCATCCCCTGACAGGGCACAGCAGGCAGGAGTTAGGGGCAGGAAACATGAAAGCAGAAAGGAATGGTGTCCACAGTGAATGTTCTTGGCTCCTGCAGTTACATGCATGATTGAGTTCCCTGAGCAAAAATAAACCCAGGAAGGACCCAGCCAAGCTGAAGCTCCAGCTCTCAGCCCTGCACCTGGATTTGAGCCTCAGCAAGGAGCTCAAATCCAGGGGAGGAGAGGAAAATCAAGGAGAGGAGCTCTTGCCAGGCAATGCCTGGCCAGCAGCAAGCTCTGCCAGGCTCAGCAGTGACCCCACAATTGCAAAAGGGACCTGTGAACACACAGCTACCACTGAATATCAGCTGGACCTGGGACTCAAAACGCCCCTGAAGCTCCCAGTCAAAGTCCACTTGTCTTGCCAACAACTGCACATTAAATAAACTTCCCCCACTGCACCAAACCCACAGTGTTTATCCTCAAAATGCCTCCCCACCTCTGCCTCTCCCCTCCCAGCAAGAGCACTCTGTGCTTGTTTTGTTGTTTTTTTTGGTTTTTTTTAACCACAAATTTGATTCAGGTTTCTTTTTGCCAGGCTTGGCTTTCCTTCCATCAGAAACAGCACAAAAACAAATTGTTCTTCTCCTTTGAGCCACAGCAGGGGCAGGGCAGGCGCAGAGCTCTGTCCAGGCAAGTTTCAAACACAGGAAGATAAAAAAAAAATTATTGCAGCAACCTTTGTGACTGGTGGCCCTGAGCACACTGGACATGCTGCCCATCAGCAAGAAATCTCCCTGCCAGAACATGCCTGCTCTGCCCTGAAGGTTGATCTGGCACCAGGATGTTGTGCCAGGCTCTCCTCGGTGTGATGGGCAGAGCTTTGCTGGCCCAGGGCTGAAATTCTGGGGCAGCAGAGACAGGAGAGACCCCAGTGCCCCATGGCTGACCCTTCTGCAGGCACTAAAGCTCCCTCCTGGGTTTGGAAGGAGCCTCCCCCTCCCACACACCCAGAGCTGGGGATTCCTGCAGCCACAAGCTGTCCCTGCCCCACAGCAATGCCCTTACCAGGTCCTGCACCCAGTGAATCCTGCAAAGAAAGAGGAAAAATGCTCAGTGAGGACACATCAGCCTCAATTCTCCCTATGAGCAGCCACCTGATACCCATGGGGTGAGAAAATCCCTCCCCAGATCCCCCTGGTACCCCCCAGCCCATGGTGCCCACCCCAGCTGGGTGCTGGCACCTCCTGAGGGCTCTGGGGCTGCTTAAACTGGGCCAGTTCTAGGCTGGAGTGGAGGCCACTGGCCCCAGTCCTGTCCCACTGGCCCCAGTGCTGTCCCACTGGCCCACAGTGCTGTCCCACTGGTCCCAATCCTGTCCCACTGGCCCCAATCCTGTCCCACTGACCCCAATCCTGTGCCACTGACCCCAGTCCTGTCCCACTGGCCCCAGTGCTGTCCCACTGGCCCCAGTGCTGTCCCACTGACCGAAATCCTGTCCCACTGACCCCAATCCTGTCCCACTGGCCCCAGTGCTGTCCCACTGACCCCAGTCCTGTCCCACTGGCCCCAGTGCTGTCCCACTGGTCCCAGTCCTGTCCCACAGGCTGCTGGGACCCCTCTGAGGCCAGTGCTGGCTCTTCCCATGAGCTGCCCACACCCAGACTGGACAAGGGCACAGGGGGGTGAGGAAAAGGCCAAACCACGTACCTGGTCTGCTGAAGAACCTGCAAGAGAAATGGTGGGGTAAAAGGTTAATTTAGCAAGAAAAAACCTCCATTTTCTGGTTCTCTTGATGCTCTGAGTGCCAACAGACCAGCAGCAGGGTGTGAAGCTGAAGCAGGAAGGCCAAAGCAGAGCTGGGGTCACTTGAGTCCTGCAATTTTGTTCCTCCCTCCCTCCCCTCCTCACCCAAAATCTTTCCAAAGCCCCCCTGTGACCCCCCCCTGGAGCATCTGCAGGGTTCTGCCCTGGGTGAGCACAGAGGGAATCCCAGCTTTGCCCAGTTTAGACCAAGGACACAAATTTTTGCTGGGCTTTGGGATATTTTGGGTCTGGAGAGGAGCTCTCTCCTCATCAGAAATGTTCTCCCTGCTGCAGACGCTCCTGCTTTCGCTGTTAAATGATGAAGAATTGATCATCTCTCTTCAATGCCCACCCACAAGAGCTGGAGATCCCAGCCCTGCACAGAGCTGCTGTGACTCCCTGCCATCCGTGGGATGCAGCTCTTTGTTTTGGAGAATTTTGCTCCTTTGTTTGCATTTTAAACCATCAACCAACGTGAATTACAGCTCTGGCAGGTGGGGTGGGAGCACACTTGTGGTTTTTTATGCATTAACAAACATCAGTGCTTTATAAAGTGAATTTCTCAGATCATTCACGTGCAGCAACGAGCTGCTCATGAAATTACTCACCCATCTTGCAGGGAGGAATAATCTCCAAGCACTCCTTGTGAGCACCTGCTCCACATTTGGGGCAAAGATAGCCCTGGTAGAAGGTTCCTCTGTGCCACCAAAAAAAAAAAAAAAAAAAGTCAGAAAATCCTAATCCAACCTCAGCTTTGAGATTTTTCTTTCTGTGTTTTACTGCAGAACAGCAGGAAGGTTGTTGCTCACCTCAGGAACATCCTGCAGGCTTTGCAGTTGGTTGTCTTCTCAAATGTGTACATCTGGAAGTTGTGGTGATTTGCATTGGCTTTCTCTGGCTTGATGTTGGACCTGAGGGGAAGGAGCTGGGGGTTATCAGCCTGTCCCCACGGGGCTGCTGGCACCTCAGTCACAGCCTGGACACCACACAGACACCAAATCCAGTGTGGAAGGAGATCAGGGCTTGGTTATGGAGAGAGGATTTTGCCCATTACCTTCCTCTGGGATAGGAGTCATGGGTTTGGCCTGAGTCACCATCAGCCCAAGCCCTGCTCAGGACCAGCCCTGCAGCACCACCCTCCCTCCTCACCCTGCTCCTGCTCCAGCCTGGTGCTCCCCAAGGACACCAGGGTGAGGTGTCCTTCCAGAGAATCACAGAAAGCTTTGGATTGGACATTTAAAATCATCCCACCCCACCCCTGCCACGGCAGGGACACCTCCCACTGTCCCAGGCTGCTCCAACCCTGTTCAGCCTGGCCTTGGACACTGCCAGGGACTGGGCACCCTCCCAGGGAAGGATTCCTGCCCAATGTGCCATCTCAGTGCCAGAGATGCTCGGTGGGGATGCTCAGAGAACACTTCCAAGCTCCCTTTGCAGAGGGACTCGTCCAGCAAGCCCCCAGGAGCTTCCCCACCACAGGTTTTGCTGTCAGAGCTGCTCTGCAGTGACCTGATGGCCCAAGACACTTTTCCCCCACTCCTGGCAGCTGCACCGGGGGCTGGAGCAGCCCCTCATGCTCACATGGCCATTTCAAACTGCTCCATCCACTTCCTCTTCATCTCCTCAGTCTTGCAGAAGAACTGGAAGCCCTGCTTCCCCTGGAGGTGGATCAGGTAGAAGCCGTAGGACCACTGCAAGGGAAAAGAGAGCAGATCTGGCAGCAGAACACACCTCAGCTCCACTCACAGGCCTCAGGCACTGCTCTGAGTGCCTGTCCCTGCCCCCTGTGCTGAGCCAGGGACAGCAGGGGAGGAGGAAGGAGAGCTCCCTGTGTCTCCAACACATCCCAGTAAATGAGCCTGAACCGCCTGGCGCTGTGCACTTGGAGCAGGCAGGATCTCATGGTGGCAGATGAGAGAACCCAGATTCTTCTGCTCCACTGGATCCTCCCCAGCCCTTCTGCCCGTGCCTGACAGCAAGTGACAGCCCAGGAGGAACATCTGACCTGCCCACTGCACATATGCTCAGCCTGTCTGTCAGCACACTGCATACAAACACACACAGCCAAAGGGGTGCTCTGCTTACCATTTTTCCATGGGACTAGAAAGCATAGGAGAGCAAAGGGGAGAGAGATTTCATTAAAACACAAAGCCAGCAGCATTCCCTAGGCAGTTCTTGTCCCTTATCCCATCTGCACCACAGCTCTTGCCATGGGATGGAAGTGGATTCAGCTGAAGGGGCTCACTTAAAGCAAGAGCTGGGAGGTTTTTCCTCCATGGCTGCAGAGTGAGCATCAAACCACAGGAAAATGATGTTCCTTCAGTGCTTTGAGTGCCAATTTTGGCAGCCTGGTGTGCAAAGCTGCCTTTCCAGGCTCCTCCACCCTGCAGCTTGTGGGAGAAAGAACATCCTGCACCTTCCCTCCCTCCTCCCTGCCCTCCTCTCCTGCCCATCTGATGTTTGCTCCCTGACTCTGGGCCAGAAAGCAGAGAGCAGCTTCCTCCCTCCTAACTCCAACCATCCCAGCCTCCTCAGGGCTGCTCTGCCAGGACACAGGTCAAGGATCCAGCCCAGCCCCACATTAATAAACATTTCCCAATGCTATTTAAGGCTGCCTTGAAAGCTGAACGTTTATTTTCCAGCTTTTTTTTTCCTATTTTAAAAGGCTAATGGGAACACACTACCCTGAAACAGCTCCAAAATGCTCTCCAGAGCTAATCCTTAGTCCACCTACCTTCTTAATGTCCTTGTTATTCATGGGGTCATCAGTCATCTTGTGGAAGAGCAGCTCAATAATTTCCTTCAGCTCATAGTTGTATCCTTTCCTCTTGCAGACGATCACCACTTTATCAAATAAAAATAAATACCTGCCCAAAGCAAGCAAATAAACAAGCAACCCAGTCAAACACCTCATTAAAAAATCCAAGGGGAAAGATTTGCAAAGCTCTGAGGAGCTCCCCAGCTCAATGTTCAGCGCTCATGCCCTGCTGTGATTTCACAATGATGCTGGGATACGGCAGTGAAATTCCAGGCAGTAATTAAAATAAATGAGCTCAGGGGGAATCATGAGATGAGGGCATGTTTGGGGACACTGGGGACAGGGGCCACTCACCTGTCCTGCTTGGTGTGGTTCACTATGGAGCGCACCTTGAGCTCCCCGTCGATCTTGGGCCTCCCAAACTCCTCCAGCTTCACCTGCTGCAGGAAGCAAGGCAGGGCTCAGACCCAGAGCCAGCCTGGAATGCTGCCCTGGGCAGGGGAACCCCAGAGCTGGCTGGAGTCACCCCCAGCCCTGCCTGAGCTCCTGGGAGCAGCAGCACCCCCAGCAACGGGGGATGTCACCCTTAGGTCAGACGTGACACACACACACGTGATCAGGGTCCAAAAAGAAAAAAGTTTTTATTTTGTGTGTTCTCCAGCTTATATACTCTTAAAATATATATACTATATATATATATATACTCTTAAAATATATATATATATACTATATATATATAGTCATTTACTATATATAATACACAATATAATAACTTATTGTATTCATTGGTGCAAAGCAAATTATCTTCCTGTGTTTAAAATTTGCCTGGACAGAGCTCTGGGCCTGCCCTGCCCCTACTGTGGCTCAAAGGAGAAGAACAATTTGTTTTTGTGCTGTTTCTGATGGAAGGAAAGTCAAGCCTGGCAAAAAGATTTATATATAGTATATAGTATATAGTATATATACTAAATACTATATACTATATATTATATATATATATATATATAGTATTTAGTATATATAGTATATAGTATGTATATATAGTCATTAGCTATATATAATATACAATATAATAACTTATTCTGTTCATTGGTGAAAAGCAATTAACGTCAAGGTAATTGGCAAAAGTTTTACAGAAATTTAATAATTTAATAATTACAGAAATTTAATAAAGCACATATACACATCTACTTATGCACGCAGCCTAGCTTACAAAAATGTTCATGTAAGTGAGGGAGGAGGCTCCAAGGGAAGCCTGGCCATGGACACAGGCACAGCCCCCCAGGAACCCCCCAGAGCTCCAGCAATGTCACCCAGGGCAAGGCTCAGCAGTGCAAGCATTTTTGCAAACCCTCCTCACCTGAAATAAGCTGTTTTTCAGAGGTTTTCATAAGAATTAAGGATTTTGTCTCTGTTAAACAGCCATCAATTAGAAGTTCACAGCTTCCAAATGAAGCCAAGGCTTGAAGCCCCCAAACCCCTCCAGGTCTGCTGAGGCACAGCAGCAGGGCTGAGTGTTTGACACCTCTGCAGTTTGGAGGATGAGTTCTCCTTAAAATACCTGCTTGAAATTCCTGGGGATTCGGTGTCTTTTTACATGAGCCCTTCTCCTCCCCCTTGAGTTAACCTCTGTCCTCTTAAAATCAAAAGAAAACCTCATTTTAAATAGAAGCCAGATAGGCAGCTTGAGGAACTTCTCTGTCCTTCCTACAGTAATAATGTGAGAAAAAGCTGAAGAGCCATTTTTAGTGTAACACCAGCAAGAGAAGCCACCCTTCATCTCAGCCAAAGCAGTTTTGTGATGGAGCATCCACCTCTGGGCCATCAGCAAATCAGGAGAGAGTCTGAACACATGGGGATCTTTCAGCACATCAGAATAAGCAGTAATTGGCCAAAAAACCCAAATACACTAATAATAAACGAATTAAACTGGCTTCAAGAGGATTTTCCAACTTACCAGGTTTTCTATAGAGCTCTGAAATTCACTTATTTTCTTCAAAGTCTCTTTGTCCCTCTTGACTTCATTGATGTACATGGCCAAGTCCTTAAAAAAAAAAAAAAAGGTGAATAGTGATTTTTACTTTACCAGTACCTTACCCAGGAGAACAAACATGAGCCTGGCTCCCTGAATCCCTCAGGAGTCTGAGCAGCCTGGCACAGGTGAGGCTGCTGGTGCTCCCAGAGCCAGGCAGGTGCTGCAATGTTTTCCATTTCCCAGAAGATGGCAATGCATGAATCCATGGCAATGCAGGAATCCATGGCAGCACAGCGATCCCAAACCCCAGATTTTCATCCATCACAGAGAAGGAGCCATCCCTTCCACTGGGACAACTTCTTGCACCTTTCAGAGTGGATTTGCTGTGCCTGTTTGCTTCTTATCTGCTCCCTCCTTGACCTCAACAACAGCTCTTGTCAACTTGGATTAAATCTGAGCGGGGATTTTTTAAGACATCCCCCTGGGTCAGACCTCGCTCAGCTCCCCAACACAAGGAGGGTTAATCACATCCCATAGTCACAGATCTACGTGACAATACTTGTAACATCACCAGGCCCGGGGTGGCAGGGATGGTGATGAGAAATGACACAACCAAAAGCCTTCTGAAGCAGGGAAACACAATTCCAGGCAAGCACAATCCCAGGCAAGCACAATCCCAGGCAAGCACAATCCCAGGATCAACCAGAACTCAAAACAACAACCTGCAAATGTTGGTTGTGGAATTTAACTTGGAGTTGCATTTCCCCCACCACCACTGGGAACTCAGTCCTGCATTCTCAGACAGAGGATTGGCACCTGCACCAAAAAAAACCCCACCACAAATGATTTTTTTTTGGTGCAAATCCTGCCCTTGCCTTGCAAAAGCAACTGTTCAAGCCAAATAAAAGGGAGCAGAATCCCTTTGGGAATGTCAGTGCATCCACCCCCCTGCACAGCCCTCACCCCAGACAGCAGCAATGTCTGCTGCCTGCCAGCACAGCAGACAGAAAGGCTGGACTTGTGATGAAAGACACCACTTGGAAGTTAAGCCTTGGTTTACAGATCAATTAAAACCAAACTGAATGGCTCCCAAACCCCCCGAGCCCAGCGTGGTCAGAACTGCTCCCACACTGTCCTGGGGATGGGGAGGAGGAGAGAGAAACCTCGCTGATGGTTATCAACATCCTCCTGCAGCAAATGCTGAGTGTGCAGCAGAGCCAGAGCAAACACACATTTGTTTTTCAGCAGTGCTGCTGGGTGATGAGGCCACGAGCAGGGCTGAGCTGCTGTCACCAGGCACAGCGTTCATCTGAGGCCACAGCAGCAGGCTGGCAGTGCAACGTCCTTCAAAGCACCTCAGCTCCACAGAGAGCCCCACAGCAGCCCTGGGCTGGCAGGAGAACGGCTGGAAAGGTCACCCAGCTTATGTAAGGGCCAGGAAATGCAGCCACGTTACAAAAGCTGCAGCCCAGAGGTGGAAAACGAAGTGACCACGAGCACAGGGATGAACCCTGGGGTGATCTCCAGGGGAAAAACCTGGAGGTAATGAGCATCCTCCAGTCAGCTCCTGCTGCCAGTGGATCTGGTGTGAATGTGTGTGTGGGGAGACATAACTGAGCCAGGAAACATTTGGATGATTCTACAATTTCTTTTTTTTTTTTTTGTTGATGATGGTTTTTCTGAGATTTTGGGGGCTCCAGCTAAACGCTGAAAAAAACCAAGTCGAAGTGAAGCAAAGCAAACTGCTGATGCCAAAAGTCATCAATTGTTGAAAACACATCTTCCCTTTAACAAAATAAAATAAAAAAAAAGTGGATTAAAGGATTCCCACCCAGCACCTGGCTGACAGCACCCAGGGAATGCTCCACACAGGCAGACTCCCATGGCTGCCACACTCCCTGACTTGCTGATACCTCTGGAGCTCCTCCAAATCCTCCCCAGCAGAGACAAAAGCCGGATCTGGCACAGCCTCTGCACACACAGCAGCAATCAGGGAAAAGTCCTACCTTGTCAACAAACCCCAGCTCACCCCTCTGCCTCAGGGGGACAGTGGTGACAGGGGATCTGCTGCGAGGCCACCACACCAGGTGACAATCCACGCACACAGGTGTGGCCAAAAGGAGCAGACCTTGCCTTCCCTCAAGCTGCTCCTGGGTGCATTTTAAATCCAATTTTTTGTTCCACAGAGCAGAGGGATCCTGAGCTCTGCAGCAGCCCAAAGCCAGCACAGCCCCCTCCCCACTTCACCCTCTGTACCTGCATTGCCTCCAGAGCCTCCTTCAGCTGCTGCTTCTCTGGACGGTCTGAGGAATGGCTGAGCAGCTCCTGAAATAAAAATAAACCGATAAAATATTAAATAATAAATAACAAATAAATAAAAATTGATAAATAATAAAAATTAGTAATAAAAGTAAATATAAATTAATAAAAATAAGGAGTTTGGATGTGCTAGGAAAGATTTCCAGACCCTACTTGCACTGGAGAGGGTCTGCCTGAGTGTTGGCAGGGTGGTGACAGGGATGTCAGGGTGGCTGCAGGCATTCCAAGGGTGACTGGAGGGATGCCAGGAAGGTGGCAGGGATGCCTGGGTGACAGCAGGGATGCCAGGGAGGTGGCAGGGATGCAGGGATGCCCAAGCAGGCAGCCGTGGCTGCAGGACAGGGAACACACCAAGGGCTGGTGCTTGAGAGATCTGTTACACAGAGTTGACTGGAGGAATTTCACACATAATCAGATTATATGCAAGCTTATTTTATGTTCATTAAGTGCCTCTCGTGGCTAGCAAGTGCAGAATTACCCTGGGTCACCCTACTTTAGGAGACAGCACAAATATTATGTCGTGTTAAGTAGCTCCAGTAATTATTTTATTTGAAGGGGAATAAAAATCCCAACCCTTGCTCTGCCTTTGGCAATGATTCACCCTCCACTGACAGACGTGAAAGATGCTACAGCAGAGAGAGAACTGCCAGTGCTGAAAAACTTACTTTTAACAGGAGATGATACTTCAAAACTCTTTGCATTGGAACCACCAGCAGATCTTGCAATTTGAATTTCCCATCCTGGACCTTTAGTGTGCATTCCTAGGAAGGAGATCAATAAATCAGCAGTGAGAAAACAACAGCTTCCCACCTAAAAGAAGTCTCTGAAGTCTTGAGAATGTTTGTTTGACTCCTGTAAACTCAGTTCTGATGCCCACAGACCTGTGGTCCTTGCAGCCACCCAGGGCTGGGCTCCCACCACAGAGGTTACCAAGGGATTCATCCCAGGGGCTGGACCCTAAATTCCATGCAAATGAGCCACTCCAGCCTAATGAGATGCTGCTCATTAGGGCACTGTATGAATGCTCCCAGACCTGGGGCAATGTCAAATGAAACCCATCTGCCTCAGCCACCTCCTCACTGGGCCAAGCTACTGATTTGTGAGGGGCTGGCACTGAGCATGCAGCCTGTGGCTCTGGAGTCACTGATGAGCATTAAACCATTAAGATGAGCTAATTGTGGTTGGAGGAAGTTTTGCCACAGTTACCTTTGCCCAGACCCATTTTCAGCCCCCCTGCATGACAGAGCTGCCACGAGGGAGGGAGAGACAGCAAAAGCAGGGAGCAACTGGATGCTCCAGCCTCGATGTGAGACACAGAGAGCCCATTTTCCACAATTCCTAACTGCAGTTTTACCCCTGGACTGGGTTCACACAGGGAATCAAAGCACATTTGCAGGAGGTGAGGTAACATGGACAGACAGCCCGGCAAATTCCAATTAGCTTCAAGAGCAAAGCAGGAATTAGAGCTGGGTAACAACAATGCAGTCCTTCTGGGGCTCCTTTGATTCCCCTAATGTCTGGATCAGCCCCTATTCACACTAAGAAGGCCAGGGCAGGAATTCTGGTGTTTGCCTGGGGATTTGGGTTTGCCTCTGCCAGTCCCTGATGCTGCTGGCTTTGGAAAACCACGTGGCTCCTGGTTTGGGGATGCTCAGGGCCTGCACAACTCAAAGAACTTGTCCCAGCCAGTCCCACTCAAATAAAGCCACTGGTTTGTTTTAACTTGGATAAACTTGGGGAGGAAGGACAGAGTGAGAGTCTGGTGAGGAGATAAGGGAAAAACGAGGGACAGGACAGGGTAACACCCAGCTTTGCTCCCTCTGTGGCAGCACAGACACACTCTGACACCCTTCTTCTCTTCTGGTCAATCAAACACTCCCCAGACACCATCCTCAGCTCCAGCAGGTCCTTCCCAAAGCTGGGACAAGGGCTGGGGGCAGCACTCAGCCCCTGCCCGCTCACCTCCACCTTCTGCCGCACGTCCTCCCGGTTGGCAAGGAGGTGGTTCAGGGTGTTCTGGGCATATTCCATGTGGCTGCAGTACTTGCCATAAATCAGCAGCCTGAAGGGAGGGAAATCACAGGTTTAACTGGAAATGCTGGCAGTTATAAGCTGTTATAAAAGATATATAAATGTGTGTACAGCGAAAGGCCAAGGCGAACAGCTATTCCCCCTTTTCACTGCTTAGCAAAGTATAAAAACTCTTTTATTGTGTGGCTTTTTGACATTTAGATTTTCATCACTTGAACATTTAGAAGTTTCCAGAGTCTATGGAGGTGATTCAGCTCATGATGAACAGAAGGGGCTGGGTGGGCAGAGCAGAGGAGCCTGGTTTTAGATGAGGTAGTGGGATGAAATTCTCCCTTGGGAGGGTGGTGAGGAACTGTCAGAAGCTGCCCAGAGAGTTTGTGGCTGACCCTGGAATTATCCAAGGCCAGGTTGCACGGGGCTTGGAGCAACCTGGGATGGTGGAAAGTGTTCCTGCCCATGGCAGGGGGTGAAATGGGATGGATTTTAAGGTCCCTTCCAACCCAAACCATTCAGTGATTCCATGATGGTTCTATGTCACATTTTAGAATCACATCTTCTTGAATGAGCCACGGGGACCTAGAGATCAAGAGCCTGGGTAATTGGGAAAAGAATGTTGTCACAGCCTTTGGAAACACAGTGAAGCACTGCATGGACACCCTGGGCTATAAATTTAAACACTGACAAAAAAAGAGCAGTTTTGTCATGGATTCCCCCTTTTCCCTCACTTCCCTCATTAATCCTGCCTGACAGGTTTGGGTTTTCTCCCCCTTTCTGGCTGTTAACTGTGCTGCTGCTGCTGCTAAGACACATCTTCCATCACAAACTGCATCTCATCCATTATCTGGGGGCCTCATCTCTCGATGGAGATGACCTGGGAACCACTGACCCAGTTGCTCCATAAACTTGGGACATTCACACCCTGCAGGGAAGTGAATAAAGAGATTTATGGAGCCACAGCCAGTAAAGATTATTCTTCCACCTTTTCCCCCTGACAACTTCTGCACAGGCACAATAACATCTACCTTGCTAGAATGGGGAGAGCTTCAAAAAGGTTTCAGGAGCATAAATTCAAACCTCTGTCTTCCAGAGGAAGAGATTTACAAACTATTTCCTTAAAAAAAGGCCCCTGCAAAGCCAAGGAGCAATGCATCATTTTGCCAGAGTGTCTCCAAGGATGTGGAGGGCAGCAGGAGTTGTTTGTCACGGATAGATTTGATGGAGGAAGGTCCATACTCAGGGACCAAGTGGGGACTCTGGAGGTCCATGTTCCCCTCTTGGTGGGACAACACTGTCTCCCCAGAGAGTTCACCTTCTCCTCCTCCTCCTGCACTGAAATTCCCTTGCTGTAAAGCGTGGTGTTCCTGACTGTCCTGATGGAGGAAAGGACTCTGCCTGTTTACATCAGGTTGCTCCAAACTCTCCATCCCCAACAATCTGATTTTCTCCAAGGTAAAACCCCCCTTGAGCAGCAGTTTCACACAGCACTGATGTCCCCAGAGTCTCCCTGGACTGAAGAGAGCTTCAGATCCACCACCACCACCTCACAGCTGCTTCCCTCACACCTCTCCAAGGCTTTCAGGTCCTTCAGGAAGTTGTCTGCAAGCTCCCTTAGGAAGGGGGTCAGCTGCTTCACCCATCTGCATGGAACTCACCAGCTCCAAGCATTCTGCCAGCTCCCACCAGCATGTCAACAGAAGAAAACATTGATTTAATGGCTCAAAACCCAGCCTCGTGCTCCTGCACAGCCACTGCACCTCCCTGGGCAGCAGTGTCACTTCCACAACCCCTCCTGTGTCCCCTCCCTGCTCCCTGTGTCCACAGCTCTGCCCCAGGGATGACACTGGCATGCACGGGGCTGAGCCAGGAATCAGGAGATCAAAATCACCTGAGTGAGTTTTATGAGTATTTTGAAATTATTTGCATTCCTCTATGAAATACTTTTGTAATTTAACCCAGAAAAAAATGCCCTTTGTAACATAGGCCCCCAGAATGATGGAAGATGTGACCTCACGGTGTGTTATTAATGCAGATGGTATTTCTGCAGTTATTGACTTCTGAATGGCATTTCTGTGTCTAGACACTGGTTTAATCACAGTGAAATAACAGCCTGGCACCATTCCACAATGAATCACCCTTTGATTACTATTAAGGATATTAAAGGCTTTTATCAACCTTATCTCTGCGTGCTGGGGTGCTCCTGCTTGCAGCTGCCAAAACCCAGGATTGATTCTGTTTGTGAAAGAAACTTTCACATTTATTCACCGTGCAGAAGGTGCAGGATGAGCTCTGTGCCAAATACCAGATTCTTTGAGAGTGAGGAACCACTTTGATCAAAGCAGGAGTCACCCCACCACAGCACAGCCCTCTGCTGCTGGCAGAGACCACACAAAACCCCTGAAGGCCACTGAGGTTTCACTCCATTCCAGCTCATCTTTATCCCCTCAGATGTGTCCCCACAAACACACTGGATATTCAACCTCCTTGGGGATGCTGAGCTCAAGGAAAATCCAGGGGCTTGCAGGAGCCACACCACTGAGCCTGGTGGTCACAGGGGAGATGTCCCAGCCTCTGCCCTGGATGATCTGAAGTTGTGGCTGGATTTTGCTGTTTCATGTCAGCTCTCAGTGATGTTTCAGCTGCCTGACAGCAGTTTGCCGTGGAGGATGCAAACCTGGGCTGCTGTGAAAGGCATCTCTGGAATCACAGAATTATTTAGGTGGAAAAATACCTCTGAGTCCAACCACTAACCCAGCACTGCCACTGAACCATGGCCCTGAGCACCACAGCCACACAATTTTTGGACACTTCCAGGGCAGCATGTTCCAGTGCTTGACAACCCTCCCAGTGAAGAAATTTTCACTAATATCCATTCAAAACCTGCCCTGGTGGAACTTGAGGCTATTTCCTCTTGTCCTGCTGTTACTTGAGAGAAAAGACAGATCCCCACCTGGCTCCAGCCTCCTTTCAGGCTGTAGTAGAGAGTAACAAGAACTCTGTTTAAATCTCCAAAAATAACCCAAATCTGTTAAAACTGGAGCTGCCTGAAGCCTGGGATTCCTTTACCTCTCTTTGAACTCCAGGAACACTTTTGCCAGGCTGCTTCCTCCAGACATCATCGAGACATCGATGGCTCTCAGGAAACTGAAGTGCACTTTAATTAGGTCCTAAAACCAAGCAACAGTCAACACTTTAAACACATTCAAAGCAGGTGGGCAAACAGAGCCCAGAGAAATGCACATTCCCTCCTTCATCAGGCAGGGGTTTCCCTCTTTTAGGTGTTTGTAAAGAAAGTTGTTCTAGTGGAAGGCAGCCCTGAGTGGCCTGGAGGACAGGGGTGTAATTCCAGCAGTGAGAAATGCCCCAGGGTGGGGAGGGAGGAGGAGATGGGATGGAAGGAGTGGAGGAGATGAGGTTCTGACCTAGACCCTGTGCAAACCAGAGGAGAAATAAATCCCTTCATCACCCTGTGCCCAAATCAGCTAAAATCCAGAGTCCCAGCCCTGAAACATCCACTAGATAGAATTGTTTTCTTTCCTACAGTTCATATATTCCCCACCTCTAAAACTGAGTGTTAAAGAATGCCTCCCAAAGCAGTTTAAGCTCCACAGCACACGAAAGGCTGCAGCTCTCCAAGTGAATGCACAAATCTAAGAGGAAATCAGAAAACCTCCTCCTAAGCAGGGAGAGGGCTGAGCTGCTGCGAAAAGAACAAAGATTTAAGGCACAATGCCCACAGTGTTACCTCCAAGTTGATAAAAATAGCTTCCATGTCTTGGGGAGTCAGTACCAGCCTCAGGGGGTTCATGTAGTTCTGCAAGAGGGAAATGGAAAAGGGATTGAGGCACTGCAGAGCAGGGAACGAGGTGGTGCAAGGGATTTATAATTTCTGCCTCACCAGCTGAGTTCACCTGGGCAGGTTTTCATGAGTTTAAGCACTTGCAAAGGCAGAGGATGGAACTGGGAGGCAGGAATTCCATGAGTGCACCATCCCTGAGCTCCCACAGCACTTCCAGGGGTGGGAAGGTGCCAGACCCCCACCCATGGGTGCCCACAGCCCCTTCCCCTGCTGAAGCTGCAGCAGGGGGGTGAAATGCACTCTGCAGTCCTTGGCTGCACTGAAGCATCTTCCCAGCCCTTTATCTCCCTGGAATTCTGCCCTTGAGAAGGCAGCAATGATGTGATTACATGGGCAATGCCTTTCTGAACAAATACATATTTAATAGGAACATCTACGTGACCTGGGACTGCAAAAAACCCCAAACACAACACACCCAAAAGGGGAATTTCCAGCCATGACACCACCAGGACCTGCAAAGCCTTTGCAAGCTTTAATTGATATGAAAGCAATAATTTAACCCTTCCTTCCCCCCGAACCAGAGGGCTGTGGCTGTTTCCAAGGAACAAGGGTTCCTTGGAAACATAAATGACAAATATATTGGGACATTTTCCTGGAAAATGGGAAGTGTTCTTCCATTTTTCCAGTTTTGCTCACAGCTTCTTCGGGGGAACTTTCAGCAGACAGAGGGAAAGAATGGCAAAAGGGGAGGAAACAAAAGCATCAGGGTGATTAGAAATGGCAGCTTGATTTTCATTCTTGTTCTTCCTTCCTGCTGGTTTCCTGGGGGCAGGAACCACCTCCAGGCTCCATCCATTGCTGAGGTGTTATCCTTTTATTTGGTTTTGAAAGAAAGGAGCCACAATAATTCATCAAAACCAATTAAAACCCCCACAAATTTAGGCAGCACAACGTTCCTTTTAATCCAATTAGCTTCAATGGCAAGTCAGCACAGCTTCAGCACTCGGAATAAAGGAATTATTCCGTGGCAATCAGAGTGATAAGAGATATCTGCAAACACAGCTCTTATCGGCAAACCCGGCCTGGCTGAGCCAGGAGTGGGAGATTCTCACCCCAGGAGAGGGGGGACACAGCAGGAGGCTTTTCAGCCTGCTTCTAATCTGCAGCAATCACCAAAAAAATGCTGCTTTTGCTGCTTGTCAGGGTTTTGTGGATCCCCCTCCTCTCCCATTTTCCTCCATCCTGCCCCTCACATCTCCCAGCTTTGGGAGCAAGAACCAACCCAGCCCAACTCACGTGGGATCCAGGGCTGCTGGGGAAAGCAGGGCTCAGTTCTCACCTTTTCTATATCTTCAAGGGTTTTGTAGTATTTGGCCTCAGTTTCTTGGATTTCTAGCAAACAGCAATTCCTTTTGTCATCTTCTGTCATTCCCATTTTCTAGGGAAAGGAAAAATAAGGCATGGTCAGATGGTCCTAAGGGTGGTCCAGTTACAGCAACCAAGCACAAGTTTGGAAAGTCAGGAGAGAACCACTACTGGTTTATGCTAAAGGGAACCATTTTTATCCAAAAAATATAAGGAGGAACCCTGGCTGTGTTATTAAATATGTTTCAACATGGAAAAAATGCATTTTTTGCATTTATTACAGCCACACCACCACAGACTATCAGCTAAAGAAGAATAATAAGAGATAAAGGCTGATTTTTCCCCCCTTTTTAAATTGTTTTTTTAATTCCTTAAGATGAAACTCACAACAGATACTAAGTGGGTCACAAATAATACATCAGACTCATACAAATCCCTGGCCAGGGTTGCCAGTTCTCCTGATTTTAGGTCAAATCTGATAAAATGTGCTTTTCCCAAAGCCCCAACTCGTGGAGTCACTTCTGCTCTGTAAAGCTGGGACCACGTGTTGGGAGCTGCTGCACTTGGCAGGGCAGAATCTGAATTTGGGAGGGAGTTCAGTGATGGGGTTTTATGGATCATGCACAGGAACAGAGCCCCTCTGTCCACCCCCTCAGAACTCACAGCTGGGACCTTTCAGCTGGATGAAACCCCAGATTTTAATCAATTCATCTTACCTGCATGTATCTAATCTGAAGCATGCAGAAATACAAGAAGCCATTAGCATCACACACTTGCTGTTGCAACAAATGTTACCCTAAAAGTTCAATTTTTTGGGCAGATATATTAAAAATAGGCTCTTTTCCTCAGGGAAGTGAAAGGGAGTCACAGCTCTCAACTCCAACACTGCTCAGCAGAAAACACAAAATAATGTGGAGGGGACAGTGACAAATTGCCAGTTCCACTGACCTTAATTCTTTATTACCTGGCTGCTGGAGTTTTCCCCCATTTTTCCCATTTAGGCAAGATATTCCTACCAGAACCTTCCCCTGGGGCAGTTCTTGGGCCAAGTGGCTTCTGCAACTGGTGGCAAAAACCACTGGAGAGCAACGAGCTGTGCTGCCTTCAGAGCCAAGCACTTTGGCAGGATCAGGGGGAATATTTTGGGCCCAATTCCCTGATCCAGGGAGGTTTTGGTGTGCAGGGAGCTCCTCCAGCTGCAGCCAAGGTGTGAAGGGATGGAATGAGGGGTTTATGATCTTTGAGGAACCAGAGCACAGGCATCCGTGGATGCAGCCCTGCATTCCCAGGCTCCAGCCCCCTCGTGCTGCTCCAGGGGTTGAATTGATCACTGAACTTGTCCATTGATCCCGCTTTGTTCCAGGGAGGGGGGAACTAGGGAAGAGTAATTAGTGGATGAACAAAGCCTGGGGGAAGCAGATATTGGACTGGGGGGGGAGAAAATTTGGAAGGTCACGCTCTGGGACAGAGGTAGGGAGGTGGCTGTGGGCACTTTGGGGTGGTGCAAGGGCCACCAACACCTCCTGGGCTCATCCATGGAGTGTGATATTTGCTCCAGAGCCCTTGGAGATATCACAAGTCCCTCCATGATGCTGTCCATGCCTCACACTCAGGCTTCTCCAGCAGCAAAAGCTTGTTAGAGGTGACAAATGGGGACAGCTACTTGTCCCTAATGCCACACTGGTCCCTACTGCCCCAGAAAGCTCCACTGTAAACATCTTCCTGCTCCAGGTAGGAGCAGCAGGCACAGACAGCTGCTGGATCCTTGACACACAGATCTGTCACCCTGAACTAAAAATACCAGTGGCACCTCTGGCTGACGGAGCAGGCGGAACCTCCCCAGAAAGGCTGGAGTGACACAGTCTCAGCAGCAGCAAAATCCTATTTTTAGCTTATCTTTTAGGGCTTATTAGGTCTCCCTTTCCCTTCCTCCTCCCCAGCTCCTGCAGATGACAGGCTGGGCAGGGAAACTCCTCGGAGAACCCCTGTGGGCTGGTGCCATCCCACTTTGGAGGAGCGACTCAGAGCGATTCCCTTCCCTGCAGCATCACCTGCCGTGGCACGGAGTTCTTTCCTTCCTGGAACCCCCTCCCTCCCCCTGCCAGCGAGGTGTGGCTGTGAAAACACAGCTGGGTTGTTACCATGGGCTGCTGAACCTCCACTCTGATGATATCCTCGTAGATATCATCGCCCTCATCCTCGCAGGGGACGCAGTCGTAGATGTCCTCGCCCAGATCGTGTTCGCTGCAACGAGAAGGAGAAGGAGTCAGGGATAACACCCAGGGGATGCTCACTGGCACTTCATCAGGCACCGAGGAGGGAGGAGAATCCCAGGAAGAGATGAGAATTTAGCTCCTGCTCTCTGTTTTTCCCGGATCAGTGCCCGCTGCACATTTCTTTCCGCTGGCTGGAGGCTGGAAAAGGCGGAACGCTGCTCGACACGAGCGGGGATCACAGCCAAGAGTGGCTCTGTGCCCTGTGCCAGGC
The DNA here is from genome assembly GCF_017590055.1 of Onychostruthus taczanowskii. Lineage (NCBI taxonomy): Eukaryota > Metazoa > Chordata > Aves > Passeriformes > Passeridae > Onychostruthus > Onychostruthus taczanowskii. The sequence goes on from NW_024499796.1 coordinate 7,604,953, forward strand.
TCTGTGCCCTGTGCCAGGCATGCCCACGATGCCCACAGCACCACGGGCTGCCAGCTCTGCCCCTGCAGAGCTTTTGCTGAGCACTAATGGGCCCAGCTGAGATGGCTCTGCCAGCACCCAGAGGGGCCATCTGAGCCACCAGAGCCACCAGCTCCAGCTCCCCCTGCTCCAAAGGTGCCCACAACCTCCCTTCAGCTCCTCTTCAGGACCAGGAGCAGCTCTTGCCTCAGTGACTTTATATCATGCTCAGAGAATTCACTTTAAGGGCTGGATTTTGGTCTGCTTAAGGCTCTGCGTTCGCTCTTGATCTGATTTTGCTTTTCCTCACTGAAAAGTTTCCTTTGTGCCAAAAAGCCATCCCCATCCCCCAGCCAGGGCTGCAAACTGCTGTAGGAGCCCAGATCCACTCCAAGCAGGAGCAGATATTAAACAGTCATCCAATGTCTCTGAGCAGTAGGAGAAGCACCCCAGCCCTGATGAGCCAACGCTGGGCTGTGCAGGACACACAGCAACGCCTGGACCAGCCCTGGGCATTCCATCCAGGTTTAAATGCTCTGCAGCCCATTTCTTAGTGATGCCCCAACTCCTACAAAGCCCAATCCCAGCCCTGATGGGTGATTCTTAATCCAGCACTTCCCAGAGGAGCAAGAGGCTCTCCTGACCGCCACAAGGCAATCTCATCAGACACTCAGCTCGGTGGGCAGAGGCCAATAACAGCACTTACAGCAGGGAGAAATTAAGCAGCAAAACATCACATTTTGAGGACCAGCCCCACCACTTTGGAGCTGCCCCTGCATTCCCAGGCTTCAAAGGCATCCCAGAGCTGCAGAGCCCAGTTTGTGCTAAAGGTGATGGTTTATCATCTGAGCCTCCACACCTCTCCCAGGGGCTCCTCAGCCTTGGAATACTTTTGAAAAATTCAGCCCATATTAAATACCAATTAACAATAATAATTCCAGTGCTTAGATCTACAGGTGCTGGCAGCTAACAGCCCCCACTGAAGTCAATCCCACAGGATCAGGACAGTGTGAAATGCTGGAATATCAAACAGCGTTTGCATATTTTATGAGCTGTGTCTTTCAACAGGGGTATTAATTACACACAAATAAATTTAGGTGTAAAGCTGTGCTCCAAGTGTGACACTCAACATCTCTCTATTACATATCACCGAGCAGCAGAGCACATCTGCCTGCAAAACCAGGCTGCTTAAATACGGCCCTTTCTATTTATACAAACAGATTTATTCAATAAAAGTTTGGGGATTTTAAATAAATACACTGGCATGATGTATCCATCCCATTCTTCCCGGGTGATGCATTGCAGCTGCTGCAATAATGCCCACTAATAGCTGGTGATCCATCTTCCCCCTCCCAGGCGTCGCCGTTATTATCTGCACCAATATTTATATTCTCAGCTCTGCTCTTCTTCCACAGCCAGTCACTCCCAGCTCCTGATGAATCTCCCTGCCCACACCTCTCGGCTTGCTGGCTGTCTCTCCATACATCATTTCCATGGCTGGAGGGTTTTTGGGAATGTGTGGTTGGGTTAATGGCACGGGCAGGAGCTCAGCTGGGTGAGGAACTGATGCCTTGGGAAGGCTGAGATAGAACACAGGCTGGACAGAGTTAAAGAATAAAACAGGGATATATTCAAAGGCCTCAATGGATCCACCTTGGGCAGCACAAGAGCCCAGCCAGGGCTATGCCCAAGATGAACCAAAATGGTCACAAAATGCTCAACTGGTCATGGGGTCTCTCACTTTTATCAGTTCTGCTCCATTTGCAGATTGCAGTTCATTGTCCAGTTCCAGCTTTAGCCCATGCAGCCCCATCCTGCTTGTTTTTTCTCTCTTCAGCCCATGCTGTTTGTGCACCTGGGCTGAGATTTGGATCATTTGTCCTTGGTGCCCACCTGGAGCAGGAATTGTTTTGCCTCCCTGCTCTGTGCACAGAGCTCACCACCCCCTAATACGAAGCTCAGAATTACACACCAAAGCAGCACAGAATCTGAAAAATATAAAAGCTGCTGTTCCTAGCCTGGACAAACTCTCCTCCATCCCCAAGAAGCCACGAGCTCTGGAGCATGGTGGGCACACACTGGGAGAAACCCAGGTGACAGCATGTGGTGCTGAAGGGGCTTTCACAGAATCATCAGGGATTGGAAGAACCCCCCAAGAACATCTGGTTCAACCTGAACCCAGCACTACCGCCCCTCAGCCACCTCCCCAGGTGCCAGAGGGGTTTTGCTCAGTCATGGGCTGAGACTGGAGAAGGGTGGATGCCCCAAAGCCTTTCCCACCAGGAAAGAAACGCTTCCCAAGGGACAATCCAGCAGATTTGCCCACAGAAGTGCCAACAGCCCTTGGACACAAACCACCCCACCATGTGGGGCCACATCCTGACAGCACCTCACAGCTCCATTCCTCTAATGAAGGGGATGAGCCTCGCTGCTCCAGCCCTTCCTGGTGCTCCACAGCAGGACAAGCTCTTCTCTACTCCTATTTTTGGTTTTGGGGAAAAAAATATGAACTATTCCTACATCCTGGGGACACCTAGAAAGACACCTCCACTCCAGAGCTCTGGGGAGTGCAGCAGAGTTCCTCAAACCCAACAGCCGTGGCAGTATTACAACATCACCATGGTCCAGCAGTCTGTTATTTATTAAAACACATTCTCAGTGCATCTCTGAGAAACACCAGAGGCTGCCAGTTTTTATGGAGAGCAGTAAAGCACGAGGATCAGCCTCTCCTGGAGCAGCCCAGGAGCAGCCAAGCTCCTGCAGGGCTCGTATGGATGTTGACATCTCTGCTTTGCACATATTGATCCTCACCTGTGCCTGTCAGAGTTGAAAATACACACCCCCTCCCTGTCCTTAAAACAGGGATTGGGATGATTTTAGCCAGTGGAAAGCTCAGGACACACTGAATTCAGGCAATAAATTCAGCATCCCAGGCGTGTCACGGGCAGACGGAACAACTTGAGCAAGGAAAGCCAGATCACCTCATTCCTCACAAAGAAAAGCAATTTATTCCTTCAATAAAAGCAGCAGAGTCTGCGAGTTACCCGTGGGTATCAGAGCTTGTGATCTACTGCCTGGATTAGGAGATTCATTGACAGCTCTGGGGTTAGGAAAGGGATTTCAGCCACCCTTCAGAGGGAACGCCAGCGTTTGCAATTACTGTTATTAGGAAGGATCCAACCAGCTTTGGGCTGGCAGCCTCTTGCCGAGCCAGAAAAGCCGATAATGAATAAAGCTTTTCATATCTAAGGCAATTTCAGGCAAAAACAATGCTTTTGGCTGAGCTCTGCCTCACTGGCAGTGCCTGCTGTGCACTAACGCCCACCCGGCCAGGCAGCAGCCGTGCCAGGGAGCAGCTCCCAGAACCGAGGCACTGATGCCAGGAGTGAGGGAAAGGGAAGGACAAATCCATAGAATCACAGAATGTTTGGGGCTGGAAGGGACCACGGGCACAGACAGGCTGTGATGCCCCAATAAATGACATGCAGGGTCCACCACGCTGAAGGAACCCTGCACTCATCGTTGCAGTGACACTGGGGGTAACTGGGGAAGCTCTGAGGGATTTCAGGGCCACTGAAGAGCCTCTTCAGCCATAAAAGCTGCTGTGAGAAGCTGATGAGTTTGTAGCAGCCTCAAGAATTCAAGGACAAACCCTCATGACAAACCCACCACACCAAAACTCTGTCCAAACCACGCTGAGGAAAGAGCCAGAAGCACCAGGAACAGCAAAACAAAGAGCAGGAGGGGACAGAAGGAGCTAAAATAAGACAACCAAGTGACAACCCCAAATCTCCAGTCCTGTGACCAGGGTTAAGAGCCAGAAGATCTCAGAGCCACCACAGGTCCAGGCTGGGAGATTTGCAGGGTCTCTGAGGCTGCTGTGAGGCTCCAGTCCATCCCAGTAATCCCCAGTTTCTCATCCTCACTCTGCACTCAAGGCTATAAATACACAGCTCCTCCAGCCAACCCCCTCATTCTGTCAGAGAGGACAAGCAGAACCCTAAATTTGCAGCAACATCTGGCAGGTTTATGTGTCAGGGTGAGGGAGTGCAAGATGTGCAGCTGGAAGACTCGAGATCTTGCAGGGTTTTAATTACTCAGACTGGACTTGGATGGAGACACTCATCTGGAAACAGCAGAAGCTTTTTCCCATCTATTCTGCTCGGGTCTTACATTCCCCACTCCAAGTGGAACATTCTGATCCCAAGAAAAAGCCTCAAACAGCCACAGTGACCAATATGATCCTAGAAATGGCATAAGCAGGACATGTAAAAATCAATAGGAGTGACACACAAGGGACAGACACATTTACAGGCACTCTGGCTCAAGTGCCCTGCACCACAGAGACATTTATTTGAGGGGCTGTTGTGCCTGGTTTGTCCAACATAAAAATAATGGGAAAAGTGGCAGCTCACTTATCATCTCACCTTGGCTCCTGTGCTCGTTACTTTTTTTAATGCATTTGAGAAATTCTGCTGATCACAGCACTATTTTGGAAGATGTGAGGGGGGCAATGCTGGTGACAGCAGTGAGAGAAGCAGGAGAAACTTCAGCAAGAAGCTGAGTCCAGAAGAGCCATCACTTGAGAAATTGTACCTAGCAGATCTCCTTCCCTCCTTCTCTAGGATGGAAAGGTTGGGAATACACAATTACCCCAATAAATTTGTTTGGGATAAATTCCCAGTGAGCTGCAGCTCCAAACAAGAGCAGGGGATATCAACATCAACAAAGCTCTCCAGGGGTAGGGTTTGGTGGGGACCTGCTTTGCCTAAAACACTTACTTGGTCCTTTATGCAACACTACAACTCCTCTCCTCAAATCAAATCATCTTCAGAAGAGAAAACAAAGGTAAAAGTTATGCAAATTGAATGTTTCACATCAAACCATTCACGGAACTTCTTCCTGACTCTGAATTCTTCAAGCAGCCAACAAAGAACCCAAAATCTGCCCTGTGTCATCTACCTAATTCTACCACTGCAGAGGGACAGTGCCATGAAGTGGAGAAGATTCATCATAGAGAAGACTCTGGGGCTGTAAAGAGGGCCAGGATTAATCACTGCCATAAATTTAATGAGACCAAATAACTGGAGAGAGCTCAAGTGGCAGCGGAGAAAATTTAGGTGAAATGTTAAGTGTAACTCTGAGGTACCAGGATGGTTTGGAGCAGCTGAAAGAGCCATAAAGGGGGATGGAAAAGCAGTTGGCAGGGCAGTAAGGTGGATAATTGCCTCCTGACATAGCTCCCAGCAGCCACAGCCATGTGGGAAGCAGCAGCTCTCCTCCCTAGGGATCTGCAGGAGCATCCTCAGGACAAGGGTCACTGATAATCCCTGATAAGGGGGCACAGGCTCCAGAGGATGAACCCACACACTGCTGCTGCTGCTGCTGCAAAACCCAGCTCATTTCATGGACAAACTCCCCCCAAATGGCTGCTCCAGGGTCTGGCATGGGGCAGGATGGAATAAATCAGGCAGCAGAGGCCAATTGTCCCTTTACAGCTCCCCACAGCATCGATCAGGCAGCACTTGCAATGCAAGCAGCCCCTGCCATCTGCCCAGGCTGGCTGCAAGCTGCCATCTGGCCCAGGGCACAGCAAACCGAGGGGCCAGAGGGCTGAAAACAGGGAATTTGAGAACTTCCCAGCTCCCCTGATAGCCTTTTAGCTTCCCTTCCCCTTTCCATCACCAATTGTTGGGTTGGTTTTTTTTTTTTTTAACTAAATAGCTGTTTCCAGGCAATTATATGCCTTGATCTGCCTGGCTGGGGAATCTGTCTGGAGCTGGGATTAATCCCTTCACCACCCCAAAGGTGAAAGCACAATGGGGTCACCAAGGCTTAAACATCCTTTAAACACAGTAGAACCCCAGGGCTGCCCCATGATTTCACACAGAGCTTGTTCCTGTGTCCCCTGTCCAGCCCTGGTTTTTGTCCCACAGCTCCTCCCTGCTCGGAGAGCTCTCAGGAGAAAGGTTCCCACTCTTTAGAGCATCATGGGGACAACAGGGACAAAGCCTGGTTCCTTCTGCTCCCCAGATCAGCACCTCCATCACAAACATGCTCATATTCCCAAGGCTCTGCAGCCTTCAAATGGAATTTAGGAATTCAAAACCTCAACCTGGGGACACCAAACTACTCCACCAAACTTACAGTTGAAACAAAGCATTCTGGCACTCTCCAAAAAAAAACCCCTCATTGTCCAGCCCCCAAAATATCTTGTAAGAACCAACTCAGAGTTTCTCCTGAGCATTTTTCCCAAAGAGAGCTCCCTTTGGGGGATTCCTCTCTCCCAGGGTGAGTTGGTGGCACAGAGCCCACCAGGGCTGTCCTTCCTCATCCACCCTTGTCCCTCTGAGGCCTGTGGGGACAGCAGAGTGGCACCTTGAGGTGACAAATCCCTGCTGGTTTTAGAGGCAGGGCTGGAGCAGCTCCCTCCCCACATTGGGTCATTTCCCTGCCTGCTGTGGAAATCACTTCCTCACCTCCAAAAAAAAGCGTTTTGGCTGCAGCCACATCTTCCCAAGGCCGCTGGATCATCAGCAGCATTAAAGACAGAGATGCTGGATGGACTGAATCACTCCCAGCAGTGAATGCTGCCCTTGTTGGGCTGTTTGGAGAGGGCAGGAGCTGAGAAAAAGGAGGTTTCTCATCAGTGCCACAGGCTGTGGGGCCTGGGCACACACTGGGACTGGCACATTCCCAACCAGAGGAGAAAGGACACTTGCTCCAGGGGAGAAAGGACACTCTGCTGCAGGCAGCAGGAGCAGCAGAACTCAGGCTGAGGGGTTCTCCAGGGAGTTTTGGGGGTTTTTCCAGCTGTGGGTGAATTCTGACACTGTTTTGTAGGCCGTGTTTCCATGCACTGGGAGGGCAGGCCTAGATGAAGGAATTTGTGCAATCCCTGCTGATTTCAACATGCCTGTCCCCCAAGAGTCCAACATAAGATGTTAAAAAGAGGATTTTGCAGAGAATGGGAAAACAGGGAAAGTTAAATTTGGAGATCTGGGACGGAAAAGGGAAATCAGTTGACATAAACCTCCAAGTTATCTGATGGGCACCACAGCCCCTCTGACCAACGGACAAAGAACAATTTGGGAAGCTTCCACCTGGACACCTTGTCACCAGGGGGAAAGGGAACCAGTCTGGGAACCCACTTCCAGCACCAACAAGGGAACCAGTCTGGGAACCCATTTCCAGCACCAAATAACCAAGGGCAGCACCCCAAACCTGCTCTTTCTAAGCCAGCACTGCCATCCCCATCAGCATTTGTGTGAGAGTCCCCACACAAATCTCTCTACAATTAAAAGTATCTCTGTGTGTGAGAAACAGGAATTTTAAACCCAAATATTAAAGGGATTTTGAGAACTTTTGGAGAGGGGGCACAAAAAATGCTATTCTTGAAAGGATCCCTTTCTTGGTTAAAATTTTATTAAACTGCAGCTGCTGGGAGGCAACAGCAAGCAGGGAATTCCAGGGAACTCCATTCCCTCTGCTGGTAATTTATGATTTACTTTTGTAATAACTGAAGCCATAAGGAACTCATTGGATTAAGGAGTCTTATTATTTATGTTGTGGAACAATAATATTTAACTGCATAAAGCCACATATCCACCCATGCACTCCATCCCTCCATATGACTGCACTTCATAAGCAAAACCCTGGCTTGATGGGAATGCTGCCATTGAATTCCAATAGTGCCTGCACTTCCCCGTGTGTGCTGCAGTTCAAGGTTGATTTTAAAAGCCTGTTACATCATCACCACAGGCAGAAAAACCAGATAAACACAGACAGAGACATCACCCCACGTCCCAGCAAGGACAAGCAGGACGGGTGTCATGGTAGGATGCCATGCCACAGCCCTGGAAGTGTCCAAGGCCAGCCTGGATGGGGCTTGGAGCCACTTGGGATAGTGAGAAGTGTCCCTGCCCCTTGCAAAGGGGTGGAATGAAATGGTCTTCAAGGTCCTTTTCAACCCAAACTATTCTCTGATTGCCCCAGGCCAGCTGGTGGGGTCCAAAATCACACACGGGGGAGCAGCTCCATGTGACAGCACCCAAAAAATGTCATGGGGGGAGATGAGTACCTCACCCCCAGAGCTGGCTTGGATCATCTCAGAGGATGAATTAAGCACCAGGGTTTTGGGATTTAGGAGGAGTTGGGGATCCCCTGGGCTTGGCCCCTTTCACCGCCCACCATGCCACTCATCAACTCTGACTGATTAAAAGTGACACCTCCCAGGGCTCTACACCAGAAAAAGATGGACTTTTGTCAGAGCACAAAAATCCTCTGGCCAAAGGATCAAAGCAGCTGTCCTGGCTCTCCCAACCCTGCTGTCAAACTTTATCTGCCTTTTTTTGGGAGAAACCCACGGCAACTTTTCCCTCAGCCCTCCCAGGAGAAGGTGAGGCCACTCACTCTGCCAGCTCCTCCAAGCTCCGGTACACGTCATCGTCATTCTCCGTGGTCTCCTCCGAAGGGAAGGGCCTGGCAAGGGAAGGAATGACAGGGTTATATTTTATATTGGTGCCTCACCCCTCAGAGCAGAGCTCCTGAACTCGGCCCAGCCCTGAGCATCCTGCTGAGCAGCACAAAACATTCACTGCAAAGCCGTTTTTGTCCCAGGGTGACACCAGCTCTGCTGCTTCCCGAGGGCACAGCTGGCAGGGCAAGGCAGGAATGCAGGTGGGGAGGCTGGCTGGGCACACAGGGCAGCACTTGGGCACCAAAATGAGCAGCTGCATGGTCTGACAGCACAGCACCTCAGAGCCCCCGCGGCTGAGCCCTTCCTGCTGAGCTGGTGCTGCACAAAAAACTCAGGAATCTTAATTCCAGCCTGGTGTTGGATTTGTTGGGATGAAGAAACACCTTCTCCTCCAGCCTTTCCACCTGTGAGCTCCCTCCCTGCTCGGCCAGGCTCTGCACTGCTTCCATGGGAGCACTTTCCAGCCATCCCAGTGGAATCACTGAGTCCTCATGAACCCCAGGCCTCCTCATCTTAACAACTTTGTGACAGCTGAAAAAAGTTAAACTCCTGGAGATGAGGGAAAGGACACCAAAAGGGCAGAAAGAAAGGAGGGGAGAAAGCAGATTAAAGGAGTGAGGGAGGGAGTGGGGGGAATACAAGAATTCCTTGGCTCATTCTGAAGCAATAACCAAATAACGTATGAGGGAGATGAAAAATACTGTTTTAATTAAAGCCCACATATTATTGCTGGCACAGGGCCAGGCTGGGCTGTGGCTGCTGGGGCTGGAGCATCCCCATGGGCACAGCCAGCCTTGCACAGGGACAGCACAGGGACACGGAGGGGTGGCAGCTCTGCCCATCCCTGCTGGGCATCCTGGAGAAGGCAGGTGAGCCACGGGCATGGGACACTGTGGAGGAGCAAAGCTGGCCACATCTGAACCTCTAACTGCCCTCAGGAGCAATTTCCTCCTCTTCCCTCCCTGCCCATGATAGATTGCCTCTCCTGAAAGATTTAATCCATGGCCTGGTTAGCCCCCAAATTTGCTATTTTTGGATCCTTTCACTGGCATTAATTTGCCTTCTCTCCCCTGCTACACCTCAGCCTTCCTCAGGCTCTTAGTCCCACAGCTCCCATGCTTCCAGAAAAGTCCTTCTGTCCTACTGCTGAGGTTTAATGCTGCTTCAATCCCAAAATTTCAGACTTTGGTTGTTCTCAGTACATCATTTTAGAGGAGCAGCTCCAGACCAAGCAGTTTGAAACAGTGCTGAGCCCAGGAGGGGACAGAGCTGAGCCCAGCCATGGAGCAATCCCAGCCATCCCAGCTGCCCTGCCCTGCCACAGGGAGCCCCCAAGGTGTGTCCACGTGCAAGGTGGCAACACGGGAGGGAGTCAGGCAAGAGCTGCAAAGCTCTGGCAAGAAGGCAGAACTCAGAGGGGACTTCTGCTTAAACATCACTTGTCACAACAGCAAAAAAAAATCCACCACAAGGCACGACCTCCTTTCTTTTACATGCATATTCTGCTCTTAATCTCTGAGTGTTTCCTTCCCCAGTGCTTGCCATGCTGGAGAGAAAGGAGTAAAAGAGCCATAAAGAATATTAAAATCACATGGACACATCCCCAGCCATAAATCTGGGCTTGAGGTGTAATTGGCTCCTGTGATACAACCCCCCATGGAAGACAAGGAAGCAGAAAAGGGAGAAAAATGTTTTCTAATCAGAGTTTCATGGGGATGCAGCTCCCCTGGCCCTCCCAGCTTCACCTTGACTGCTGGTGAAGGCCCAGAGTGAAAGTCAGGGCAGGGAAGGAATTAATAACCTGTGTCCCTGCAGTGGCAGCTAATGGCTAAATAAGGACTCACAGAATACAATTAGAGGGAGAAGTCACACCAGGGTGAGGATTACTAAATGGACCATCCAAACTGTGGAGCTGAAGGGCAGCTTTTGGGACAAAGCCTTGGCTTTTTCCTCTCTTCATCCCTTGCTCTTCCCCAGGAGTTCTAAGTGCAACAACACAATTTAATTTAGCTCTACCAACATCCACTATTTGAAATATCTCCCTACTTTTGACTTAAGCTCCCTTATACATCCATTTAGGTTCTTTTTCTGTCACTGAACACACCTGAGCTGGCTGCAAAACCAGATTAGATGTGGTGGGGACAGAGCGGGTGAGAGGAACTCTGCTCTCACTCCCACCCCACCAGATCCCCACCAAGGCAACACAAAGAAAAGCCAGCTGGGAGATCTTTTAAGGCACTATTTCTCACCAGCACAGGGTTTTCACTGAGAGCCTTCCCACAGATCCTGCCCTTGGCCCCAGCCATGCAGGAGCAGCATCTCCATCCAAGGTGAAAGTGCTGCACCTTCCCCAGCCACGAGCTCCCCAGCAGCAAGCACCTGGTTTGGGACCAATCCCTGGGTCGTCTTTTTTGGTAAATAGAGTAAAAATGTTGTCAGTCAAAAGATCTAAAAGCTCTGGATTCCCTGGGAAATTGCCAAAGTCCTCCAGGCACATTGCAACTTCTTATGTAGGAGCACAGCAGAGCTGGGAATGCCCAACAGCAGTGAGTACTTTGAGTCCACTGAAACCCAAGAGGTCTGCAGAGACCCCAGTTTATTAAAATTCATTTGAAAACGTCTCTTATTTCATATCTTTTGCTGAGCACTAGCTTTATTTCCTCCACCACCATGCAAAACCACCTGCTGAGCCATTCATCGGGGGCTGCTGTGGGCCCCACCCCGCTCAGATGAAAAGAAAAAGCTCCCAGTGCCATCAAACAGAGCTGGAACAGGCTCTTAAGAGATAATGCAGCTCCCAAAGTAGACTCCTGAACAGACAAACCCCACAGCAGTGCACAGCATCACTCCCAGAGATCAAAGGAGGGAAGGGAAGTGGGATTGATCTGATGGGTTTGTTTAGGGCTGAAAAGGGAAGACAAGACCAAGCAATTTGTTCTGGAGTTTGGAGTGAGCTGCTCCTCTGGAGGGCAGGACTTACAGCACGTGTTGGTGCAAACCACCCCCTTGATCTTACAAAACATTTTGGCCATTTCTGGATCTCACAGAGCTCCCTGCAAACAGGACACAGGCAGAGCCAGCCACAGCACATCACATCACCCACGAGGACAATCTATTAATATTTCACGAGGCACCTCATGCAAGAAAAACCCTCCCTTGCTCTCAGGTTGCCCCGTGATCCCTCCCACACCACATCCTCACCGTCCACCCCTGCACAGGGAACCTCTCAGCACTGCCTGGCTGCTCTTCCCTCTGAATTATTCAACATGAAGAGCCAGGTAGGCTGCAATTCTAACAGCAATAAACAGGGGGGTTTATTTATTTATCAGCGTATTTCAGCATCTGGGCTGCCTTGTCCTAGCTGGAAGAGGTGAAGCCAGCTCTGCAGGGAGCAGAGGGTCAGGGATGAGGCAGCTTCAGTCTGATCATTTTGTACAGCAGCACCTTGGCCTCAGATCCGAGTGGGACAGAGCAAGGAGGACCCAGCGTGGTTTATTTACCATTTTTCCACTCTCCACTCTGATTTCTTGGGGTCAAACAGCAGCCCTGGGAACAGCAAGCCTGGTGAGAAGCACAGAGGGAGGAATGTCCCACTCAGGGCTCTCCATCCCAAGGAGCTGCTCCCACCTGGGGCTGCTCTCAGTGGAGATGGTTTGTCAGGCAGAATTGCAAGGAAGTTTTCCTGACTTGTGCAAACCCCCTGAGGAGTGTAAAGGAGGTGATTTTCTCCCTTTCTGGAGGGGGATTCCACCCTCCCAGCACCAGCAGGATAATCTTCCCCCTGTTTTCCTAAGTCCAGGGATAACACTTGAGTGTTTTAAAGAGCAGGTGGAGTGTGTGACACCCGGGAAACCTGAGCTGCTCCCATCTGCTGTCCCTTCTGCGAGGCATTTCTTCACTAATGGGGAGGACCAGAGCCTCAAGCTGCTGCAGAGGAGCTCCTGCAGCCCTGCAGGGATGGCCAGGGCTGTGCTGAATCCTCCTGGCAGAAAAATATTCCTGTGGTGTGGAGTCTACAGGCTGAAACTGCACCCTGCAGGACTTCCAGCTCCCCTGGCTGGGGGTACAGAGCCCCTGACACCCCTGTTTTGAAGGAAGCATCATGGCAATGCACAGAAATCCCACAGGACACTGATTTCACCAACATTTTAGGCTTCAGGCTGTGTTTCCATGGGAGTTTGGGAGTGGGGTTCTCAGCTCCACAGCTCCCATGCTTCCAGAAAAGTCCTTCTGTCCCACTGCTGAGGTTTAATGCTGCTTCAACCCCAGAATTTCACACTTTGGTTGTTCTCAATACATCATTTTGGTAGCTCCAAGCTTCCCCTTTTCTATTTTCCTCCTCTTTTTCTCCAGGACGACGAGGCACTGGGGATCACCCTGTTTTTGTGGCTGTGCCCTCTGTCAGTTCTGGAACCCTGGGCCTGTCACCCCAAGCACTCCTGGAGCTGCCCCAACAAAATCATGTATTTTTCCAAGACTTTTACACACCACTGAAAATGCTTCCCTCGTTGGTTTCATGCAATTAGGCAGATTAAAGCAACATTAATTTACCAAGAGGTGCCTGTGAGCTGACCAGGCACCAGCAAAGAGGTGACCTGGAGCTGCTCTCCAAGATTTGGTTCCCATCTGTGGAACAGGAGCAGCACCAGGCAATGATTTTGGTCAAGTGCTGCGAGGTAAAACCACCCTGTTAATGCCCCCAAAATCCATTTATATAAAGCAGAATAGAATAAATTCTCCTTGTGCAGAACGAGACCCATCAGAGCATACCAAAAGCTGCTGAATTTAATTAAAATCACACTTTTCTGTTACATTACTCATCTCTGGAAAGAAGCACCTCACGGGGCGCCAAATTTTAGACACATCCTCTGAAAAATTACAGTTTGCTTTTATTTGTGGTCTGGAAAGTGCGGAAATTCTTGCAAGATTAATTCTGATGGAAATTCAGCAGAGCAAGAGCGAGTTACATCACCAGCTACACAAAGATGATGATGATGATGATGATGATGATGAGGATTTTGCAGGAGAGCATTCGGTGCAGTGTCAGCACCCAAGGGTGAGCTGCAGGCCCTGCTTTATGCTCAGCTCCAATCTGAACTGAGCATTTCTGGAGATGAGAAGACAAGAAAATAACAGCTCGTAGAATTTTATGTTTCAACACGTTTTATCGCATTTTTAAAAACCCCTCATGTACCAATGCCTCACTCAAGCAAGAGAGATGATTTTCTCCTCACTTCAGCTCCACACTGATGAGAACAGATGGATAAAATCAAAAGGGGAATCCAGAAATGTCTTTCTTGAAAAGAAAGGAATAAAAAAGAGCCAAGCCCTGTGGGGTAACAGCACAACCAACCACTAAGGAATGATTGCCCCAGAAAAGACCTGGGATGCTTCCCACCCAACAACATCCACTGCCTCATGCTGGAAAACACCTGGTGAACACACAAATCCTGCAGTCCCCATTTTTAACTTGCAGCAAAGCAGCACAAGGAGATCTTTCAGCACTCTTGAGTTTTTCTGCTGTACCTGAGCAGCTGCCATCCTGTGAAACGTGTGCCAATAAAAATAAATAATTACCAAAATGGATCTTTCTGTTTGATTCCAGCACATCCCAGCCAAGACGGGCCCAAGTGTGCAGCACAAACCAGCTCCAAACAGCCCATCTTGAGGGCCACCAGGAATCCCTTCCCCAGGGAGGTGCAGAGAGACCTGGGCTGTCCCAAAGCATCCAAGTGTCCCTCTCCAGGCACTCCTGTCCCTATCCCCCAGTGCTGGGAGCCTCCCAGGTCCCCTGTTTCAGACCAGCTGAGCCTGGAGCCCTTCTCCATCCTCGGGGATGAGCTGCGTTTTGGGAAGACAATCAGAGGTGCTGGAAAGGTCCCACAGTGACACAGGGGTGGCTGAGGGAAGCACCAGTGACACAGAGGTGACCCCAAAGCCCAGCAAGCCCCACCTGAGCCCAGCCAGCAGAGCTGAGCTCATCAGAGCTGTGTTCATTAAGCAAAGCTGCTGCAGGGAGGGGACAGAGAAGCTGCCTTTGCTTTGTGAGCAGATGCTTGTGGGGTGACCTCAGCATCCCCCCAGCCTACAAAGCAGCCGTGCAGGAAAACATGTCAGGGATTTTTTTTTTTCAGGCTCTCTGTGAGGATACAAACTTGCCAAAAAAAATCTGCTAAGAATGTTTTTTTTTTTTTTCTTTTCTTCTTTTAGCGGGAAAGGAGCTGCTTCTCAGCCAAGGATTCTGCTTATCAACAAATGGAGGAGCTTTACGGTGACTCCTAAAGGTTTGGTGGTGTCAGAAGAAACAATCTCCACCTGACCTCCTGCTTGTGGGGTTTGTGCTGAGCTTCTCTGAGTTTGTGCTGGGGACCAGTTCCAAGACTGGTCCCAGTTCCAGGAGAGCACTGCAAAAACACCAACTGTACCTGTAATTTCCAGACACAGATCCTCCCCCAGCCTTCTCCATCCATTTTACAGCAACACTTAAAGCGTGTACAAGGAAAACACAACGGCAGTAAAAGAATAATGGGCAGAGTGCAATTCCAGAGAGCTGCTGGCAGGGAATAAAACAGGCCTTGTAAAACCAACCTTCAGGAGAAGAGGTGCCCTAACAACCTCCTCATCAGGAGACACTTGAGGACTTAATTGTTAGTGCCTTTAATTGCTTGCCATTTTCACACCCAGCTGGATCTGCCTCCCATCCCCAGGGGCAGGGGGAGCAGAGACCAAATCTGATCCGCAGGAAGCCTGAGCACGCTGGGGAATCCTTGCAAAGGCCATAAAAGATTTTCCCCTGTCTCCCTTCTCTCCTTCAGGACAGCGAGGGGAACATCCTGATCAGCTCCAGCTCGTGCCACCACATCTTCTGCAAGAAGTGGGGTTTGCTGCTGGGATTGATGCCTTAAGTTTTTGCTTTTATAATTTTCAGGTTCTGTGTCCTTCCCTCCACGGCCCAGCCAGAGCATTGCCACTGCTCCTGTGAGAGAAAACCTCCTCTGACAGCCAGGACTCGCCCTCCTGCCCATCTGCAAGTGGTTTTAATTGTCTTTTACTAACTGTGGTGCCTTCTGAGGACAGTCACCGAGAGGTTCCGTTCATACAGAAAGGATTTGCTCAGATTTAGGGCCTCCAGAAAGGCCTCTGAACATGCAAACCCCTTCCTGCCCTCAGCCGGGCTTTGCTGCGCACACATGAAAAATGCATGCAGGCAGCACGAGCCAATACTCCTGAACCTCCTGCTTTGCTTGCAGAACTCTGCTTCCAGGACAAACACAGATCTCAGGGAGATGAATAAACACATGCCCCCTCCTCTGCTCAGAGCTCCCTTTCAGCCCTCAGAGCATGAGGGGGATGGTGGAGCCCAGGATGTGCCACAGGCAGCAGGGAACAGCCCTGGCTGTGGCAGGAAAACCTTATGGGAAAACAGGGGAAAAAAAAGCTTTAAGAAAATAATTATAATCCTGGTTTATTGGAACCTGCAACAAGAAGTCTTGTTGTCCTCCAGAGAGCTGAGTTTGCTCAAGAAAATTTGGAGCGAAAACTCGGGAAGGGAATGAAAATTCTTGCTCCAAAGCCCAGGAGAAGCTTTGCACGACATCCTTGTGCAAAGATCATGCTGCTGCAGAACCCTCCAGGCTGCCTGGGAAGTGCCAGCCAGCGTGGGAATGGGGTAATGGAATTAGGGCTGCAGTGGAAAATCCCAGCTGGATAATAAAGGCTCCTTGTTCAGGGATGGAGCACGGTGGAACTTCTCCCTGGAAGTGCTGACAGTCCTCCAAAGAGATGGAGGGAAGGATGAGAACCAATAACTAATCAATCTCCCCTCCCGAGCAATGAGGATCTGCTCTTTGTCCCTGTACACAACTCTTTGGGACAACAGGGGGATCAAAATCCCAGAAGAAAGCTCCCATCCCCTCAGCACAGAGCCTGCTTCCTGCAGGATTTGTGGGAGCAGCCCTGGGATGGGGACAGGGCAGGCAGAGGATGGTCACAGCAGGGCTGTAGCTACAGCTGCTGCACATTAGGTACACTGCAAATAAAACCCTGCACTCAGGATGGAGTTTTTGCCCTGTTTTTGATGCTTGTTTCTTGGAAGAAGCACTCTGTCATCTCCTCAGAGCTGCCCTGATAGCTATCTGCAGGACTCTGGGAAACAGGGCTCCTCTGCCAAGGCTCCTGTAGCCAGAAATTATTAAGACAGAAAGAGTGATTTCTTTTTTTTTTTTCACTGAACAGCACACAAGATTGATTTTTTATTTTTCTCCACGCCATGAAACTTATTCAAGGACAAGGAACAGGCTTTGGGATTTATTTCACTGTTAATTTGCGTGATCCTCATTCTCAGACCCTAAAATAGGGATTGGAGCAGAGCCACATTCATGCTGTGGGGCTGAAGACCATACAATCCACCTAGCATCCAAATTTCACTGAATTTACCATGTATTTAAGCACTGTGCCTAAGCCAACAAGATTTTTCCCACTTGCAAGGGAAGCATCTTCACTGGGAGAGGGAAGAGGATGGACCCAACGAGCTGAGGGGCAGTGGTGGCTGATGTGAGCAGTCCCTTCAGGGAGCCAGAGCTGCTGCTGGTTCCCACCAGATTAGATTAATTAATTTGAGATTAGTTTCTGCCATTGAGGGGTTTGTGATGGTGCAGCAAGAAATCACCTAATTTAAAGGAAAGAAGATGCAGCAATGGACAAAGCCAGGGCTCTTGGCTGCAGGGGACAGTGGGATGGGAGGGAACACTCCCAGGAGGGTATTTTCTTGGAATTACAGAATTCATTTCTAGTCTGTTCTATTTTCCAGCTAAAGGATGACAGCATTTTCTGTTCCTGCAGAGCTGGAGGAGAAGCAGGGTTAATACACAGGAAAACAGGGTTAGAAGCAAAGGCTCACTAAGCTCTGCGCTGTTCTTGTGTCATTATGGTGCCAAAGGCTTCCAAGATAACGGATTTTAGTGGGAACTGTAAATGCCAGCTGTAAAATGAATGAGAAAAAGCTTCATGCCCACAAGAACAGCAAAGCCTCCCTTGATTCTGCATCCCAGCTATGCCCAGCCCTCAACACACCCAACAGGGGCTCAGCCAGAGCCTTCCCAGGGGATGGCAGCTCCTTCATCCTCCGAGCTGGATCCAGGACCCCTCTCCCTTTCTTGGGAAGGGCTTTGCCAGGGGGTGACCCCTGGAACCCTCCCAGTGATGCCCCAAGACTTAAAGCCAGCCCTTGCCAAGGCACTGAAGGTTGTGCACGTGAATCCCCCAGCCTCCAAACCCCTTGGATGCTCTTCTCCCTAAAAACAAAAACCACTGCAGGCTCCTGCAGGACTCAGGGCTATCAGCACAACAAACAGCCCTTAACTCACAGCACATCTTTCTTCCTCAAACCCTCGGCCCTGCCTCTCCCCCAGCCCTGCTGGGATCTGTGTTTAACAGATGGGAAGGCTCTGAGCTGGTTTTACACGTGAAAAGCTGTTCCCCTCCAGCAATCTCAGAGCAGACAAGGCAGGGAAAATATGTTCCAACAGTGGGAATGGTGGCAGGGGGTGCTGGGTGGCAGGGCTGGGAGTGGGGCAGGGATGCCATCCATCCCTTCATCCTGCCTGTGCCTGGCTTGGGATCCTCAGATCCTCAACCAGAACAGCAGCAGGACTCATGCTGTGGAGAAAATCCAATGTGTTCTGTAGCTGGGGGGGTGAGCATCCATCCCTTCATCCTGGCTGTGCCTGGCTTGGGATGCACCACAGACCCCCAACCAGAACAGCAGCAGGACACATGCTGTGGAGAAAATCCAATGTGTTCTGTAGCTGGGGGGGTGAAAACACACCCACTCCCTCCCCAGAAAAACGAGGAGAGGTAATTTAGGCTGCAAACTCATCCCTGTTATAGCCGTGGCCCTAATGAGATGTTCCCAGATTAATAATACAAATGCACTCTAACAAGGAAAGCAATTGCAAAGCAATTTTGCAGGGAGCTGAACAAAGAGCAGGATAACAGCTCTGCTTAATAGGGGCTGTCTGCTGCTTTTAATTCCTTCTGCACTGCTCCCTCAGAGGAGGAGCAGGCAGCACACCCCGGGTGCAATCCCACCCCCTCACCAGGGATGTGCCTGTGACACAGCCAGGGGGACATTTCCCAGCTGTTAAGGGCAGAAAGGTCCCTGGGCTCTCCTGCACAGGGGACAGTGGGTGATGCCACAGCTCCTGGCACTGCTGGCTTTCCCTCGTGGAGTTGAGCAAAATCTCCAGCTAGAGACCCCAAAACTCACCCTGCTGCCCTGCCCAGCATGCACAGTGCACACAATTCCTCACGTTTTCACTTATTTAATCTGAAACTGTTCCTACCTGCATCCCAAAGGCACCCTTGGTGTCTGTTTAACCCCATTATGTGCAGCCTCTAAAGAGCCTGATGTGATTAAATACAAGGAATATGGACAGAGGGAGAGAAATGTTATTGTAAGGCATCATATTGAAAGGATCTTACCTAATTCCTTTGGTTTGAGCAATACTGTGGAAGGAGAGCCTGGATACTGCAGAGATCACCTGGAAATGAGAGAAAAAGAGGCTGGTGTGCTTACTGAGGACACAGGAAGGTTTGGTGGGAGCCCAAGGACCCCCAGCCTGGTGCTTGGAGCTGCACCCCACTGGAATGGAAGTGCTCCAGTCCCCCCGCCCCCCAGGTGTCACAGTGTCACCATCAGGGCTGGGAGCACACTGCCAGTGCAAACCCTGCTTTAGGTTCCACCACTGAGCACAAAAGACATTTAACCCTCAAGATATTACTGAACAGCTTCATCTGAGGAAATTCCATCCCCACTCTCATTTAATAAGCCCAGACCTGCCCTGACAGGTTTTATGCCACACTAAGAAGCATTGAGAAAACCCTCTTACTTTGTGTTTTATTACAAAAGGATTACAACTCCTTTCTTGTCTCTCCTCACACAAAATGATCTTACTGAGGCAAACTTGCCAAGGCTGAGCAGCTCTGACTCCTTGCAAT
This sequence comes from Onychostruthus taczanowskii, assembly GCF_017590055.1. Taxonomy (NCBI): domain Eukaryota; kingdom Metazoa; phylum Chordata; class Aves; order Passeriformes; family Passeridae; genus Onychostruthus; species Onychostruthus taczanowskii. The sequence continues at coordinate 7,624,448 of NW_024499796.1, forward strand.
TCAATGAAGATGCATCATCAGTTTGTCAGAGGTGAGTGCAGACCATCGCCCTTTTCTGGCAGAAAACAGCCAGGAGTGATTCAACACCAAAATATTCTCATCAGCACAGCAATCAGAAGCAATAAAACCACCAGGTTTTTCAGAAGAACTCCCATTTTTGATGGAAGTTTTAATTGCTATGGGGAATTTTCAATGAAGAGGAACAAAGAATGGCTTTGAGGTAGATTTAAGCTGTGTTTTACCCTTGTTCGCATTCACCGTTTCAAAGCTGGAGTGATAAAAACAAACCTGTTACTTTTGGACTGGTTTCCAATCTCCTGGGATGGGACATGGATAAAGGGCTTCTTGAGAGGGCTCCAGGTGTACAAACCCAAGCCCTGGTGGGGCTGCTGCTGCCTGGGGCTGCCCTGCATCCAACCCATCCCAGGGTTTTTTATTCCCTTTATTCAGGAATTTTACTTTGGGATGCTCCCCTGCTTTGAGCTGCTGCTGCCTGGGGCCGCCCTGCATCCAACCCATCCACAGGATTTTTTATTCCCTTTATTCAGGAATTTTACTTTGGGATGCTCCCCTGCTTTGCTGAGGCACTTCCACACCACCCACCCAGGGACCACAACCCTGGATTTTCTCCTGGGATGAACTCAGAGCCACATTTTTATCCCAGGACATCAATGATAGCCCCATCTCAGACCATCCTTTCCCTCCACACTTTTGCAACCTTCATCCCTCCCATTTTTCACGTGCCATGAATGCCAGCCTGGCTGTCAGCTGCTGGTGCCCCACATGTGGAGCCAAAGCCAGGGCAGCAACCAAAAAACTGGGAAATCACCCAAAAGTGGGTGATTTCCACGTGGAAAACAGGGAACAGAACATCCCTGGAAAGCTCCAGGGCTCACCAGGGCACAGAACACCTCAAGTGGTACCTGGAACACCCAGCCCAGGGCACAGAGACTGGAAACTCCACTGGCACCCCCAGCCCTGCTCCAGGGGGCTTAAAATAGAACCAGGGAAGCCCTAGACTGACTGAATGAGTCTCTTCCATGCTCTATTTTTAGCCTTCTGAAGTAAAAATCCAGTTTATGAATCAGACAGTGCCACCGCGGGGTTTGACTTCCAGGGAAATTTAAGAGAAAAGCTCCCTGTTCTCCTCAGCAACAAGGCTCCCTTTGTTCTCTGCTGAGCAGCCCCAAGCTCTGCTCATCCTGGCACATCAAAGCCTGGGCACTGGTTCCACTCAGGAGCCAGCACAGCCCGGTGGGGATCCCAAATCCACTGATCCCAAACCCACAGATCCCAAATCCACGGATCCCTAATCCACAGATCCCAAATCCTCAGATCCCAAACTATCAGATCCCAAACGCACAGATCCCAAATCCATGGATCCCAAATCCACTGATCCCAAACGCACATTCAGGTGAGAAAGTGAGGAGCCAGCACAGCCAAATGAGGATCCCAAATCTATGGATCCCAAATCCACACTCAGGTGAGAAAGTCAGGAGCCAGCACAGCCCAGTAAGGATCCCAAATCCACTGATCCCAAATCCACACTCAGGTGAGGAAGTGAGGAGCTAGCATAGGGGAGCTAGGATCCCAAATCCATGGATTCCAAATACACAGACCCCAAATCCAAACTCAGGTGAGAAAGCCAAGCCACCTAGTGTGAGGGATCAGGCACAAAAAGCCTCCTTGAAGCATCTCTAGAAGGACTGTCCCAATAACAGGAATATTTTTCCCAACATCATCTCCTAAGAGCAAGACAAGCCCAGTGCAAGGCCAGCTCCTCACAGATCCCAGCCCCAGCCAGGGAAGTGTTTAAGGATAATCCTCTCAATTTCAACAGGATTAAACAACATTATTAAAACTAACTCAGCCCTTAAGTGTTTGCTAAACTGTGTCTCATTTTTCCTGTAAAACAGCTTCTTATGTGCAGGCAGAACCAGGCCTGACTTCTGGCTCTGGTGTTAGCTCAGGATCTGTCCCACACCCCCAGGGCAACAGGAGGGTCTCTGATCCCAGCTGAGGCTTTTCCCTGCTCCTGGAATACCAGGACACACCAAAACACCTAAAACAGATATTCCAACCTGCCCCTGAACACTTAGGGATGGAGCAGCCACAGCTTCTCTGGGCAACTTTGCCAGGGCCTCCCCACCCTCACAGCTAGGAATTCCTTCCCAATATCCATCTAACCCAAATCCCTTCAGGTTAAAGCCATTTCCCCTTGTCCTGCCACTCCAGCCCTTGCCACAAGTCACCCTCCAAGTCATTTGAAGATGTTGTTTGGAAAACTGTTCCCTTATCTGTGCATTTTTCTTCAGGAGATGTAGGGCTGTGGGTTTTAACAACAGGGGCTTATGCAGATTATTGCTATTATTATTACTTCTTCACCCATTTCTCAATGCAATTTCCTCCCTGGAAACTGCATTCAGCACACAAAATTACCATAAAAGCTATATATAACATCCCACTGACAATAAGATGGCAGGAATATAAATAGGAATATAAAGGTACCACATGCAGGTGATGCACAGACACTTTTCTCTACCAGTGACCTGCAAAGGCTTCGTGGGGAAATTTCTGGTGGTTTTGCCATGACAAGTGAGGGATGCCCTTCACATTCCTGAAATTCCAGTGTGCTTTGTATTTATGGGCATGGGTTCAATCCAGCCACCCAGCTGATCATTTACTGAGCAGAGAGATCATTGCTGCAAAACAACAGCACCACAAAGTGAGGCACCAGCCCTGCAGGTGACTTCAGGTTTAAAAGGGCCCCGAGTTCTGCACTTCATGGGAAAAAGAAAGAAAATCAAAACAAAATGAAATAATCAAGACTCAAAGTGGGCTCCTCACACTCACTGGTCACTTTGGAAAACAACAAAATGAGTAAAGAAATGGGATTTTTGAAAAGAATTTAAAAAACAAAACACAGTAGTCACACTACTTCAATAAAAAATTCACCACTTTTCTTCTTTACTCCCAACACTTTCTTTTAGGAATTACAGATTTTAAAATAAACCAAACCCAGAGAGAAAATAAATCATTATGTTCACTCCTCTTCTACTTCCTCTGGCATTGTTTATGGCTGATGGTATCTCTGAGCATCTAGAAAACTCTAAAATAAACTTTTTTTAATTTGAAAAAACAAACTGACCCAGCTGGGCTGGAGAACACTTTGCATAGGAGGAACTTTCCAGCTCTGGGCACTCCAGGAGTGACCCTGGGAGGGGGAATGAGCTGAGGGCTCACAGCCAGCACTGAGCATTTCCAGAACAGATTTGCTTCTAACCAAACCAGGAGCTCTGCCCAACACTGGCGACTCTGGGCAGAGATTTCTCTGTGCCACCTCTGCACATCCCCTGCCAGGGAGAGGGGTTTTCACAGCCTGCAGTTACAGGGAGTCATTTTCTGCTTTGCCCCTAAACTCAGAAAGGGCAAAAGAAATCCTCAGGCCAAACATCCCCAGCCTCAGGCAGAAACTTGACCCCAAAATCAGAGACAAACTGATGGTATCTCTGAGCAGCCAGAAAATCTCTCAAATAAACTCTCCCAGGTCTGAAAAAACAAAGCAGCTGGGCTGGGGAGCACTTGGCATGGGAGGAAGGCAGAAATACCATTTCTGAGCTGGATGATGGCATCCCTCGAACAAAACACTGATGGGAACAGTCCCAGGGACAGGAATGCTCAAAGAAAAGCAGTCCTCAGAGCAAGGAGGATTTCATCCAGCTGCCTCCTGCCTGAGGTGCTGCAGAATCCTGGATTTTCTCCCACTGGAGCACGTGGAGCTCCTGTTTGCTCTTCTCCCTGCACACCTGGGCACCCCCCTGGGCTGGGCACCACCTGGCACTTGCACACCAAGGTCTCACCAGCAGCTTCCAGCCTCCCATCTCCCTGCTGGCACATCCCTGTGCCGTGGTTTGGACCTTGGCTGGACCAGCCTGGCAATCCAGAGCAGCCCAGAGTGTGAGGGGAGCACAAACCACCACCTGCTTCCTCTGCCTGGGGCATAAACCTGCAAGAGCTGGTGCCTTGGGAAGGCTGGGCCAGAACAGGGGCTAGAAGGAGTTAAAGAATAAAGCAGTGATTTATTAGGAGGCCTCAATGGATCCAGCTTGGGCAGCACAAGAGCCCAGCCAGGGCTACACCCAAAATGAACCAAAATCGTCACAAAAAGGACACCCAGTCACAGGGCCTCTTAATTTATAAGTTCTGCTCCATTTGCATATTGGAGTTAATTGCCCAATTCCAGCTTTAGCCCACGCAGTCCCATCCTTCTTGTTTTTCTCTTACAAGGAGAAGAACAATTCAAATGGATTTGTGGCTACTGCTAGAAAATCTCTGCACTCTGTCACACCATAATAAGTTAGCTAGATGCACACACCCCACCTCCCATATTTAAGACACCAATTTGTCTTTTCCCATCACAGACCAGCTGAGGAGGGAAGGGAACACTGCCACACATCTTTGGCATCCCTAAACCCTGATGTCTGTGTGTCAGAGGTGTCCATGCTCCTCTGTCCCCACCTGGCCAGGGGCAGGGCAGGGCAGGTCCCTCACCTTCCCAGGACACAGAGAAGATCCAAAGCCAACAAGAGAAGAGGCAAAGCAGCCCAAAACAGAGAAAGAGCCACAAACCAGCCCAGCCGCAGCCCTGCTCCCTGCTCAGCTCCAAACACAGGAATTAATGCCCTGAAACTCCAGCGCCTGCTTTGTGCTGCTGAGCTCCTCTAATAAAGAGCAATAAAGAGTTATTCTGCTCCTTAATGGGCTCTCTCCTCCACCACTGAGCCACTGCCTGGTTCAGGACTTTTATTATCTCTATGTGATAGCAGCGACTGGAGCGAGGAGCTGCCTTTGATGGGACTTTAAAAGCCTCAGGGGGGAAACCCAGCGGTTTCTCAAGTGAGCCAACACCAAAGCCAAGAGAGATGAGCTGGGAAAGAGCCTCCAGCTGAGCAGGGCACATAGATTGCTCTGATGGCCCTGGAATAGTGGGAGCAGTGAGCTCAGCAGCACCCATGGGTGCTGGATGTGCTCCCTCCAGATTAAAGATATTACAAAATTTACTCTTAAGGAAAGGAAAAAAAAAAAATCCAGCGTGTAAGTGGAGAGGACTCGTTTGCATGGCTTTGTGATGGTTACAAAAAGAGCTTGTGCTTTAGGAAAGGAGGGTAGTGAGGCAGGGGGACTGGGCTTTTTCCTGCAAATTAGAGGGGGGAAAACCACAAACAAACGAGCTTGGCTTGGAGCTTAGCTCAGGAGCCTGGAGCAGACGCTCAGGTGAGCACCAGGCAGAGCTTCTCACCCCACACCTCAACAGACCCCCTCTGCTCTGTCCAGCTCCTTCCTGTGCCCCCAATTAGCCGTTCCCTAATGAACCTGGAAGGGTGCCGAGTGCTGAGCAGCAGAGGAGGGGGCTGGAGCGTGGGAAGGTGTGAACCACGAGGCAGGACGTGGGCGCTGACAGCTCCGACCTCGCCGAGTCCCTGCTGAAAGCCACCAAGCTGTGCTGGGCACTTGGCCCGGAAAGAGGGGCAGGAAGGGGAGGAAAAAAAAAAAAAAAAAAAAAAAAAAAGAATCCTTAAAAGCACTAATTAGCTTCAAATGCTGGTAAATGGGTTTACACAGGCGGTCTGCAAACCCTGAGCTGCCAACAAGGACTCCTCGTGCCCAGGTGTGGGAGCATGGGGAAGGGAACATCAGCAGGATAGGTGGGCCAAACCCTGGCCATGATGCTCTGGATGGATCTCTGCAGGCTTTGGAGAGCCTAGAAAAGGCTCAGAGCCCACCCCATGCTAAGCAGGGTGGTTATACTTACCGTATCTGTGCTTTCCATGGATGTAACAACCAGGAATATTCAGGGGAAAGCGTCCTGCAGACAACTGCTGACCCCACAGCACTGATGCAAAAGGATAGGATGGACAGACAACCCCAAAAATGGCCCCAACATTAGTCTTATGCCATAGGGAACACCAGGACAGGCTAAACTTTGTCAGAAATCCTGCTAAACATTTGAATTCAGTCAGATTTAATTAAGTTTACTCCCCAAATTTTGGGTTAGCTGTTCCACAACCTCATCCCCTCCTCGTGCCAAAGGGCTCCAGGTCCTTCTCTGACCCCAGCCCATAACTCAGGGTGCCCAAAGTCAGGCACTCAAGCAAAACCCTCATCTTGTGACCCAAAAGAGCCACCCCAACAAACTTTTCCAGGGAAAAGCCCCTGTCAGAGGCACCCTAAGTAAAGAACTGCTCAGGCAGAGCATGGAAAAGCAGCAGCTCACATTAATTCCTGGTGGTAGAAGGTGAGGCAGGGGCATGGCTCTGCTCACAGCTGTCACCTGGACTGTCCTCATCCCTGACATCCTGCACTGCACAGGTCACCCAGAAAAGCTGTGGGTGACCCCAGGACTTGCTGAAGGAGGCTTGGGGCAACCTGGACTAGTGAAGGTGTCCCTGCTCATGGCAGGGAGAGGGACAAGATGGGCTTTAATGTCCAAATTCTGTGCTTTTATCACTCCATGACCGCACTCTAAATTAAAAAGCTGCCAGCCCAGCCAGCACACCCCATCTCAGCCCTTTCATCAGCTCCACCCCGAGATATTCCAAGTGAATTCCAGACTAGGGGACTTCCAAGGGTTCCTTGCACGCTGCAAGGACAGGCTCTCCTGCAAAAACATCCCCACCTTTCCCCCAGTATTGATTGGATTTGTTGAAACAGATGGAGAAAACAGCTAGTCAGATGCAAAACACGGATATCCAAACCTGCTTCCAAGAAAATGGCTTTAATCTGTATTAAGTTTAATCCCTTTCGATCAAGGCCTGGGATGTAAGCAGAAAATATTACAGATTTTCACATACCTTTGGGTTCCCATTTCCTCTTGGCTCCAAAAGGGAGCTGGGAGGTCAGAGCAAAACACGTGGAGCACCAAAAAAGAAAAAGGTTTAGGAATATTTTGCATGTGCAGGAGAAATTGGAAGCATCCATATGAAACCAATCCACTTGCACAAAGAGTAATTTACCTATTGGAGAGAGAGAGAGAGAGCTCAAAATTCTCCTTGCCTGATTTCCTTCATCATTATCCCAGGTGCTAAAGGAAAAAATGCAGCTGTGTATAAAAACAACACAAAGGAAAGTGTTTAAAAGCCTTTTTTCTTTGCATTTTGTAGAGCCCCCAATTTCTGGAAGGGCCACAGCCTCCAGGTTTCTCCAGAGAAGCTGAAGTCCTTTCCAGCCCCAGAACAGCAGAACTGGTGGGAGATGCCCAGCCCATCTGACCAAGGACAGGTTTGTCCCTCCCTGCCACACCCAGGGCTTTGGTTTGGGAGTCACCATCCCACTGGATGGAAACATCCCACTTCAAGGGAGGCACCTGCAGCTTGACACTTCACAGGCTGCTGAGGTCCAAGCCCTGAAGGTTTCCCATTGATCCCTCAGGCTCTGAGCCTGGATTCCTCCTGCAGCTCCACTTCACTCCCACCTTGCTACCTGCAAAGCATCAGCTCTGCCCCAGGGAGCCTCAGGGAAGCCAAGTCCCTCCTAAAACCCTCCTGCAGCAGCAGCTTAACCATCCCAAGGCTGTTTGAGACCAGCTGTGTTTTACAGATCAGGAGAAAAACTCGTTTAAGCTCAAAGGAATTCCTGTAATTCCAATGTACACACAAGAGGCAGGAAGCAAACAGGGGTGTTTTAAGTGCACTGTAAAAGGCAGCTTTTAGAATTTGCCTGGGATTTGCTGCTTTGATTTGCTCAAAACCTGGCACTGCTGTGTTTGCAGGGATGGGAGGCCTTTCCCACTGAGCAGGAATCTCTCTTGGCTCCACAGATGGAGGGGCTGCTCCAGCTTCCTGCACAAGCACAGACCCACCCGGATGAAACATCTTCACTTGCACAGCTTTCAGTTTAAAAAAAAAGGAGGGAAAAAAGCCCAGAAGAGAAGGAAGGGGCAAAAGAACTCGATGTGCCCATGAGCTGTGGGAACGCACAGCCAGGAGAGGGCTGGAGCTCTCCTCTGCCTGCACCCCTCAAAACACAGGGTGACACTGAGCAGAAACACTCAGGAAGGAGAACAGTAGGAGGAGAAGCACAGGAAAGCAGGATGAAGTCCATTTCCTTAGCCCTAATCCTCTCCCAGACTCCAGGGAGGAGCAGCACCTTGTAAACTTGTGGGGTTTATTATCATTCCAAACAAACTTCCCCCAAAGGCAGCCAGGCCTGAGCTGCCTCCTTGGCCCAGATCAGCACTAACATGCCTGTTAAATATCCATTTTACAGGCCCTGGGGACACTTGGACACAGGACCAAGGCCCATCACATCACTAGGGGCTGCTTCAGGAGCCTCAAAGCTGCTCCTCAAACTGAGACATCTCTTGGTGCTACTGAGCTCCAGCTTCAGGATTGTTTGCAAGTGCAAGGTCCTGGTTTCATGAGTAACTGAAAACCTCTGATAAGATCACCTCAAGCATCCTACAGCAGTTCAAGTGTGGGGCACAAGGAAGCAAACTTCTCCTTTCCAAACCCAGGAAACCTGAGTTCAGATTATGACTTCAGCTCTCAGCTGGAAGAGGCTCCCAAACCCCACAAAGCTACATTCAGACATGAAATCAATCAGGGGATCATTTACCCATCTCCTGCAGCACTCTGAAAATGTCTGCAAGCATCCAGCAAGTGTGGAAAATAACTGACATGAACTTCAGCCTTCCAATATTGCCAATTTAGCTGCTGTTATTGTCCCTTCCAAAGTTTCTCTGAGGAAAGGAGGAGTGATGCAGGCTGCCACTCATGGAGGCAGGCAGGAGAAAACTCCCCCTGCTCCCTCCTCCTGTCCAGAGAGTCTGGAAGATTTCACATCAGAAAAAATGCCCAATTTATCCAGGTTATTGAGAGCCATCACAGGGATTCACTGCTCTTGACACAGAAAAAGAAAAAAACTAAAACATTCAAAGCTGTGGAAAGCTCTGGTTGAACCTTGAGCTGTAGTAAGGAGAAATTCCTCATATATTTTCACCAGGCTGTTTCTATCCACTCATTTTCCCTGTCCTGAGCACCTAAAGCAGAGGGATGTGCCAAAATTCTGCTGCTGGCCTGACCCTTCCACCAGCATCACCCAGCTGGACATCTCAGTGCTTTCCTGTCAGCCTCCAAAGTGTCACCTCTGGGTTTCCTGGAAAACAACTGTGTTAAATTCCCAGTTCCTAGAAAAACAGGCAGCCAGCAGGAGCTGAACCAGGATGAGCAGAAGACTGAGGGTAGGGAGGAGCAGTTCAGAGCAGAGAGGAGAAACTCCTAGCTCCTAAGGCAAGGTCAGATCACCTTTTTCTGTGAATTTGCATCATTTTAGGGGGGAAAAAAATACCTCTACAAATGTTTAAATTCTTATTCTGTAAGAAAAGCCACAATCAGGCGCCAGTGCTGAATATCAGAGCTCCTGATTTGTGTTTTGTTCTTCCTCGCTGCACAATTCCTGCCCAGCTTTCCAAGAACTGTTTCAAAAGGAAGAGAACCTGGGAAAGGACAGCTCCACCAGGCAAACAAACACCACCAGGATCTTTTCTCTCTGCAATTATTCCATGTTTGACACAAATGAAGCCTCTCCAGACTGAGCAGTGCAGCAGCAGAGCCAAGACATGCGTGTGCTCTGGATGCTGCTCCTCCTCTTCCCTGCCCTCCCTGAAGGAGACAAAAGGCTTGGGTTTTATTTTATTACAGATTCTGCTTCGCTGGTGAAATACCTTCCAGAAATAAATGTTATTTCAGAAATAAAAAAAGGGTTTTCCATCAATCATATCCCGAGCACAGAAACAACCCTGGCTTCCTCTGTGATTCAGTTCTCAAAATAGCAAGCCCTGAATTTCCCAAATCATGATTCACTGGAAGCACCAAGAGGTTTCCAGACAAAACTCTCTGTCTGGAGCAGTCTCCTACCCCTGGGCAGGCAAATTCCTGGCCTGGGCTTTCCAAAGAGAATGGCAGATGGGACAGAGACCTCTGACACTGCCACATTTTTTCCCTTTATTAATCCTGTGACATCAATTAATGCATTTCCACCTGCAGGAAGGCAGGAGGGAGCAGCAACCCACAAGGCAATTTCCAGAGATGCTCAGAAACCACCTCCCTCCCTCTCATCCTGTAACAGAGGATAAATACACCCACAAAGTGCTTTGATTTGACTGAGGATTTTAAATTTAGCTGCCTCTGCAGACAGCACATTTACTGCTCCAGGGGTGACTGAAATGTGCATCACTCCCAGCAAAAGGGCCCAGAAAATAACTGCACTGAAAAAAACATCCAAAAAACATTGGCTGCCCTGACAGGGTGTCAGAGCTCACAAATGACAGGGTGGAAGGGGAAGCTGGATGGATTTCCACGGTCACTGCTGCACAGAGGGTGAGACAAGATGATCTAAGGGTCCCTTCAGGCCTAACAAATCCATACAGCTGTAAAGAAAAAAGACGGAAAAAATATCATAATATCATAGATTAGATCTTGTCTGTCTCCAAGAAAAGAAGAAGGAGTCGGGCATGACGTTTTCAGCCAGTGATTTAAGGAATGCAAATAGCTTTGTCAAGGATGCTCAGGCAGATTCCCCAGCTGCATCCTGCAGTGTGAGCCCAGCTCTGCTCAGGACCTGCAGCGAGCCAGGATGGTTGGAAACAGCAGGGAGAGCACAGTGGCAGCTGGAGAGCCACATCCTCACCGGGATGGGGAGGGTGCTGGCATCCCAAGGGAACACCATCCCCATGCTCCAGCATCCCCCAGCTCAGCGTCACAGCAGCTCCTCAGCGGCTCCCAAAGTGTCACCAGCTGTTTATCAGCTGCTAAAAACGCCTTTAAAAATTAATAGGAACAGATTGAGCAAGAGTGGAACACACAGGGAGCTGAAGCTTTGAGGGATTTCGACACGCGACGTTCAAACCGAGCGGGCTGGGGAGAGCCAGACTTGGTGCAGGAGAGAAAAGGCCAAAAATACACTCACAAATCATCACACAGAGAAAGGGAAATGCGGCTTGAACCGCCTTCTCCCAGCCCTTTAATCAGAGTTTAGAGACAAAGAGCTGCTGGGTCGTGCACTGTGGTCAGCCTGGGGTTGTAGGGGAGGGAAAAAAAAGGGATTTTTCCATGTGTTAATACAGGCTCCCATCACCACTGCCTCCTGATGGTTCTAAGGGCTCAGGTTTGAACACACAACATTGACAAAGGTCATCAAGATGGATGAGAGTCCTTGAAAACACCCAGTGCAGGAGGGAATGAGGGTCCCAGCAGTCACCAAGGGAAAAAAAACCCAAAAAACAGTAAAAAAGGAACAGGAATTGCTGGTGCCAGCAGGGCAGAGTTATCAATTAATGTCAAAACCCAAAAGTGCATCCCGAAGGCCACTGATGCAGATGGGAGGATGAGATCAGAGAAGTGACTGCTGTCACCTCAGGTCTGAGCAGGTCAGCCCCAGAAGGTCAGGGCAAACTCCTCCCTGGAGCCCCTGTCCAGAACAAAGAGATTTTTGTAATCAAACAGGTAAAACTGGTTTCTGTCCTATGGAGCTCCTGGAAATGCCTGACAAGTATTTACTTGTGGGAAGGGAGCAGGAAACTCAGATTTGTTCTTAGCTTTGGCGTTTTCCAACTGCCAGGAAGAGCACATTAAAATCTCACTGACTTCACAACCAGCACCACTGAGTTACCACTGCACAGGGCATTTTACAGAGCACAAAATCCCCAAAAATCCCAGGTCAGGGTGAGCCCCTGCTCAAGTGCCTCATGTGGGGCATTAAAACCCACATTGCAAATAACTGTGTGTGCTTAAAATGGCAGCAATGTCTGGAATTCCCAGAGGAAAAGCTCAGCCTGGTGTAAAACTCAAAACTGAAGAGTGGGATAGAGAAAAGTGAAAGGGCTTTCTGTTCTGATCAGTACTGAGGAGCATTTTGGGTTTGTCCACTGAAAAAAGGCAATGTTTCCTGTATGTCCACAAACAAAATATTTTGGTTTTTAACAGGATTTTAAAAAAGCAAAAAAAAAGTCCCTGAAAATTCAGTCTTAATGACTTTTTCCCATCTGCTATTAATGCTGGGTTTTTTGTTCAAAACATCTTTTCTTCATGCCATATTTCGGCCAGATGCAGACGATGTGCTCGGACTGCAGAAAAGAGCGTTTGATAGCCTTACCAAGAGATAACCAGGCTTGCAAAAGAAAAACCTTTTATTTGACACCAGGCCCTCACCTCCTCACCAGCATCATCTCATCATCCCTGCGGAGCAAACCAGTCCGCAGGGAGGGACCTGAAAGGTTGGAATAATTCCCCATCAAAATCAGCTCTACTCGGCTGATGAGACTTCCACCAAAGCACCAAGACAAGGCTGTGAAAGAGGGGAAAATTCATTCTTGTGACAATGACATCCCCCTGAGGAGCGCAATCCCCGCAGAAGCGTTTGCCCGCGCGCGTCGTGTCGGTTTCGGGTCCCGCGCTCCTGACGCTCCGCGTTACGGCGGGCACTGGAATAATTGTGTTTGGCTTCTTGAACGATTTAACGTTCACACGCTCGGCTTTACAGCTGGAGAAATAAAAATCACGTGTTTGAGGGGCTAAAAGGGAAAAAAAAACCCATCAAAAGATGGTTTGACAATGTATGGATATTTATGCGGGAATTACATCTGTGAAGAGAACGTTCAGCTGAGAAAATTCCCTCCCCCTTGCTGGCTGGAAATGGGATTTGGAGTGCTGGGACTGGTCAGTGAGGAGTTGTAGTTGGGGGTTTGGGGGATTGGGTGCAAAAAGGAGGAGCAGCTGCTCCAGCTCGGAATTCCACGTAGCCACCACTCATCCAACCTTGCCTCGAAGGAAAAACCACCCCAGGTGTGGTGTGTGCTGACCTATAAAGGGACCTGGGCTCTCCCTGGGGTGCTCACAGGCACCTGAAAGTCACACCAGAGCCAAGTTTCCTCTCCCAGCAGCAGCATCCTGGTGGTGCCTCTGGACAGGGGAACGATGGGGGAAAAAAAGACCCTTCAAAATGTCCAGTCAGCACAGCACCAGGGAATTTGCCACCCCAGGACACCCTGTCACGTTTTGCTCCTTCCCCACCCAGTGCATGGAGCCTTTTCCTGCCCAGTCTGTGCCCCCAGATGCCACTGGGATCCAGCAGCAGCCCAGGGAGCCCAGGATATGAGAGGGGTCAAGAGAGAAAGGCAGAACTGTCATCACTGCAGCGTCCAGGGAAAGCCCAGGGGAATGTCCCTGCTGGGTATCACAGCAGGAACACCGAGGCAGCCTCTGCTAACAAAGGTCCCACTGATGTATTTTTCATAAAGTGCTTTATTCTGCTGCAGACGTGGACTTTTATCAGCAATAAATGCTTGCAGGGTGGGAGGAGGTGCTGCTGGTATCTGCAAAGCTCTGGAGAAGAGCTGACGAGCCCTGTCCCAAAATAATTCAGTGTTTATCAAGACCTCTATTAATCCAATTTATACTGGAATGCCTCCACTACAAAACACAATCAGCTTGCTGCCTGTCACCCTTGTTCTTCACACCTGAACACCAGTGGGGGTGGGTTTGAGCCAGAGTTATCCCAGTTTGTCCCAGTATGGGCAGTTTCTCATCCAGCCCTGGCAGCAGCACGTGCTGTGCATTGCATTCTGTAAAATCCAGGATGTCCTCACCTCCTCAGCCCAGCCCCAGCCAGGGCTCACAGCTCCAGCAGAAAATGCTCCAGGGAGGATGAGCAGAGCATGGAACGCGTCTGGGGCAATCAGACACACCCAGAGCTGGAGATGTGGATGTGCTGAGGGCACGCAGTGATGTCCTCACTCCCTCCTGGCCCTGCAGATCCCCGGGGATGTTCTGATGAGAATTTCCCTCAGGGACTGTGTGCTGCCTGCTGGGGGTGATGGCACTGTCACCTCCCCTCCAGCGACTCCAGCAGAGATACTGGGAGCAATCTCCCTGCTCCCTTGTCAGGCCAATCACTTCGTTGTTGTGATACTGCACGAAATGATGACACAGACACTGCTGCTCTCGAGGGGAACAAAAAGGAAGAAAAAGAGGAACTTTATTTTCTGACTCCAACATTTATAGTTTTCCAGAGGGGACAGTGGATTGGAGGGGGACAGTGCCACCTCTCCAATGCCACTGGACAGACCAAGGGTCCATCAATTCTCTCTACCTCCATGAAAGAATGCAAAACATAGGTTATTTACAGAATTGTGTGTGAGAAAGTTTGTTGAAAGAATGCAAACATCAGAAGGCTTAACAAAGTCTTACAAAATCAGGGCGACACTTCACGACACAAATTATGTAAATTAATTAAACATCCAGCCCCTCTCTTGCTCCTGACAGCATTCGCAGCAGCTTTTGCACTGACAAAGGCTCCCAGATGGGCTCCAGGGCTTGGGCAGGTCCCAGCTCTCCTCTGGACCCTTGTGAGAAGGGCTCTCAAGTGCCCTTGGCCCCTTCCCTGCCTTTGCTTTGCTCCATTCCACACAAGAACTTCTCCTGCCCTCCTAAGAAACCAGAGCACCTTTTCTGGGGGAGAGGTGAAGGTGCCAAAGCACAAACCCAGGGGCTCTCACATCACCCCACACCCTGGCAAAGGGTCCCAGCTGTCACCTGAGGCAGCACCAGCTCTGCTGGGTTTCACCCTGAACACAAATGCACATCCCACAGCTGAGGAGAGAATTTTAAACGGAATATTAGGAGAGGGAGCCCAGTCAGCCCATCCACCAATCCCACAAAGCAAGCTGCCATCCTGTTCTTTCCATCTCCCAAATGATCCCAGAGAGCCCTGTGCTGCTCCCAGCTCTGAGGCAGGATTCAGACCCTTGGAAATGCCCATCTCTCCTCTCTGGCTGCTGGCCCCAGCAGCACATCTGTGTTCCTGCCTTTGTTTGCCTGGGGCCACATCTGTCCCCGGAGCTGCTCCTGCGCTGCACGGTGCCATTAGGCTGTAAGTGATCCCTCACTGCAGGAAAAACTTCAAATAAATACAATTACAAATCAAGAAATAACGCAGTGCAACCTGTTAAGGGAACAGCTGGGGTGCTCCATGCCTGTTGTCACTGGGATTTTAACTTCAGAGCATCTCCCCACCCGGACACAGATGAGTCACTGGTGAATCTGCATTTCTGGTGTAAAATATGGAGCTCTCTACTGCTCAATGCACAATTCCCCTTCCCAAACCCCTCTAAAGCTGCGTGACACTCAGACAACAACAATAAGCTTTGATGGGGAAAAACTATGCAGAAAAAGGGCCAGAACTGTATTAAACTATATTAAAAAGCCAGCACGGAGAGCAGTTCAAACAGCTCCCTGTAAAGCAGCTCAGCTCTCTGGGGCTCTGTTTAACAGACATCCTTTTATTAGAAAAAGTCGCTGAAGATGGTTATTTAGCACTTCCAATAAAGGATAGGTGGATGGGGATGGAGGTTTTGTTTTTTTCCATTAAGATTACAGAAGGGTTTGGGGCTGAAAGCAAGGGAAAATCTCCAGATCCAGGATTCTGTTTCTGCCCCATGAATGCACCAAAATCTGAACTGATCACAGGCTGGGGGGAGTTCTCTAACTTGGAGGGTCCACCAGTCATCCAAGGTGGTTTTAGCTGAGGAATAAGCACTTGGATGATGGAAATAGAGAAGGAAATGGCAAAAAAGATAAAGGGTGATGAGAAGAGAGGCTCTGCAGCCAGCCCAGCATCTCCCCTGCCCCACACACCCCTCTGGCACAGCTGGACACAGCTGGCTGGCACATGGGGTGAAGAACACAACATCCTTCATCCCAAAAACCCTCAAACTGGAATGCAAGATTTCGGCAGAAGCCTCCAGCTGCACCATTCTGCAGAAAATCTATCTTTTGAGCTCCATTGCAGCAAACAAGGAAGGAACGTCTTCCCAGGCAGAGCAGGGGGACTCCTGAGCTCTCACCAAGTGGTGGCTGATGCTCCTCATCACACAAGAGCTGCCAGTAAAAATCTTCCCCTGGTCCTTCCTGCTAAACCTTGGGTCTGCTCCAATTTTCTCACCGTGGCACGTTATTAATGCTCATTATCATCAAGATTTCAGAGCGCAGGCGAGGTTGGGTTTGTTTTCCACCCAACTGTGCTTCACTCAAATCTCAAATCCCAGCACAGCAAAGAGAGGGGGCAAATGCCAGGAAAGCAGTGAGAGAAATATCTAAAGGATTATGGAATAATCTTGGAAAGACCACGGGATTGTCCAGGCCGTAAGTAAGGCAACACCAACAACCCTCCAGTTTTTCATCAGAACATTAAAAAATGGTGCAAAATTGCCTTTGATATCAGAGAAAGGTGACCAGGGAGGCCATCAGGCTTTCACCAGCTGATGTTTGCTCCACACACCCCTGTCTCCAGGGCAGACCTCAGACCTGTTGCATTATCTAAGCTCAAACATGGCAAAAACAGGCTGGAGGTTTTAACACCAATCCCTGGCTTTTCCTGCTTTGAGTATGAAGAGAATGGGAATTGAGACATGTAAAAAATAGCACTGTTAAAAATAACATTAAAAATGCTCCTATTTGGGCCCTCAGGCCTGCAGAGAAAGATGTTTCATTATCCAAGAAATTAATTATGCTTTAATCATTTTTTTTTCACTAAATAAGGCAAGTCTTTTTGGCTTGCTTTGCTCTTGAAGAGGAACCCTGAGCCAAGCTCCACTCCTCCTTGTTCATCTCATCCAGATCCAACCCAGGGCTCATTGGAGCATCTGGGACCATCCCTTGGACCAGCCCCCCAAGCTCTGCACCCCTCCATGTCCCAATTAATAAACAACACCACTAATGAACACAGCACAGGACTCCCTGTGTGCAGAGAGCAGCTCCAAGCATCTCCTCTCCCCCTCCAAAACAGGCGAGATCCTCGTTCCAGGCACAAAAATCAACTTATTGTCACTTTTAAGGGGATCAGACAAGTCTGGCATCACATGAACGAGTTCAGCATCACAGCAAGAAGCTGCACCCCCTTCCTTGGGCTCCCCCAGGTGTCAGTGGGAGCCCCCCTGGCCCTGGGGTGGCTTCCAGAGCCCAGGATCCACTGCCTGGCACTCCAGCCTGGTTTCCATAGAAACAGGTGGATAGCACACAGGAGCTAAATCTTATTTACTGAGTTAAAGAAAAGGGCTGCACAAGCTGTAATTTAGTCCTGGGGTAAATATGATATTATGAGAAACACAAAGATTTCCACGATGGCAAAGAGCATGGCTTTTCACTGCTGGTTTTTTTCCTTTAACATCAATTATTATAATCAGATTAATATAAATCAGTGCACACCTCCTTTAAAAAGTTCCACTGCCCAAATTTCATAATAGATACTTACATATAAATTTTTTTATTAAACGCTAAGGTTATTTCCTCTTCCCCAACCAGAAATAATCCCACTAACAAAGAAGGAAATCTACATTTAGTAACAGGTTCTACCTTGGCCATAACCATCATTTAAAGCAAGCATCATGACCTCAAGTCCAACAGGATGCTCTCAAACTGCAAGCTCTCACTTTTTTTCCCAATAGATATATTTAGACCAGACCAGAATTTCAGTAACAAACCACTTATGGACACCTGAGGGAAATGCTGCTTGTCAAACATTTAATTTTGGGTGCATCCCTTGCTGTCTGCTAAGGAGGATAATTCCTTGTGTGGCCCCCCCCAAAAAAACCCACACAAAATCTGTCAGTGCTTTGAATATTAAGATTTATAGGTTGGAGATATCCCTCAAATCACTCTGCCTTGCCCTGCACATTGACACAGGCTTGGAATATGTATTATTTGGGATGAATAATACATGATGGAACTGTAAATCCAGTCCCAGCTGAGCACGTGCTCCAGCAAGGAGCCAGGAAGGTTTCTGGGACCACACTGAGCTGGCTGCAGGGAGCATTTATCTCTTTGCTAATGAAGGGAGTTGCTGCTCCAGCCTGGAAAAGGGGCTGGGAAATCCTAATTAATGAATGGTATTCAAACCCCACGCTTGTCACTCTGTGTGACAGCCCCAGCCTCATCCCATCTGAGACCCTGGGCTCACTCCAGCCCTGGCTGCTGGGAACAGGCTCAGTCTGAAATAAATGAAGCACTGGCAAACATTTCCATACTGGGGGGGACAGGAGGGTGAAGTGCATCAGTAAGGAGAGGCCACTGAATAAAGGGCACCGGCAAAATGTGGGGAAGGATTGTGTTTAATCCCCTTTAGTGGGCTCAGCCATCCTGCAAAAACCCCAATTCTGGAGGAAGATTTTGCCCCCAGCCCTGTCCCAGGATGTGCCACATTTCCCATGTCACATCATCCATCCCATCCCAACCAGCAATCAGAGCAGCCCCTTCCCAGGGGCTGGACCAGCCTCACAGCCCAGGCTGGGCATTCCAAACTGTCCTTTTTAAAATGACCATGGAAGTGCCTTTTCCAGGCAGCCTGACAGCAGCATCTGATGTTTTCTCATTAGCTGAGCTGGGATGACATTGCTCATGGCTCTGCCAGGGTAATAAAGGAACCAGCCAGCAAACAAAGCAAAAATCAATATGGATGAGTGTAATATTTTTCATAATGTCTTTATTGTGCACAGCCTTCCTCATGCAGCTATTCATAGACACACTTTCTCCATTTTTTTTTTTTTCCCAGGGAATGAAGTGATGGGAAATGTTCTTATTCCACACCAGAAAACCCAACACTGATTCATCACCCCTGAAGAGTTCATAAATTAAACCCAAATATGAGCAGATTAAATCCAACACCCAGCCTAACTGCTGGAGCTGATTTTTCAGACCCATCCTGAAGGCCCAGGTGCTGCTGGTGACACTGGGGACACCCAGGTGGCACCGTGCCCCCCCAGGGCAGGAGCAGGAAACGCTGAGCCTCCGCATGCTGCTGGAAGCAGCAGAGGAAGAGAAACCCCACTCCAACAGGAAACTCTGCAAGCAAACACAGCAGAAGCACATCCTTCCCAAAGGCATCCTCTCCATGGCAGCCCTGACCCCAAAGGACCTGAAGGGAGGGGGGGATTGGGAGCTCTGGGGGTGAAACACAGCCTGGAAACACAAGGGAAACAACAATTACAGCACAAACTGGTGTCTCCAACAAGGAGCAGCCTACCCCAAAAGAGGAAGAACTTCCAGGCTTGCAACTCCCACCAGAGCCTGTGATGGATCAGCCATGGCTTTGCTACCTCTGCTGGTTTTGCATTAAATTTCTGGTAAGATTAATGGCTAAAAGTGAAATTATTTTTGGTAAAATGTGTTTGTGCACACACACATCCTGTGGCCAGGGCTTTTCATCCGCTGCCAGGGAGATAAAGGGAATTCCTGCCAGCACCTGGTGCAGGCAGTGCTGGCACCAGGACAGCAGGAACAGGGCCACAGGAGCCACTCTGCTGCCACCAGCCCAGGGGACACAGCTCTGGGGACAACCTCCAACCACCCCACTCCTCCCTGAGGTGGGAGAAAGATCTGAGCCCTGCCTGATTCCTGGGTGAGGGATGGAAGGAGAAATCAGAGAAAAGAGAAAGGCAGGGCTGAAGGCAGGGGCTCCAAGGGACACAGCAGTGACAGCAAGGACAGAGTGAGATGGAGCTGCTGGCTCCTTGGTGTGGATACTCCAACTCCTGGGCTGGATCCATGACCAAACCCCCGTGCAAGAAGCAGAAATCCCCAAATTCCCCGTGGATGGAAGGCGGGGAGGTTTGGGAAGGGTCTGGCAGCGCTCAGGCTCTGCTCCTGCACCAGCACCAGCCCTCGGGGCTCATCCCAGGGAAGCACCACCCCACAGAGCTCCCTGCACAAGGAACAGCTGGAAGACAGTGGGAATTTGGTCTGGGAACAGCATCTGGTGGTGGCAGGCCTGGGGGGAGTGAAGGGGGCACAAAGAGAGGACAAAGCAGGCAGGCAGGGATGGGAAAAGGCTGGAGAGGCTGTGGGTGTTTGAGCCCAGAAAGGTTCTCTCCAGGATTTACCCCAAAGTAGCTAATGTGCACTAAGAGGAGTAAAACAAAGAGTGATGTCACCAGCTCCATCTGCTTCAAATTTGCTCTAAGCTTTCTATCTCCCTAATTAAAATACAAAGAAAAAAAAAAAAAGAGAGATAAAAAAAACCCACCAGCATTTGCTAAATGAACCCAAAGCAAAGCAAACATCCACACACACCCACAAAATGCTCAAAACATTGGCAGTGGGAAGCTGAAAGGAGCTACCAAAGGCTGTAAAAAGCAGCAGGGTGGGGTGGCACAGGAAGGGGCACGGTGACAACCTGCAGGTTTGGGAGGTGACCAGCCAGCCCTGGGTGCCAGAGCAGAGATCAGGCTCAGCACAGCCCCAGCTGCTCTGGGGGCTGATGCTCTCTGCTGCTGCAAATGGAAAATCCCATCAGGGTGATGTCACATCACCCTATCACCTCCTGTGAGGTTGGTGTCAGGTCAGAAATAGTTTTTTTTCCAGTGAACTCTTGAGTAGAAAGGAGACTGGCTGGCAGTCAGGTCATTATCTGCTGGCAGCTCACCCAGGAAAAACTTGGGGAGCTTGGGATTCCCCTAGGAACAGCCCTGGGACCAGGAGAATCCAGCAGCACCTGCTGAGGAGCCACCGTGGTGTCTGCCCATAGAGTTTGCTCCAGTTTCACAGCAGGTCAAACCCATCCTGGCAAAGCCCAGCTCCAAGGTGGATTTCCCATTTCCACACCTCCCTCCAGCCCCTCAGCTGCACCCCAAGAGTGCTGCCCTGCATCAGCTGCTCACACACTGTGAGCCCTCCCAGTGCTGAGGCTGCAAATCCAAACAAGCCCAAATTTCCAGAGCTTTCAGAGCTTTCACAGCCTGAGGCAAGGCCTCCTGGAGATCTGCTGGCTCAGAACTGTTGGAGCATCAATATTCTCCAAAAAACTCAGTGTGGGGCTTGTTTCCTTAAATCCCAGGTCCTTACCTTCCTAAAAATTTAGACCTATACAATTTTTAAACTGATTTATTAAGGATACATCTGAATTTCAGCAGCTGGTTTTCTCCCCAGATGAAAGCCCCTTTCCCAAGTTTATCCCACAAAACCTCTGGGCATCAGCAATATTGGGATCCAGGGCTGCTGCTTCACTGCTTTAATATCCCAGCTCCCACAGCTCCTTGGGATCTGATTTATAACTATAGCAGAAAACCTTATTGGAATCAAAACTAATTTATAGACTCAGGAGGGGGAAAAAAAAAATTGACATCTTCTAGATCACACACCGTCGCTGTAAATCAATTTCCATTTTGTGCCCCTGGTGCAAGCTGCTTCCAGCCTGGGTGAATAAATGCCAGGAGTAATGAGTTTGGAAACAACCAGTAACAAAGAAATGACAGCCACTGAAAAATCCTTCTCCTGCCAGGAAACCCCAAGTGCAGATTAAAGCAATTACCAAAACCCAAGTGATGAGGCAGACGAGATGGGGAATTTGAACATGGAGCTGATTTTCTGGGTTTTTTTTTCCATTTTACTTTTCTCCTCCAAACAAAGATGCTCAGCCCTCTCCTCCTCAGCAAATGCCCCACAGGAGCTCCTCATGGTTGGAGGGGGATGAGCTGAGCAGACAATTTAAATGTGGGGAATGAATATCCCAGAGACCTGAGGCAGGGAAAGCTCCTGGAAAGCAGGAGAGGGCAGGGCAGGGAAGGGCTGGACATGGAAAGGAGCAGCAGCTGCAAAGAGCCACCCCTGAGGCAGCCAGCACTCACAAACACATCCTGGGCACAGGCAGCAAGCTGCAATTTCCTGCAGGATCTCTCTTCCCTCTGCTTGTTTCTGCCCTGTGTTGCTGCAGTTTGAAGATTCTCCTCTTCAAGGGTGCCTCACCTTCCTGAAGGTTTGGGCGTTTTGGCCTTTGGGGGTGGAAAATGTCACTTCACAGCCAAATCCAGCTGGAGAAACACCACAGCAGGGCACTAAATGCACCACAGCCACCTCCTCGCACAGCAGCACCGGAAATATCACCCCAAAAAAATCTCATTTTTCAATACAAAAAAGGTGGATGAACAGCGGACAAGAAGTTTTTTGGTGCCCTGTATCAACAGGAGTGCAGCCAGCTGAGATACACAACGTGCCCAAAAACCTGAAAATCATCCAAGTGTGACCTCCTGGGTGCAAGCAGCCCTGCAGAAGGCCTGGCTGTCACCAAGAAGATGCTTTCAGTGCCATCTGCTCTTCTCTGGAAGCCTCAGCTCCACGGGCAGAGCGAAAACCCTTTGTTTATCAAACCTGTGCTCCTCAAGGCATCTCCTGGTGCTTGGGCTGCTCCTGCTTGTGCCAAGCCTCCCTCACAGAGATTTCCACTCACAAAGAGGTTTGGGATGCTCGAGGATTAAGAGAGAGGGATGTAAAATCATCCACTTTTATTATTACCACAGATTAAATCCAAACACAAAGCCTGGCTGTGTCAAAGCTCAGGAACAGCCAGCCGTTGTTTCACTCCAAGAAAACAGAGATAATAACTGAATAAACTCCCAAGAAGGTGCAGTCACGCATGAAAGCAGTGCCCAGGTGAGACTTCACACATGGGGGGATCAAAGCCCTTCATGGCTGAGGACACAGGCACTTCCAGAGGCACACATCCCACCTGGGCATTATTTGGGGTTGTTTCTGTCAAATTTCCAAAGAATTTGGCAGCTGCAACCAAGGATCCCCACAGCCTCTGATAAGGAGTGATGCTCTGACCACTGGAATCGCTTGATGTATGGGACTAATTTGAATTTCTGTATCAGGAATGCAAATTCAGCCCTGGGGCCATTCTCCTGGATGTGGCTGCTGGCACACACGTGCTCCAGAGGTGAGTTCTATAGAAAATAAGAGCGAAACTAATTACTGCTCCCAGAGCACTGAAGCTTTTGTTGCAGCTCAGAAGGGAAAGAAACAAAAGACTGGTGTGAAAAACCACCAGGGTGACTGGTATTTGTCTTCCAAGAAGAAAAGCCTGGCTGAGACAGATCTCCTGCATTCAGGGGAATGAAAGGCAGTGCCAGGCCCCATCTGTCCTTGTCTGGTATCCAGGGAGGGGGGGATGCTGGATGGGAGGAGGTGGGTGCCAGGGCAGGGCTCCCAAAGCACCCAGGGATTCCTCACAGCTCAGCTCCATCCAGGTTGGGAGTCTTAAAACAGGGTTCCCAAAGCACCCAGTGATTGCTCACAGCTCAGCTCCTTCCAGGATGGGAGTTTATAAACCAGGATTCTCCAAAGGAGCCAGTGATTCCTTACACAGCTCAGCTCCCTCCAGGGCTGAGAGTTTATAAACATGATTTTCCAAAGCACCCAGGGATTCCTCACAGATCACCTCTCTCCAGGATGGGAGTTTATAAAACAGGGTTCCCAAAGCACCCAGTGATTCCTCACAGATCACCTCTCTCCAGGATGGGAGTTTATAAAACAGGGTTCCCAAAGCACCCACTGATTCTTCACAGCTCAGCTCCCTCCAGGATGGGAGTTTATAAACCAGGATTTTCCAAAGCACCCAGTGATTCCTCACAGATCACCTCTTTCCAGGTTGGGAGTTTATAAAAGAAGGGTTCCCAAAGCACCCAGTGATTCCTTACACAGCAGCTCCCTCCAGGATGGGAGTTTATAAACCAGGATTTTCCAAAGCACCCAGTGATTCCTCACAGCTCAGCTGCATCCAGCTGGGAGTTTATAAAACAGGACTCTCCAAAGCACCCAGTGATTCCTCACAGCTCAGCTCTGTCCAGGGCTGAGAGTTTATTAACAGGATTCTCCAAAGCACCCAGTGATTCCTCACAGCTCAGCTCTGTCCAGGGCTGAGAGTTTATTAACAGGATTCTCCAAAGCACCCAGTGATTCCTCACAGCTCAGCTCCATCCAGGCTGGGATTTTATAAAACAGGGCTCCCAAAACACCCAGTTACGGTTGTGTTTGAGGGTTTCAGGACAAGGGAAGAGATAAGAAATTTAACTTTATGTTTCAGAAGGTTGATTTATTATTTTATGATATTATATTATATTAAAATGTTATACTAGAACTATACTAAAAAGAATAAATCCATCAGAAAACTAGAAAAGAACAGAAAAGAATCATAACAAAAAGCTCGTGACTCTCAGAGAGTCCGACACAGCTGGACAGCTCAGCTCCATCCAGGCTGTGAGTTTTAAAACAGGGTTTCCAAAGCACCCAGTGATTCCTCACAGCTCAGCTCCATCCAGGTTGGGAGTTTTAAACCAGGATTTCTGATATTATATTATATTAAAATGTTATACTAGAACTATACTAAAAAGAATAAATCCATCAGAAAACTAGAAAAGAACAGAAAAGAATCATAACAAAAAGCTCGTGACTCTCAGAGAGTCCGACACAGCTGGATCTTTGATTGGTTATTAATTAAAAGCAACTCACATGGACCAATCAAAGGTGCACCTGTTAGTAAACAATGTCCAAACCACATTCTACAGCCATCAAATAATTATTGTTTATATTTCTTTTCTGAAGCTTCTCAGGTAAAATGAAAGAAAAATCCTAGCAGAAGATTTTCATAAAAATATAATAACACTCAGTGATTCCTCACACAGCAGTTCCCTCCAGGGCTGGGTGCTCTGGGGTTTATAAAACACTGATGTGTAAAGAATTTGGAGAATTTCTGGGAATGAGCCAGGCTTTTTAAAGAAGGTGGTAAGTTATCACCAGCACTGGTCCCTGCTCTCTGCCCCAGCACACCCAGGAGCCAGTCCTGATTACTCCATGCTCTGAAAATCAACATTTTTAGGCACAGAAGAAGGGTAAAACACTCAGAGCTGATGAAAAACCCCAGAGAGCCTCCCAGCAGAGAAATCCAATGGAGCAGACCACGAGCATGACCTCAGGATGTGTTTTCCCAGAGGATGAACTGCATCCCTGGCTCTGGATCCATCAGCTCCATCATCTCCCACTGGCAGTGATGGGGATGGAGCCCCCTGAGCCCCTCCTGGAAAAGCACCACCAGCAGCTCCAGCAGCCAAAGTCAGAGCTGTGGGGACAAAGCTGAGCTGCAAAAAGAATAAAAAGTTTGCAGGTAAAAGCTGAAGGGGGTGGTTCAGCTCCCCTGCTCCAGAGAGATGTCCCTTGTAGGAATGTGGTTTTTATTGATGGAGTGACAAAACTATCCCTTGTCTCCTTAAAAGGAAAAAGGCCCAGAAGTTTCTCTCCTCAATTAGACAAAAAGACACCTCATAAGACCTAGAGAACTTCACCTCAAACCTAAGGATAGCCAATGGACAGGAGCCAAAAAATCCCACCTAAGCAATTCACTAGAAAAAGAAGAGAACAAAGGAACTAATCACTTTTGTGGGGTGTTTTACCAGGAGCAAGAACCTCTTACACCTGGCTTGGTTTTTCTCTGTAAAAAGTTTTGTTATTTTGTCTTTTAATAAAACTCTTCTGTTTCCAACACTACCAGAGAAGCCATCCTGCTGATTTTATGTCTTCTAAATATAATATTTATATTAGCTTTATATAAATATAAAGCTAACATAAATCTCCAAGAGCTTGTAAGACCTAGCTCAAAAAACCCACATATCAGTCCCTAATTAGCAAGAATTTCAGCTTGGCTTCTAAAGGAGCATCACCAAAGGCACCAGAGCCATGTCACCTCCCCATCACAACCCTGGCACACAGGGACAGCAGTTCTGGGTGTCCTGCTCACAGAGGGACCACGAGGATGGAAACTCCACGTGGTGCTTTACAGACCCAGCACTTTATACCTCCAGCTGGCTGCAAGGGGAAGCTGGAGAACAATGAAACCAGTTCCTGACACGGCTTGTTTCTGCAGGAAAAAGCTTTTGGAGGAAGGAGCAGATGGCCCTGAGCCAGGGCAGGCACCCACACACACCCAGGCACGTGGCTGCTGCTGCACAAGAGCAGCCCCAGCTTTGGCACAGCCCAAATTTAAGGCTCCCGAAACCTTGACAGGAGTGGGGAGACCTCCAGCATAGCCCCAGGGCCAGGCAGGGCTCAGGGATCCTGCACTGCTCCAGGGCTTTCCCATCCTGGGGGATTCTGTGAGGGGCTGGGAGCTCCAGCCTGAATCCTGGAGCTCAGCTGGGTCTCCAGCTTGGGCAGGAACATCCCTGAGGCAGGAGAGGAGGCAGCATCTCTGTGAAACCCAAAACAGGGAGGAGAGGTGGCTGGTACCCAGCTCCCATCGTGCTGTGCACTGGTGGATGGACAGACAGACTCCTGGAAGTGCAGATGGACTCCTGGAAGTGCAGACAGGCTCCTGGAAGTGCAGACAGGCTCCTGGAGTGCATTTATTTCCAGAAAAAAACCCACCCAGAGCCCATCTGCAGAGCACGGCAGCAGGAGGAAAACCACTGTGCAAAAGGGAAAGGAAGTGGGAAGGGAATGGAAAGTGTCTTTCAGGCTGGTGAACAAAACAAAAAGCCCCAGATGATTCAAAACAAATTCAAAACAACCAGAGAGTCCAGTCTGTGACCAGAGCCAGGGTGAGTCCTGCTCAAGTGACAGAAGCAGCTTGATCTGGGCTCTGCAAACACCCTGCAGTGCTCCTGTGGCTTCCTCACAGGAGCAAACTGCAGCCCCTTCCCTCCTGCCTGGACCCCCAAGGTCTGCCCTCTGACTTGCATCACTACCTTCTCTCAAGCCTAAATACGGATAAAACATGAATATTTATTTTTATGTAATTTTAATATATGTTAGTGTAATTTTATATATATTTTATGTAATTTATATATATTTTAATGTAATTTTTATACATTTTAATGTAATGTTAATATATTTTTTATCAAAAGCTACTGTGCCCAACACTGGCTTGTGTGACTGAAGGAGAAACTCACTCTGTGCAAAGCCTGGCAGAAGTGCAAGGGAAGCATTTTCCCCGTGATTGACAAGATAAAGCCTCCCCCTGATTGACAGGACAAAAGACTTTTGTTTTCAGTTGATAGGCAATGCAGTAATTTTCTTTAAACGGCGTCTTTTCTCCCCAGGTCCTTCTGGAAAAAGCACAAGCCACAGGCTGAAGCCCATATTGAGCTGTATTGATCCCCTGCCCTGGGGAGGAGGCTGAAAGCCAATGACTACCACATTTTCCATGGTCCAGAGCCTGAAGAACCCAAGGAAATCGATTATTTGAGAGCCAAGCCTGCTCCTGCAGCAGACACAATCCCTGTGCAAACAGGAACACCTCACCCCATCACCCTCTGGGTGAGCAGAGCCTCCCCAGAAAGCAAATCCTGTCCATCCCTGCCTGTTCTCCTCTTTTTCCTACCCTCACCAGCTCCCCTTGTCCAGCAAAAAAACAAAAATCAGTCCATGCCTGGTGACAAATTCATGTTGGTGGATGTGCTGCACACCCCAAACTCCACCAACTGCAGAAGCCCTGACCCTGCCAAACCTGCATGGAGATGAAATTCCACGCAGGGAGAAGAAATTCCATGCAAAAAACTCATCCCAAGGTTTAACTCTTCCCCTCAGGAATAACCTTTCCAGCTGTGACTGCAAAGGACTGCTAAAAATGGGTGTCACCCCCTCCATGTGACCTTCAGGGCTGATAAAAAGTGGGTGCCACCTCCTTTATGTGACCTTCCCAGACATGCCAGTGGCTGAATTATTCATTTTGGGATGCCAGGAAGGAGAGTGGGACACGAGCAAGGTTTGCTCCTGTTGTATCTCTGTACAGTTCCCAGCTCTCAGAATAAGAATCTCACCAGATTAAATATAATTTTAAATGAAGACAAAGCACACTGTGTAAAAAGTTTTTTAAAATCTCAAATAATCTGCTTTTTAAACAAAGCTATCAGCTGTGTTTAAGTCAAAATTATGAGTTTTTTTAAATGAAGAGTTTGTCTGGAGAATTAAATAAAATGAGAAATCCCCTTGCCCTGCTGTGACAGAAAGGAAGATGCTTTGCTGTGCTGTGAGTGCATGAGGAACAGATCCTGGCTATCCACAGATCCATGGGTTATATCAATATTTATAATATAAATAACACACTGAGTCATTCACCCCAGGGAAAATGACTAAGAACACATAACAACACACAAAGTCATTCACCCTAGAGAAATCCCACCACGTTCACCTGGAGGGACAAATCTCAGTGAGAACACGGGACAAACAAACCCGACTCTCAGAAACCAAACCTGCCCAGTAGAACAAATAAAAATGTGCACGTTTATCACCAAAATCACAGGATTAAAGCTCATTTTCCTGAGTCACCACCCAGCCTGACCCTGCCAAGCAGCAGAAAACACCCAGAGGTAGGAACAGCACCAGCAGCTCTCTGTATTATTATTTTTCTCCTGAAAAAATAATAATAATCCATAACCAAAGGAACAGAAACATTATGGTTTGCCTGTGAATAATGACTTGGGACAGGGGGAAAAGAGACACCCAGGCCTGGTTAATGACACAGCTCACATCTGTCTCCATCACTCTGCATTTCCCTGAGAAGTTCATGCATATTTAAAAAGGCCAAGAGCTCCATTACTCCTCACTCCTCACAGCATCACAAGCTTGGAGTCCATCAGGGAGAGAAAGGCAAAGAAAGCAGCACAGGGTGGGGGAAAGTCTCTGATTTAATCCTGGTCCTGCCTCTGAAGGGGCTTTGGGGATGGGATGGGATGGGATGGGGAGATTTGGGATTGGATGAGGAGATTTGGATGGTATGAATAAATTTGGATGGGATGGGATGAGATGGGGAGGGTTGGGATGGGATGGAGATTTGGATGGGATGAGAAGGTTTGGATGGTTTGGGATGGGATGAGATGGGGAGGTTTGGGATGGTATAAGGAGATTTGGATGGGATGGGATTGGGATGGGATTGGGATGGCATGGGATGGGATGGCATGGCATGGGATGAGGAGGTTGGGATGGGGAGATTTGGGATTGGGTGAGGAGATTTGAATGGGCTGATTAAATTTGGATGGGATGGGATGAGATGGGGAGGTTGGCATGGGATGAGGAGGTTGGGATAGGACAGGATGGGATGAGAAGGTTTGGATGGGTTGGGATGAGAAGGTTGGGATGGAATGAGGAGATTTGGATGGGATGGGGAGGTTTGGGATGAGATGAGGAGGTTTGGATGGAAATGGGATGAGAAGGTTTGGATGGGATGGGGAGGTTTGGGATGGGATGGGATGGGATGGGATGGGATGGGATGGGATGGGATGGGATGGGCTGTGTGAGCAGAAGGGATTGGGAGCAGGCACAGGGCTCAGGCTCTCTGGAGGCCAGCAGGGATCTGCTCTCAATGTCCTCATTGTTCCCCCTGCAGAATCAGCCTGGAATGCTATTAACTATGAACCACAGCTCCCTCCAACAGGGAGGAAAAGCCACCCCACTCATTCTGCCCTGGCATAATGGTGGGTGGCACTTTGGGTTTTTTTGCTTTTTGCTTTTGCTGACAACCAAATTCTTTGAGCAGTTTTGCTTTTTTTTTTTTTTTTAAGAGCAAGAGGGGGAAAATGGAATTTTCAGTTAATTTGTGACTCAGAAGGACAGGCACTGAGTGTCAGTAAGTTCCCCCATGAGAGCAGAGCTGTAATGGCTTTGTGCTCATAGTCACCCTCTAACCCTGAGCCCAGAGCCAGTACAAATCCCACAGTCAGACTTTGATCCCAGCAGGAGCATTTTATCACCATCCCAAAGCTCTCCAAGTCAGCTCCTGGGGGATGGAGCAGCCTCCTGGGGATGCCACAAAGCAGGATGGGCCTCGAGGATTCCTCTGGAATGGAGTCCTTGGAAATGGCTCTGGCACTGGGAATGCAAAACCAGCAGAGCCAAAAATCCTCCCTGAGCAGCAGCAGCACAGATTCTGCCCACCTCAGCTCCTGACACTATTGCAATTAATCACAATTCATTGTATTATTTTCTTCCTGCCCACACTGTCATCATCCACTCATGTAAAAACTTGGGTGCTCATTTCTGTTTGCACAATTAAAAATATTGGCGGGGGGAAATATAAAAATACCCAAAATCCTTTATGCAGGAACCAAAAAAACTTCCCAGCACAGAGACTAAAACATATTTTAATTGCATAATTAAAAATATTGGGGGGGAAATATGAAATTACCCAAAATCCTTCCTGAGCAGCAGCAGCACAGACTCTGCTCACCTCAGCTCCTGGCACTATTTTATACAGAATTCACTGTATTATTTTCTTCCTGCCCACATTGTCACCATACACTCGTGTAAAAACATGATGTTTATTCTGTTTGCACAATTAAAATTAAAAATACTGGGGGTGGGAATATAGAATTACTGAAATGCCCCAGAGGTTACCAAGGTGGGAGCACAGAACCCCAAAGCCTCATGATTTGCATCCAGTGAGAAATTTGTGAAGGAAAAGCTCTGATCCTGCTGGCCTAGCTCCATCCTCCCCTCTGCAAACCATCCCAAGCTCTTCCCAAAGTTCTCACCCCTCATCCCTCCCCAGCTCCATATCCTTGATTACCACCTCATTTATGCAGAAACCAAAAAAACTTCCCAGCACAGAGACTAAAACACAAAAGCCATAAATATCTGGGTGTTTATATAAATAATCACATCAATATTTTGGCCACAAATGGAATTGATTTTTTTTCCCCTGCTTAGGCAATATTGATGGGGTGATGTTTTTGTGCATTACAGGAATTTATTTTTTTTTCCTCTCACAAGGAAATGGATGAACAAATTCAGCCTCAGCCACACCATGAACACAGAGCCCTTCCAAAGGCTGAAAGAGGCTAATTTCAGCACAGAATCATGGAATGGTTTGGGCTGGAAGGGATCTCAAAGCCCAACTCATTCCAATTCCCTGGGCAGGGACAGTTTTTGGTATTCCAGGCTGCTCCAAAGCCACTTCTCAGGGCTCAGGTGATGCAAAGCAGTCACAGATAAGCAGTACCAAAGTCATCACAACTGCAGTTTGTGCTGGGAATCTTGTGTGTAAGGCTGGGATTTGGGGATTTCTGCTAGATGGGTGGATGAAAAGGCAAGGCTTGAGGACAGCTTGAGGCTTGTGATGCTGAAAACCAGGAAAATTAATGGCACTGTCCTGCAGGATGGGGAGAGCCTCCGTGGAGCTCCGTCCTTCCAGGTGGACAAGAGGTGGCAAAGACAGCACTGCCAAGGAGTTCCCCACACCCAAATCCAGACCAAAAACCAGGAATTAAGGCAGAGCATAACCCCAGCTCCAGAGGGACAAGCCCAGCCCGTGTTTCCGTCCCACAGGGAGGCCCAGACATTGAATTTCTCCGTGTCAGCTCTTTTTTAACCAGGGAAAAGCCAGCTGGAGCAGGAGGGGA
The DNA here is from genome assembly GCF_017590055.1 of Onychostruthus taczanowskii. Taxonomy (NCBI): domain Eukaryota; kingdom Metazoa; phylum Chordata; class Aves; order Passeriformes; family Passeridae; genus Onychostruthus; species Onychostruthus taczanowskii. Next base: position 7,655,655 of record NW_024499796.1, read on the forward strand.
CAAGCAAAACACTGGTTCTCCATTAATTTTAAAGCTGTTCAAGAACTTATTGCTCCACACTGGTGCATCCACACGCAGCATGTGCAGCTCTTTTCTCTCTGCCACGCTCCAGCAGCTCCGGTGTCTTTAGGGGCTGGGGTCCCACCACTGCTAACAGGGATTTCATTCACTCTCACTAATATTTTATCCATGCTATTAGGTCATGTTTCCCTTTCCACCCTGAAAGGCATCCCCAGCTTCTTGGCAGCAGTGAAATTAATAGAGAAATCATTAGAAAGCAGAAGGCCGAGGCCGTGCAAATCGCACGGCGCGCGAGATTATTTCCAAACAATCAAATTAATTGGTGTCATCAGCCACGAGCAGCGAGGCCCAGAGAGCTGGCATTAAAAAACATGGGAGATTATTGACAGCCCCGTGCCTCCTCATACATAAAACATGGCATGGCATCGTTTTATTGGATTATTTGATTATTTCCTATGCATGAAGGCTCTGCCCTGCACGGGGGGTCGGAGCAGACGCAGCTGGGATGGTGATCCCACAGCCAGGAATTGTCTGGAATATCAGGAATTGGTCCTGAGGCTTTTGAGGCAGAATTAACCAGGTTGATTTTTAGTGAAAGTGGCTTCTTCTGGACACCTGGGATGCAGGGATTTGCCTGCTGCAGGCACTTCTACGGAGTAAATCCTACTCAGTACTGGCACAACTCATGGTCAGCTGAACCTGAACCAAATAACTCCCAACCCTCCAAATTTCAGGTTTCCATCTCCCTGGGCTCTCCCATCCCACCTTGGTGACCCATGGAAACCACACAAACAGGAGCAAAGGATTTTGAGCCTAAAAGTGGAAGATTTTGGCCCTGGCTAGTCTGTCTTCCCCTCAATCTTCCAAAATTACTGAAATTTTTGTAAACCCCACTCACCTGAGAGAGGGATCATCTGAGCAAAGCAGAGTGAACAGACAGCGGTTAAAAAAAAGAAATAAAAATAATTAATCCCAAGTCCTGAGAAGGCATGTGTGAATGTGTTTTGTTTTGGAAGAAAAAGAATAAATAGTAGCCTCAAGTCAGGATAATATTTATCCACATGCTTCACTTTGAAGTTGAGCCCTTGTTGACTTCACGTGGTGTGTGCACACACTAAGTCTCCTCCAGAAGAGGCTTTTCTGAAAGCCCAGCCTTGAGCAAGGGGAAGAAAAGAATCTCTTCAAAACCAGGTACTAATGGAGAAAAATAAACCTCATCACCAGGGGAATTACCACTGTCCCTCCCAAATCCAAAAGGCGATTTAAACAGCTTTATCATTTTGCCTTCTGCAGATCTGTGCAGCTCACAGGACTGAACTCCGTGGCAGGAAAAGCAAACTGAGAAGAGCAGCCCAGTTAATCTCCAAGATAAATCCCCATTTTCTTGGTTGCTGCCATAAAGGGGAATTTCTCTGTGCTGCTTTTCTCCCTGCCATCACCTGGCAGAACACCTGGGGAGCTCCAGGCAGGGGGACAGGAGCAGGGACAGGCAGCAAAGCCCTGGGAAAAAACCACCAAATCCAACAGCCCTACAAAACCTTCTCAGTCCCACAGAACAGGGAGTTTGTCTCTTGTCTCCAGCTTATTTCTGTTTTCTGAAGCAACTCCACGAACTTCCCTTCAGTGTTCCTCAAGCAGAAAGCACCAGGGATGGGTGGCAGATTCTGCCCCAACCCTGGCACCCCAAATCCAAATTTCAGCATCCAAACTACACCTTTATGCCCTTTCCACATAGCAAGGGGCAGGAAATCAAACAGGAAATCAAACAGCCCTGCCTTCCCCCAAACAGAAGCATCACGAGGGCCAGAGCCTTCCTTGCCTCCTCAAATTTTTTTTTCTCCCAAAATATCAAGCTAATCACACATCACAGAAAATCATCAGTATCAAAAACCCTCCTTCACTTCACCCTCTGCAAACAACAGGAATGGAAATGCTTCCCTCTCCATTTCTTGCAGCTCTTATCTCTCTCCACGGGCCCTCTAACTCATTTCCTAAATCCTAAAGCAGGATTCTAAATTCCAGCCTGGCACCCTTAATGAACACAACTGGGTAATGTCTCGTTTCTGACCTTCCTTTCAGGTGGGTCACTCGTATTTATGGTCATGCTTCATTTTTCCTTAAGTGTGCCCTTGTTACCTCATTTACTCATTTATGTTTCAGCAGAGAACAGGGTAAAAAATGGATTTAATGGACCTAGAAATAGAAGGGAGGGAAACCACAAAAGAGACACAAGAATCTAAAGATCTGCTTGTTCACCAGACAGCTCTCATCACCAGGAACTTAATTTTCATTGATTCTTCCTTCTTTACAAGCTTTTAGCAAGGCAGAGCTGGAAAAGCATCTGGGAAAAGTGAAGTGCCTGAAGTCAAACAGGTTTGGGGCCATTTTACACCCTTTTAGACCTGTTAGAAGTGTCTGCTGCAGCTCATGCTGAGACTCCACAGAATGAACAGCTCCCAGCACAGAACTCTGCTTCCCAAAAGCTTTCTCCAGCATCACCTGGGCTGCATCCCATTTTAGCTGCTTCCAGGTTTCCCAGCACTGCCCTTTCCCTCGTTTTGAAGGTCCCTGGCACTGTGAAAACACAAATCCCAAAGCTGAGCAGCCCTGCCCTGGTCAGTCCTCCCCTTTCCTCCATCCAGGGGTCTGAACCTTCCCTTGCTTTTTTAAACTCTCCCCTCAGCAAGGTGAAAAGGGATGAGCTGCCAGAGCAGGGGGATGAGGTGGGCAAGGTTCAGGCTCTGCTGCTCCTCTGAAGGATAACTGCCCTTCTGTGAGCCATTGAGGGAGGAGAGGAACATTAAAATCACACATCCATGGAGTCCCTGAGCATGGAAAAGACCCCCAAGATCACCCAGTGCAAGCATTCACTCAGGCCTGACAAGCCCAGCACTGAAAGAAGAAGGCAGGGGGTGTGCCCAGAGCTCCTGCAAGGGACACTGGAACCCCCTGATGTCCCCAGAGCAGCTGGGCAGGTGGGAGGGGTGCCCCCAGCACACCCCCAGTGGGAGATGGAGGATGGGGCACAGAGGATATGGATGTCACCCCACAACTGTCCCCTCCCTCCACCAGCCCCTGTCCCACACACAGCAGAGCCATGGGGATGAGTTTGGGCTCCCTGTCAGAGCAGCTGATCCAGAAAAATCAGCTGGGATCCAGCCAAGTGCCTGTGCAGCCCACAATCCACCCTTCCAGGAGGGTTCACCCTAAAGGAGGAGATTTCGGGGCAGCCAAAGGCACTGTGCTGCACACAGAGGGAAAATCCCCCTCCATCCCAGCCCTGCTCCCCTCTCCAGCTGCAGGCTGCAGACTCAGGGCTCAGGGGAGCCCAGGAAGGAGCAATCTGTCATTTTCCTGCACAATTCTGCTTACTGGATCCACCACAAGTGCTCTGGAATCAGGATCTGGTCCAAAGCTGCCCAGTCTCCAGCATTATGGACACAACCTCCTTCCTGGCATTTTTCCTGAAGCCTCAGTCCTGCAAACCTTGCAATTACTCATTAACTGAGTTTTCAGCGTCATTTTCCAGGTTTTTATGCCCTTGGAAATGCAGAAAAAGCCTGAAGCATTGCACAAGTGCTCCTTTCTCACTTGAAAAAAAAAACAAAAAACAAAAAAAAAACCAAAAACAAAAAAAAAAAAAACAAACAACCCAAAACCTCCAGAAACAGCCTTACAATTTTAAAGCCTTACAGCTGGTTTTAAATAATTCACTTTGGAAGTACCTAAAGCACAGCCCCTGAATTCTCTGCAAATCCATGGTCCAGCCACAAAGCAGAAGGTTCAGAAGAGACAGGAACTCCTTCCCTAAGGGACAGCCATGGTGAGAAGGCAAAGGACACAGCCACAAAGAACCAGCACAAAAACCCCTGCTCCCTGCAGGGTTCAGGGCTGGGCATCCCCAAAACCCTCAGCCCCACAACTTTCCTGCAAACCCCTTTGCTGAGCTCCTCCTCAGGGCTCTGCACCCACAGCTCTCCCAGCCTGTCCCTGTTTAGCCCCCAAAAAAAATCACATCTGGCAGCTCCCCAGGAGAAACAGCCCTGTGAAAACACAGCCCTGCAGGATGCCAGCAAACAAGTGTTAACCCTTTTCCCTCCCCCAAATCCCTCCCTTTTCTTCTCCCTTTTCCATCTCCTGTTGGTTTTTAGGATCCCCAGCCAGAGGAACAAGCACCAGGTCCCACTTTGGCTGGGATGGGGAAGTTTGGTCCCAGGACAGGCTCGGCATTTCATCAATGCACAAACGGAATTTGCCAAGAGGCATTTTAAGAGTCAATTCTTCACACTCCAGTAACTAGAACAATATTATGGGGGGAAAAAAAAAAGAAAAAAAAAAAAGGGTGAGGGGGAGGGCAGGCAGCAGAGCTCCCACAGGGACTTGGCTGGATGAGGAAAAGGGCTGAGCAAACACCCAGAGTCAAGTGAGGCCCCAAGGCAAGAGTCCTTCACAGGATCCCTGCAGGTTGGACTTCCACCAAAACCTTCTCCACTTCCCAGCTCTCCATCTTTCTATGCAGGAGTGGTTTTAAATGAGATTTCTATTTTCCAGATCAAATATGGGGCTGGTGAGCCAGACACAGCTCCTTCAGCCCCTCACCAAGGTCAGAGGGGTTTTTCTGTTTCCAGGCAAGCCCATTCAGCTCAAGGTCCTGCTTCAGACACTCCCAGTGAGTAATAAATCTCTATTCTTTTATGAAGAATAAATCTGTATTCTTTTATGAAAAATAAATCTCTATTCTTTTAATGAAGAAACAGATTGAAGCCTAATCCCATTGAGCACTCAGTCCCAAAAATCAGATTCTCACAGAAGAGCTGTCATCTACACCTACAAAAATCAAACACCCCAAACTGTTGCATCACCTGAATACACATAAAATCATCTCTGTTACAGCAGGATGGAGCATCCCAGCTGAGAAAGGAAACCAGGCAAACCCAGATGCTGGTGGATCCATCTCTCACACCTCCCTGGCACTGGAGCATCCTCTCCTGGAGTTCCCAGCGCAGAGCCCACACAGCCAGCTTCCCTGGGGCATTTCCAGAGCCCAAAAAAATCATTTTTTAAAAGAAAAACTCCTTTGCTGTGCAAGTCTGGCTTGTGTGAGGCCAGCCTGGGAGCAGGGGGGCTCAGGACACTGCACAATGGTTACTCAGAGCTGCTGAAATACCTCAATTTTAACATGAGAAATATCTCTATTATAACAGGAGAAATGTCTCTATTATAACTAAATATCTCGATTATAACTGCCCAGAAAATTCAGTTTTTAAAGAAAAACTCATTGGCTGTGCAAGTCTGGCTTGTGTGAGGCCAGCCTGGGAGCAGGGCTGGTGTGGGGGCTCAGGACACTGCACAATGGTTACTCAGAGCTGCTGAAATATCTCTATTATAATCTATTAGAATTAAATATCTTTATTATAACTACTGAAATATCTCTGTTGTAACAGGATGGAGCATCCCAGCTGAGAAAGGAAACAGAACCAGACAAATCCAGATGCTGGTGGATCCATCCCTCACACCTCCCTGGCACTGGAGCATCCTCTCCTGGAGTTCCCAGTGCAGAGCCCACACAGCCAGCCTCAATGAGGCATTTCCAGGGCCCTGAAAATTCAGTTTTTTAAGGAAAAACTCCTTGGCTGTGCAAGTCTGGCTTGTGTGAGGCCAGCCTGGGAGCAGGGGGGCTCAGGACACTGCACAATGGTTACTCAGAGCTGCTGAAAGTGGCACTCAGTCAGTTCAGCTCCCATCTGCAGCGAGCTGTGATCTCAGCCCCGCTGCCGGAGCACAGAGGTCCCTTTGATAAATCTCTCTGTACAGGGACTGCAGCACTATTTCCGCATGAAAGAAATAAATTCAATTTTTTTCCAATCATCTTCGCAGCCCAGTGGCTTGGAAGAGTGAGTTTCCCTCTGCTGCACTGCATCAGGCTCAGGTACAGGGCAGCTCTGGCTCACGCCCTGGCTCTCCAAGCTTTTATTTTTTTATTTCAGCACAACCTCCAGTTGTTTGAGCAGAGTTTGTCACAGGGGATCACCCCCAGAGCCTGCACTCAAAATCTTCCCACTTTTACTCTCAGTGCACTTTGAAATCTCTGGGTAAATTCTCTGTAAGGGGAACAATCTTTCCTCTGGTTTTTTTTGGTTTTTTTCTTTTTTTTTTCCTTGAGAAAACTCCACAAAGCTCCACTTCTGCATCCCTTCTCTGCAGAAATGGGCACATTTTAAATCAGATGCACAAAACCAAGGGGAACATGTGTGGGGTGACATCCACCACGTCCCCAAGGGATGCAGAGCACCAGCAGCTCTAGAGCTGAGTCCCTGCTCCCACGAGAGGTGGAACAGCACAGCACTGCCAGGCCTGGCACTGCTCCTCACCATGGCCTGGCATCAAAATTATGCCTAAAAATGAAAATTATGGCAAAAAATTGTGCCCCAAAAATGAAAATTATGCCCAGAAAATTAAAATTATGCGCAAAACTATGAAAATTATGCCCAAAAAAAGAAAATCATGCCAAACATTATGACCCAAAAAATGGAAATTATGCCTAAAAATTAAAATTATGCCTAAAATTATGCCCAAAAAAAAGGCCCAAAATTATGTCCCAAAAGAAGAAAATTATGCCCAAAATTACGACCAAAAAAATGAAAATTATGCCCAAAAATGGAAAATTATGCCCAAAATTATGCCCAAAAAAAGAAAATTATGCCCAAAATTACGCCAAAAAATGAAAATCATGCCCAAAAAATGAAGCCTTGCCCCAGGATTAGGATGGAAAACTCCACCTGGCTCCACATTACTTCCAGCCTGTTTGCACATCGCTGCTTCCTGCGGTATTTTAACCACTTTTCCCCTAAAATCTTTAATTCCAGGCTGTGAAATCCCCACGTGTGCCAGGCAGGAAGGTGCAATCCCCAGCACAGCTCCCCCACACAAGCCTCACTCACTCCAAGCATTGACTGCAGACGTCAGCCAAGCTGGCTCAGAAATTCCTAAAATTACAACCAAGAGAGGCCTGGAAGAAATAAAAATAACTGACAAGCACCACAAAGTGCAATGCCCATCACTGGCTTCACCTGTGGCTGCTGTCCTGCTACCATGATTAGGCTCTAACCCTTAATTAGCAGGAGGAGAATGATGAGGAAGAGGGGGACCCTGCCTCACAGACCATTAACTCTGAGGGTGTAAATGAATTTTCTGCAGCATCATCATCTCATCAACTCATCTTATCTCCAAGCATCACCTCCCTGCTTTGGAACCAGGCAAGGAAAAGCTGGAAAACAAAGGGAAAATTGATATTTGAGATACCCTTGGAGGTGTCTTGCTCACTCCAGGGCTGTTTAGAGAGAAGCTTTTCAAAACCTGCTCCCAGGAAATCACTCCTGAGCAGCCCTGGGGTGCTGTGTTATCACCTGGGTGTGATGGACCACCCCAACACCTGCAGCTCCAGAATATTCCTGGAATTTCCCACCCTTCCCACCCCTCCTGTGAGTGCACCCCAATGCCAACACCCATCCTGCAGCGGGCAGCTGGGAGCAATCACAAAACCTACAGGGAGTTCTTGAAGAAATATTTAATTTCTGAAGGAAAAAAGAGGGGGAAAAAACAATAATCCCGTATCTGGAAGCCCTCCAAGAAGAAACAAGCAGCCCATTCTGACAGCCAGTGGAACAAAATAATCCAAGATGGTTTTTTCTTTCCCCTGTGAAGAAGTGTGGGAGGGAGCTGAGGAGCTCCTGGTTTCCAAAGCTCTCCCTGCCTGGCACAATCTCAACACCCTCAAGTCTCTCCAAGCACAGGAGACTCAATTCAGAAACAGCAAACCTCACTCTGCTGACACAGGTTTCATCACTTTTGTGTCTGCACTGTTTATTTACTGCAAACCATGAGCATTTCCCTTCCAGAGGGTGATTTTTCAATGCAAAATAGGGATCCAGAGCACCCAAACCCTGGGACATCCTGGGGACACCCAGGCCCCTCCTGGCACCAGGATGTTTGTGTTCAGCTGTGATATTTCAATGTGTGGACTTGTACCAACTCATCTCTGCCCCAAGAAAATTCACAATTTCCAACAGAAGCTTCTTCCCCCTCTTTTATTTTTTGTTTCATAGGTAAGATGCTGGGCTCTGAGCACTGGGGATTGTGCAGTGCCAGAACTTTCAGCCTGGTGGTTTCACTTTTTTACTAAACCCCGTTCACACCCACGTGTTAATCTGTTTCTAGAAATGTTAATTATTATTTGTATTGTTTGGCCTTGGCACAGTCTCATCATCAAACGCTGGGGGTTTTAATGAAGAAACAGAAGAGCTCGTTAGAGAATAAAGAATTCCTTTTATTCCAAGAGTCCCTGAAGTGATATCAGCCAGGATGGATTTCCTTCCTTTCCCAGAGCACATGATGCTGAACAGTTAAGCTCAAGTGATGAGAGACACACTCACAGCACCCAGGCACACAAAGCCTGGCTTTGCCTGTTGGCATCTTGCACCCACAGTGATGTTCACTGCACCAAACCTCAAAAATCCCATGACATCACAAGGGAGGCTCAAATGAAACCTCACAACAGCCAGAAATTGTTGGATCACCCAAAAAAAAAAAAAAAAAAAAAAAAAAAAAAAAAAAAAAAAGCCTGGCATCTCCCCTCCCCACTTTTTGGAGATTTAACACTCACAGGTTTTTTTTTTCCAAAGTAAAAAAAGATCCTTCTCTCCCTGATCTTGTCTAAAATTAACAAAATAACTCAGACAAATCAAGAAGGTACAAGGAAATCAATTTCATGCACATTAAGGAGATGCATTCACCCACATCCTGATCAATGCTTTGGATTCCAAAGCACTTCCATCACTGCTCCAGGCCTGACTGCAGAATTCTACCATCAGGACTGTGAGAATTACAAAGATCCTGCCCACACTTGTTTGACCTGAAACACAACACCCCTTAGTGTGACCCCTTGGAAAAACACTGGGGAAAGCAGCCAAGAAAGGGGGAAAAACAAAAACCAACAAAAACCAACCAACCAAAAAAACAAACAAAAAAAACCCAACCCCCCCCCCCAAAAAAAAACCCCACAAAAACAACAACAACAAAAAAAAAACCAAACCCAAAAAAATCCCCCCCCAAAAAAAACCCCAAAAAACTTCCCAGAAAGAACATTTCTGGCTCTTTCAGTTGCACATCTATGAACAGCCTGGAGTTTTGAGCAGGGGAGAAAGGAAGGGGGAAAAGCAGAGAATTTGGCACAATTAAAAGCCGCTCCTTCAGGGAATACCAGAGGGCCACCAGCTGCTGGATTGTGGCATTTCCTTGGGCCCTGGAGATGACACCAGGGTCCTGGAGGTGACACCAGGGCTACAGGTTGGTGGCATGTCCCAGAGGTTCTGCCCTGAGGCTGCAGTGAAAGTTTAACTGGTTTTTATCAGCATTTTGGTGCCTAAGCTCGATTTGAGGCTGCGGCACTGTTTCTGAAGCCCTGAACACCCCAAAATAGCCCAAAACACCCCAGCACGGCCCTTTCAGCACCAGCTGCCCCAAACAACTGGGAGGATCCAGGGCACCAGGGCAACACCCAGAGCAAGGAGAAATTATCAGGATTTGGAGGCTAAAAATGTCCATTACTGGAGGAGTGGCTGCACCTCCGCATCCCTCAGGGCAAACAAACCCCAGGAATGGTCCTGGCAGGGCACAGCCAAAGGCACTGCCTGGCTCAGGCTTGAGTGGCCCAAAAAATCTGTAATTCTGTGCTTGTTTTTTTGGGTTTCTGGGCACGCTGCACTGCCAGCACAGCCCCACCACTGTCCTCAGGGTGACCAGGGGTGTCCCTGCTGCACCCCAATTCCAAACAAATGGACCCCCGGGATGGCAAAGGGAGGGAAGGACAAACCCAAGGCGTGCTGCTCCAGTCTGCTTTTGCCATTTGGAGTGTTGATCCCAGTGCCCAAATCTCCAGAACAGCCCCAGCAAGGTCATTAAAACAGCAAAAAAATCACCCACAGATCCTGCAATGGAGTTAATCATCAACTGAGGCAGGCACAGGCACCCAGGGCTGCCTTCCCCATGTTCTCCTGCACTTCCCAGAGCTGGGAATTCTCCCTCAGGCAGGAGCTGCAGTCCCAAAAGTTCTGGGAAAAGCCCTGGTGTGGGCACAGGGTGAACATGTGGCTGATTCTTTGCGGGGATAAAGTCACCAGCCGCTGGGCAGGCAAAGGGTTAAGTGAATTTCTTCCATGCAATGACACAAAAATCTCGTGGCAGGCCAGTTACTGTACTGCTCCCTTGGGAATTTAAATTTAAAAAAAAAAAACAAAAAAACAAAAAACAAAAAACAAAAAACAAACAAAAAAAAACCACTTAAAATGTACACACCCTTCTTTTGGAGAATTCTCCTCATTTCCCTCCCCAGCCACCCTGGTGACCCAGCGATCTGAGATGCTCCCAGCTGCCACAGGATCCCCCTGGGCACACAGCCAATGCCACAGAGTCATCTGAGGAGCTGGCACAGCCACCACAACATGGGAAGCCCCATCCAGGCTGCCTGGGCCTCTGGGGATTTGTAAAAACAATGGGCAGGGCTGGGATGGGACACCCAGCTTGGCTGGCAAGCTCTGCTCTGCTCCTAGACACTATTGCAGACACACTCCACGGTGCAGAGAGAAAACACACTGCTTTTAATATGTTCTTGGCTGCAGGAGGTCAGAAAAAAAAACCCTGAAAGTCAAAATGAGAGGAGCTGCTCCCAGCAGGTCACAGCTGGCACTGGGTTTACAGCAGCCCTATATCTGGAATTTCTGCAGTTTCTGCCTTTCTATATTAATTCATATAAATCCCTCCTTTTCTCTGCCCAAACTGTGTTAAAAAGGCACCTTTAAAAATACTGCTGCAGGGCTAGAGGCTCCTGTGTGGGGTTAGAGATGCTGGAGGGAGGGGAATTCTCAGCAGAGAAACAGAAACACCAACCAGCAACTCTCAGTTATGAATCCCTTAAATAATTCTGACAGCACTCCCCACCCTCCTGTCTGAAAGTGAACAGAAAACGGAGTTTTCTGACTCTCTGGCAGCAGTGTGGGGTGTGCCAGAAAGGGACTGTGGCAGCTGAGCCCCTCCAGAGCTGTCCCAGCCCATCCAAACAGATGCCAAGGGGGAATCCCTCACCTGGAAGGTGCTGCGGACAAACAGCACCCACTGAGGACAGCCTGGATCCTCCCCAGGGTTTTCCAGGAGGGACCCACACCAGCCCACCAGCAGGAGGAAGGGAACACTATCAAACACCCCGAGCATGTGCAGCAATTTCGGAACAATCACCCCGAATTTATAAAGGACAACTTTTTGTTCAACTCTGATTTCTCTCCCGCTCCAAGGCAGCTCTTGGCGCAGCCACTGGAGCGTGCCAGGCTCGGGGCACTCCCCAGCAGCCACATCCTCTCCCTGGCACTGAGCCACCCAAAAAAAGCCTCCTTTGAGCCCTGCCCCAGCCCCACACCAGCCAAAATCTCAGTGGGCTCAGCAAGAACTGATCCAGAGCTGCTCCAAGGCCTGCTCCAGCTGCGAGGTGGGTGCAGCTCTCTGTCCCCAGCCTCTGGGCCAGAAGCAGAGTGGAAAGCACGACTTTAATCTCGGTACCAGCATCTCCTCCTCTCTCAGCTGCCCTGTGAATCGCTTCCCTTTTTCATTTTTAGAACTGCAGCGTTTCCTATCTGTGGGGCAGGGGAGGGAAGACCCTTATCTTGCCAAAAAAAAGCCTTTTTTCAGAGAGAGCAAGAACTTCAAAAGGAATTCAGGACCATTAAATCCACGTCAGGAGGGCAGAGAGGAGAGGGATTTGCCCAAAAAAAGCCTTTTTCAGAGAGAGCAAGAACTTCAAAGGAATTCAGGACCATTAAATCCACGTCAGGAGGGCAGAGAGGAGAGGGAGGCTAATAAATGGCACGCTCCACAGGTTTATGAATATTTGAACTATATTTCTTTAAAAAAAATTGTACATTACTGCAAGTTATTTAAAATGAGTAACTCCTTTTAATGAACCTGGCTACCATCACGCTGACTAATAGAGTAATAAAGAGTTTAATCCATATTTATGTACATTGTATGCCATTACAGTTGGTGCCAATAAATTAGCAGGTCCAATAAGAGTTTGATTTTATACCATCACTGCTACTAAATGTGTAACAACACACACTACATGAGCACCAGCTTTTTATTTCATTCCTTTTTCAAGAGCCAGGCTGTAGTAACAGAGAGAGAGAGAGCAAGCCTGCAGAATCAGACCCTAGCTAGGGTGAGGCAATATTAACTGGGCTTTTACTCCTGCATCCTGCAGCCACGGAAAAAACACTTCTGCAGATGCCACTGGTGATTTATGGAGAGCTCTGAACCACTTTAAAGGGATCAAATATTCAGAAATAATTAATATATCTGTTGAAGGGGCATGGGTAGAAGTACAAGCACCAGCATCTCGGGTCACTTCTGCAAACCCCTGCCATGAAACACAGCACAGCCCCCACCACAGCAGGATTGCTTAATAACTGGACATGGGGAAAAAGAGCTGCCTGTCAGCAATTTCCAGGGGCCATGAGCAATTGGGAGTGGCCTTTGGGCTCCCCTGGGGAGCTGGGAGCCACTGCAGATCACAGGGAATGGGATGATCCATCTGGCAGAGCTGGAGTGCCCCATTCCCCTACACCCCGCAGAGCCCAGACTGAATTCCCAGCTCCACTGGGATTCTGAGAAGCCCACATGGTTCGTGATCCCATTTCACCAGCTGTCACCCTGCTGACAGAAAAAAGCACCTCCCCAAGCTTAAAACTCAAGGAAGAAGCAAAACCAGGAGCAAAGCTGGACTTGAGGAGCCCCCAGGAAGAGCTGGAAGGGGCTCCGCTGCTCCCAGGGCAGCTCCTCCTTGCAGAAGCCCTGGCTCAGGAGCCTAAAGGAGTGATGGAAAGATGGAATCCTCTCTCAGAATAACAGCTGGGCAAGGCAGGACTGAGGGATCTGATTTTTCAGACTCTTTTAAAGCACCAGTGGTTTTCTAACACTAAAAAAACCCGAAGATTCAAAGCCCTTTAAGCAGAGGTTGGCACCAAGTCCCCGCCTCTCTCCTCAGTAATTACAGTCCAGCAATCCCAAAAACTGCTGGTAATTGCTGTCCCAGTGGCCTTTTGGTTTGGAGGAGAGGAATAACTCTCCCAGTGGCATCCAGAAAGGAAACACCCAACCCCACTCCACCAAAGCCCCTCTGCAATTAAACTCTCTGTTACTGTGTCCCATCAGAAACGCCTCCTGCACGGTGTAAGTGCCTTGTGACCAAAAAAATACCACTGATCTGAGGAGTGAATAGCTCCAGGAAGAATATTTTGTGTGTGAAGTCTGTGTTTGGCCAGTGGGGATGTGGATTAGAGGCTCCTTTTGCTCTCGCTGTGACTCAAAACGGAAAGGGAGCTCTGGTCAACAGCAGATTTTTCCCTGTTTATTTGCTTTGCCACTGCTGAACACAGATCTGAGGATAATGTGGGAATGAAAGGTGCTGAAGACAATGGGAATGTTTTGACAGGCTTCCAGAGGGATTTAGGGTGGTGCAGAGCTGGGCAGCTGATACATACCTCCACCAAACTGATAAAAAAGAAAAAATGAGGTTTTTGTATAGAGTCAGTGCTTCCCACATTTTCTGTGGTTGGCTGGGGATGACGACAACGTGAAAACAAGCACAATGCAGGCAATAGAGCACATTTGGATCTCTTGGAAGTTTATGACATTTCTTTCCCAAGTCTCCTAAAAAAAACAAACTGCCCTGAGGAAAGAGGGAGTGGCAGATCACCTCCAAAAATCACAAAGCTCAATGCACCCCCAAAGAGTGACCAGGGGGAGGGAAGACCAGAAAAAGGAAAAGCAAGCTGTGCTCATCAGCTGATGTGTTCCAGCAGTGTTTAACACCAGGCATCACAGGCAATTTGAAACTGCACAAAGCAAGAGACAATGTGACGATAAAGCAGCATTTTAATTAGCAGCAGTTCCTTCCCCAGCCCAAAAGGTTCCTTCTGTGCATTCATATTCCCAGAACAACAACTGCCTTCTTGTATTCCATAAATCAAAAAAAACCTCATAAAACAAGGCACTGCGATTGCACATTCCACATAATGGTCCAGAAATAAATTAGGCAATAAATATCAAATAATATATCCCCATCAGCAGTGAAAATCTACTCCTTGGATAATCAGAAGGGAAGATGCCTTCCAGCAGCTTACGTCTGGCAACTCGAAACAGGTAAAACAATACAGAGCTTTAATAAATCTTTTATCACCTTTTCTGCTGAAGAATATAGCAATTGTCCTGGGTAATGGCTTCCCTGAGCCCTGTATCCATCAGCCCTGATGCAGTTGGTGTCACAGGGAGGGGATGAGAACAAGAGCCACTTGTCAAAACCAGGCAGAGTTTTCCTTGTTTACTATTTGGTGTCAACCATCACTTACAGCAAGACATTTCTGAGAAGCTCAGGGCACTCATTTCACCCTGCCATGAAACTCCCTGACCCCACAGACACTCACTGGCCATGTGACAAAAAAGTCAGTGGTGATTTCAGCAAAATTGTTTTGCTCTGCACACGTGGCAGCAGATGGGGAGGGACTGAGCGAGGTGTGGTCCCTAGGCAAGGTTTGGTTCTTCCCAAAAACATATGGGTCACATCCTCCAGAGACTGATCCCAGAGAGTTTTTCATCTAAAGCAGAAAACTTGAAGGCTTGGTCACTGAGGACGCAGCAGAATCAACCTAAACCAACCCCTAAATCCACTGAGGATACAACAGAATCTGAAATACACCAGAAGCCTGGTGCCCAGCTCTCAGAGGCTGCAGAAAACCACAAAACCTTTGTATTTTCATCCCAAACCTGGAGCACGAAGCCAGACTCATCCCTCCCCAGGAACTCAGCAGTAACTCTTACCTTCCCAAAATCACGCACGTCGAAGAGGTCAAAGGGATCAAAGAGGTCGCTGTTCCTTAAGCCAAATTTGTCGTGACATACTTTCAGGAAGGTCCGGATGTTCTTCAAACACAGAAACTGGGGGGAGAAAAAGGAGAAAAGGAGGGGAAATGAGCGAGACAGGCACAAATGATAACTGAGATTTCCTGAGCTCAATGCCAGACAAGCGAGCAGGTGTTGGGGAAGATGAAACAGGAAAGCCTTATAAATATGATTGCCTGGCAAAAGATTTTGAGAATATGGAAACTATAAGCGAGAAACTGAAATGAAAGCAAGCTTTGAGATACCTTGGTTACTGAACAACTGGAAAACAATGGTATGGCCAGCTGAAGGTAATCTCCTTTTCATGGAACAATCCCCTCTGCTTGCAGACAGGTCCAAGGGTCAGAGCAGACCCTACTAGCTGGGCAGAAGGGGCCCAAAGAGTAGTTTTTAGGGTTTAAAATGTAACACAGTATGGTAATATAATAATTCTTACAGGCTGTATGTAAATGCTGTAGGATTTGTATCCTGGACTAGACTGGCTAGTGAAAATTAGAACATTCAGCACAGAAGATTTATTGTATTGTAACGGGAATTTCGCTCTCTTTCCCTCTTGCTTTTATTCTCCACTCTCTCTCATCCTCTTTACCACACTCTTGCCTTCTTTCTCTTTACCTCTCTCCCTCTTTAAGGCCTGCTCCCAGCTGGCAGCTCCCTGCTCCCAGGCCCTTCGCAATAAACCACAAATTCCAAGGCCTGGCTTCAGGGATCTCTGCTCTCCGTCCGTCCCCACCGTCCTACCCCCGTGGCTCCTACAAGCAGGGACTGAGAAGCTCGCCCTGCAAGGAAGGCCAGGCAGGAGTTAGTTTGTTTGTTGTTTCTGAGGATGTCAGGCCCTGCTGCCCCGCGAGGGCTCCCGTGCGCTCAGCTGCACACCAGGAACACGACGCCCCTTTGAAAAACAACTTTCTCCCAAGGTAACGCCGCAGAAGGGCTGCAAAACTCAAGCCAGGACGTTTCCCTTTCAAGGTCGAAGGCAAATATAAATTAAAGCTGATGTTGCACAGAAGCCCAGTGTTGAATATTTAACCGTTTCCAGCACGATCCCGCTTGGCTCCCTACGGAAGGGACATGTGTTACAGCAACAGGACAAGGGGGAATGGCTTTAAACTGGCAGAGGGCAGGGTTAGGTGGGATATTGAGAAGGAATTCTTCCTTGTGAAGGTGGAGAGGTCCTGCCCAGAGAAGCTGTGGCTGCTCCATCCCTGGGAAGTGTCCAAGGCCAGCTTGGACAGGGCTTGGAGCAACCTGGGATAGAGGAAGGTGTCCCTGCCCAGGGGTCAGGTTGGATGATCTACAATATCCTTTCCAACCCCCTTTGGTTATCCAGCAAGGTTGACTGGCAGAGCAGCATCAAGTTGCTCTTCTACAAAATCCTGTCTTTGGCTACAGCAATAGAAGAATTTTTATCCAAAATCACCAGGGATTCTGAAGCCTGAGGACTCCAAATGGTCTTGCTACTGGCAGCACAGGGGCTAAATAAGAGAAAAATAAAAATCTGCTTCATTTTTGCAGCTGCATCACCTACATCCTTCATCTGCTGAGCCAGCCAATTAGCTTCCCTTCTTTTTACATCCTGGCTGCAAAATACCTTCAATTTATCGCTGTATCTTTAGGCAACTCTTCACTTTTTCAACAAATTCCTTACAGATACCTAACAAACCCGCTAGAATCCTGAGGAAATCAATCCATTAAGGGGGTGAATCACCCCCATGTGATGAACAGGCAGAGGAGCCAAGCTGCCTTTGGGTGGATTCCCTCAGCCTGCTTTTGTCACATGGCACAACCCCGGCTCGCCGAGCTCTCATCAAACACACACCGCTTGCAAACCTCACCCAGGGTTCAAAGCAAAAGAAAATAGCTTAATTTTCTTTTAATTAAAAGAATCAAAGCACAGTCTTTGGGGTGTCTCCACAGATGTGGCCGTGGTGCAGCTCGTTAGCGCTGCTCTGGGGATTAGACACGAGGGTTTCCAGCCTGGATTAGCAAAACCACCTCAATAACAGCAGGGTTCACCTACACAAAGTAAGAAATAACCTTTTCCCCTTCTGCCCCATGCCATGGAGCCAGCAGAGCTCCCCCGCTCCCCCAGCACAGGACAGTCCCATCACATCAGGGCCTTCTCATTAGACAAGCACGTGCCAGAGGCAGAAACTGAAAACAAATCTGGTTTTCTGGGGCATTCCTCTATCTCTATTTACTGCAGTAAATACAAATGTCTAGACTGGGAGGTTTTTGGTTTTTTTTTCTTTCTTTTTTTTTTTTTTTTTGGAATTGCTTTACAGGCTCTCTTGCTGACACCGGTTATTTCACAACTTTATCTCTGCAAGAATTTGCACCCCAGGCTGCGTGTGCTGCTGCACTGCAGTCCCATTGATTCCAAAGTTCCAGCGTGTGCTTATTTTAAATCCTTTTAAGCCTCCAATTTTGAAAGTTAATGGCACAGGGTACAGCCACAATTACACACAGCAAGATGCAAACCTCCTCTGCAGAACTGCCCTGCCCTCCTGCAGCATCCCTCCCCTGCTCCTGCTCATCCCAGCCTGGGCAGCACCAAATCAGAATTACAGAATGGTCTGGGATATTCAGGATTATCCATTTCCACCCCTCTGCCATGGGCAGGGACACCTTCCACTGTCCCAGGTTGCTCCAGCCTGGCACTGCCAGGGATGGGGCAGCCACAGCTGCTCTGGAAACCTGTGCCAGTGAAGGAACCAAAGGCCAAAAGTGATTTTCCTCATCCAATTCAGATGTGGAAACCACCTCACCACAGCTGGTAAGTGAGAAGGAGGCACCTGCCACAGTGGCAGCTCCAGGTGACATCAGCAAAAAGCCACCAGGCCAGCAGCCAGGCCCTGGGTGCCAGCAGGTGACAAACATGGAGGAAAAAGCCCATCATCTATTCAAAGAGCTGCTGAAAAAGGCCTGGTGTAAACCACAACAAACACAATTAACCAGGCCCTGCCCCACCAGCGAGGAGCTGGCAGCAGAGCAAGGCTGCCCACAGGAAAAGCCACCACTGGGGGTGACAATTGCAGCTGGGCTTCACCCTCACTCTTGGAGCACCAGGAGTCCAGGTGGGGACACCCAGCGTGGGTGCTGGTGGCACAATTCACTCCTGGCCCTTCTTCTGTGGCCAATCTGCAAAGTGTCATCTTGTGCTTTTTGTTTTCTTGGCGTTTCGAGGTCGCTGCTGATGGAAGATGATGAATTCTTGGCTCAAGACTGTTACTCAACAGCCACAGGTTAAAATTAGCTCCAATTTAACACGGGCTGTGCCCAGGCCATTTTATTCACCAGTCAATCACACCCTTGGACAAGCAAACATTTCACAAGAGAAAAAAGAAATCAATGTTCTCCATGGGGCTCATTCAGCACCTGTCAGGCCCAAAATCAGTGCTGTCATTTATCTGCTTCGAGCGAGGCCAGAGCTGAGCAGGGTCCTGAGAGCAAGGGAATACCCACACCACAAATTCCCAGTCCTGCCACCACCCTCCTGTGCACCCAAAACAACCCTGGGAGCCACACTGCTGAGCTCTGGAAACAGACCTGAGTATTGCATTTGTGGGGTGCCCCAATGAAGGGAGGAATAACGAATTGACTCCATGTTCTCAGAAGACTAATTTATTATTTAATGATACTATATTATATTAAAGAATACTATACTAAACTATACTAAAGAATACAGAAAGGATACTTACAGAATGCTAAAAAGATAATCATAAAAAACTTGTGACTCTGGAAAGAGTCCCAACACAGCTTGGCACTGATTGGCCAGTAAGTGAAAACAACTCACACCAGAATCCAGTGAAACAATCACCTATGGGTAAAAAATCTCCAAATACATTCCAGATGAGCAAAACACAGGAGAAGCAAATGAGATGAGAATTGTTTTCCTTTTCCTCTGAGGCTTCTCGGCTTCCCAGGAGAAAAATCCTGGGCAAAGGGATTTTTCAGAGAATCTGAATGCCACACCTGAGAGCACACAGAATTCCATGGATACCAACCTTTCCAGGCTCTGGGACAGCCACAGAGCAAATCCTTGGCTGGGGAGAACATCCTGGGCACTGCAAAGCCCATCAGAGAGGGAAGTTAAAGCCAGAGGGAAGAGGGACTGGAACAGAGGTGGGATTGGGACAAACAGAGCAAGAAACTCATCTGGTAAAACAAAACACCCTGAAGCCTGATGATGGATGATTAAAGTGTGGTCAGCTCTGCCCCAGGCCTTGCAGGGCTGTAAGAACCAGCACTAGAGAGAGGCAGCAGAAGGGCCCCATCACCTGCACTCACCCAGTTTCAGAAGAGCTCTGATTATTTTTAACCACTCTGCAGAGTCATAAAGAGAATAAACTGCTCTGAGCTCCCACTGGGAGCCCTTGGCCACCCTCCTGCACACGGGGTGGCCAACAGCCCCAACGCCTGGGACACACTGGGAGCTCTCAGCAGCTTCTGGGATGCTCTGTTTAAAATAAGGTTTTCATGATTTTCTCTCTTTTACTGGATTCAGTGAGTTTAGAGACTCCTCAGGTGATCACAGGGCATACAAGGGCTGTACTGCCAGAGTTTCTGTCACTCAAACTCAGAAATGCACTGGAGGTGCCTTCAGGGGAGGTTGAAAAAGGGATAATTTGGCACCTGGGATAACTCCACTTTGTACTGGGATCTCAGTAAGGACATGCCCAACAACCCCAGGGCGGGCCAGATGTTTCTGCAATTGGAAATTCCAGCCCTGGGGGTGGGAGAGGACATTTTGGGAGGGTGTGGGTGACTCCTCCTCACACGCCACTTCAGGCCCCTCCCTGCAGTCCCCAAATGACTGGGCACCCCTGGCACCTGCACTGACAAGACAGGAGCCATTTCCAATGCAAATTCACCAGAGAGCCAACTACTGGAGCACCTCAGGAGGATTGGAAACACCAGCCCTAAAGGCTTGAAGGCCACACATGCTTCTGGCACTCACCAAAACTGCTTTGTTAGTGGAAAAACACAACCATTTTTGTTAGAAAAGACCTCCAAGATTGAGTCTGACCATCAAATCAGCACTGCCACGCCCTCCACTAAGGGGGTGGCTTGTCCTAAATGCCACGTCCTTAAATGCCACATCCATACCCCATTAAATCCCACCAGGGATGGGGACTCTGTCACTTTCTCAGCCTGGTGATGGCAGAGACAAGACAAAAAGCTGGAGAATGCAGCAGCAGCTGCTCATAAACCAAAGAGAAATCCCAGGTGGGGTCTGGAGTGGCATCAAAGCAGTCCTCACACTTGGGATGGACACGCAGAGCTTGGGAATCTCTGGGAGGCTTCTAAAAAATGCCACAAAACACAAGGAAAGGCAAGAAACGAGGAGGATGGTTTTGCCTGGAAGGGCAGGAACATCCAGCAGCTCACAGCACTTTGGAAAGGGCCTTTAGGAGAGGGCCTGGGGCTGTGTGGGGAGCACACCGTGGCACACAGGGTGTGCTGAGCGTGGTCAAAGCCCTGGGCTTGAAATGTGTCCTGCAGCATGCAAGGAATGATGGAGCTCTGCTGGGGGAGATAACCCCTCTGATGAATGATGCAAGGGGCTTTCTTTAGCACTTCCTGGCCCTGATGTCAGATTTCCTCTTATCTCACTGCTGGCACCCGCTCCACCAGAAGTGAGAGCTGGGAGCATCTGCTTATCACAGGCTCTGCCAACGGGCAAGGGAGGCTGGCTCCTTGAGAAAACACATCATTTACCAGGGGAAAACAGGTGTCCCATGGCCCAAACCTCTGCAGAGAGCCAAAGGATGCATCTCTGAGTCGTCCTGTGCTACTCCGATAGCACAAAGGGGCATCAAATCTCCCTTGGCTTCCTCCAACACCAGGAATGGGGGGAAAAAGTCCAGGGGTATCCAGTGGGAACTGCAGGGCTGCAGCCATCACATGGCAGGGGTTGGGACTAGCTGGTCTTTAAGGTCTCTTCAAACCCAAACCATTCTCTAAATCTGAAAACCACGACCTGTATCTGACCTCCCCAAGTGGCTCTGCCCCATCCAGCTCCCCTCCACACCAAGACCTCCCCAGGACACTTCTGGGACCAGCAATGAGTCAAAAGTCAAAATTTCCCCCCCCCAGCAGCACCAAATCTGCCACGGCTTTGTTCCTGCTGGCTTTGTTCCTCCCCTGCTCGGCCCCATTGTCTCTGGTGCAGAGGCAGCACAAAACCTCTCTGCAGAGAATTCCCCTCCGCATTTGGATTCAAGTCGCAGCTCATCAATTACTTCAGATGGACAGATTAAATTTCAGGTTGTTGGACAGCAGATTTATCTATTGAGAAGTGGAGAATGAAATTATTTCTCAAACAGTTTAGCACTATTATTTCCCCCCCCCCCTGCTTTTCAAAGCCATTCCCATTGTTGAGTGCTCCAGGGCTGGTCAAATTCCACTTAGGGAGGCTGATTAATGAGCCTGAAACACTGATGAGGGCTGACCTCTCCACAGCTTCTCCTTCTCACATCCCCTCACAAGCACCATTTATCCCTAGGAAAGCACCTGAGGGAAAGAAACCACGGATTTTAGCAAACACCCATAGCAGGGCACTGGGGGAAAGCAAGAAAAGCTTCTTCCCAAGGAGGAAAATCAGCCAGAGCTCAGGGGGAGATGAAAAATTCCTTCACAAACTCACCAGGAGCTTCCACCTTGCCCAAGAGAAGCACACCAAGGGTCCAGCAGCAGGGCAGGACAGGCTGCCAAGCCCTGCTCTGGTCCTGCTCATCCTCAAAATTTCACTCACCATGGCCCTGGCGTGGCTCCAAGGGACAAAGACCCCCCCAGTCACCCCACAGGAATCTCCCATCATGGGCCTCAAAGGGAAGAGGTCTCTCAGTTAACAATATAAAACCATGAACTGGAAACCAGAGTATACACGGAATTGTGAAAAAATAATTAAAACCTACAAAATAAAAGTTAAAAAAAAAAATCAGAGACTCTGGAGTAACCTGTTAAATACCCAGAGGTCCCAAACCTCAGCTCAAGAGGCAGAGGACACTCAGAGGGTGCTGCTGTCACCCTGCCAAGCCCAGGGCTCCAAGAGCTCATCCTACTTTATCCAAGGGAAGTTCTCCTGACTCCTGAACTCCCCACGAAGACTGCCAGGTTCATTTCCCCCATTACACATGGGGAAAAAAAAATGGAAAAGCAAAAAGAAGCTGTAAGTGTGGCTAAAACCCCCCATCCATCAGGCAGCTGAGAGTGCAGGGTAACTCAGGGCTGGAGGGGGGGACAAGGCTCCAGTGACACAGGGATGTCACAGGCAAGCCCAGACAGTGGGTTTAGCTGGCAAGTTATAAAGTTTAAGGTTTAAGTTATAAAGTTTAAGGTTTTTTCTAACAGTTTATAAAGCCATTTATAATTGTACAGATAAATTTTGTTTAAAGTCTCACAGAGACGAACCAATCACTAACTTTTCCCCCCTTTTTCTGAATTTGTGTTAAGATTTATAAGAGTGCTTTCAAGTGAAAGTAAAAAATCATCCTCAAGCTGTTAGCACAAGTACCCCCCCCCCCCCCCATTAACATTCACTCCAGGTTTTCATAAGGATATGATCATTTATGAAAACAAATATTTCTCTCCTGGGCTTTTTTGGTGGGTTTGCTGAGAGGTGAACTCCCACCAGCAGCGATGGCCTCCCCAAAGCCCCAAAAACCTCTCCCTGGTGAGAGGGGAGGCTCTGAGAGGCTGTGCCAGGAGGCAGCAGGTCCCACATTCCCGGGGGAATGTCTGTCTGTCCGTCCACAGCCACCCCACGGCACTCAGGGGCTCTAAATGAGAGGAAGGAAGCCGCAACTTCCCGAAGAAAACCCTGGACCTGCCGCTGCTGACAGTACTTCCCTCCTTTGTGGAGCCCTCCCGGGCCTGCAGACGCTGGGAAAGGCAGAATAATTAAGGTTTTAAGGCTTTAATTGCAATGCCTGGCAGGGTTTCACCCACGGCGCTTACAAGGGCTGAAATTCCCCCAGCCAGCCCAAATCCAGCGGGTCCAACAGGTTCAGCACTGGTGCAACCCCCCCCCCCAGAGCCACAGACAGGAGGTTTGTGTCACCCAAACCCTTCCCAGTGAGGTTCTGGAAAACCCCAATCAAACCCCTGTGTGACTGATTGTACTCTAGAAATGGATCTTTCAGGATATCTCTAGCCAATCCCAGGAATAACAAGGAGTTTCTGGCAAAACCAGGTGGGCACAGCCCCCCTGGTGTCCAGCAGCTCCTGGGGGATGGATGGCAAGGCAGGGAGCAGAGGTTTTGCAGCCCTGAGTTTGAGCAAGCCACCAAGGATCGTCACCCTGCCCCAGAGGAGAAACCCAGAAACTTCCAGGAACTTCATCAGTGCCCCAGCAGATCCATCCAAGGTGGTTCTTTCGGGCTTTCTCCCAGAATCGAGGAATCCCAGCCTCCTGCATGCCAGATCTGGGTGTCTCCACTGCAGACTGGCAAATCCAGGCTGGGCTTTCCTGAGCAATTAAATCTGAGGCTGCACAAAGCCTGGGAGCAGGAGCAGAGGCATTGCTCAACCTGCCCACACCTGGCATCCTGAATGAAGAGTTCCCTTCCACGCTCCTCAAACCCAGCCTGTTCCTCTCCTTGCTGGAGGAAACACAGCTCCACCAGGGGAACCCAGTTAAAAAAGGGGGGAAAAAAGAAAAAAAAAATGGAATAAGAAAAGAGATGTCTTAGCTCATGGTATTGCTGTGATTCCCAACCTCGTGTTTGCTCAGCCAGGATCACACTTCACCCCAAAAACACCACCACAGATAAGAGATGGGACATGTGAAAAATAAACCCTGCTGGGAGCTGATGGAGAAATGAGATAACTCCAGGCGTGGGAAGGCTCCTGCAGAGAAAACTCCAAACATTTGGGCCAACCCAAAGCTTTGAGAAAGGACTTGACCTGAACCATGACAATCAAATTACAACAGACCCGCTCAGCTGCTCTTGAGGAAAAGGAGGAATTGCGTAAGGCCAGCTCGAGTTACACTGCAGGGCTGCTCTTCCAGGGAGCTTTCCAGGCAGGCATTGTCCCCCTGCTCCTCAGGCTGGCCCAGGGAATGGAGCCCTGATCAACTTTTGACAGGACAGTGATGAGAAAAGCTCTGAGATGAGTCAACAGCAGCCAAGTCAGCCAACGGAGCCTTGTCACGTCAAGGACTGGTGCAGGCAGCACCCTGCAAGCCTGGGCTCCTTCAAGACATTCCCACAACTCATTTTTGTCTCTTTAAAATCAAGCTTCCCTGAAAAAAATGGTGCAGAGCCAAGCTCTGAAACTGTTGTGAACCACAGGATAGGGTTGGAGGGTGTCTGCAGCAATGTCATTGATGCAAACTTGTCAAAACAGACAAATAAATAATAAACATGCAAGCCGAATTAAAA
Organism: Onychostruthus taczanowskii; assembly: GCF_017590055.1. Lineage (NCBI taxonomy): Eukaryota > Metazoa > Chordata > Aves > Passeriformes > Passeridae > Onychostruthus > Onychostruthus taczanowskii. The sequence continues at coordinate 7,680,065 of NW_024499796.1, forward strand.
ATCTTTATATATCAGTTATAGAGGAGTCCCATAGAAGTAGACTTTAAATATTCATTGATATCTGGAATGTCCCAGCCCATGGCTCCAATGAGCTTTATGGTCCCTTCCATAAAATCTGTGATTTTATCATTCCCAAGCACCCCTGAGCTGACATTAGCCAGAGAAACATCCACATTTCAGGGGCCTCACTGCAGACTCTGCTTTCTTAAAGCATCTCAAGAAAGCTGATTTCAGAAATTCTGCCATCAGACCAACAGCATGCAACCTTCCAATATCCAAAAGACTTTTCTGGGAAGAGCTTGTATGGCTGCCATGGCATTATTCATCCATGGTGGGTAAAATTCAATTTTTCTGCACACAGTCACGCTGTGGGGTGACTCCTTTCCAATTAGCCTCACTTCACTCTCACAAAGCCTCCAAAATTACAGCTAAATGTGGTGTTTTCCTCTGTGCAAGAAGTGCCAGGGTACCTGCCAGGAGGCAGAACAAACAAACTCCTGCCACATTCACCCCACAGAGCCCAAGCAGGGCATCACCCACAGGGAAATCACCCCTGCAAAGCAAACTCTCAGCCAAGAAAAAACATTTATAACTCGCAGCTTTTACCTTTGAAATGGGTGACAGAGGAAATAAAAGCCTGGAAAAACTGCAGATGCCTGTTGTGGTGAGATTTGCAGAGCCCTGACAAGACCTGGAGGGGAGAGCTCAGCCCCCAGCTCAGCAGAGGAGTTGTGCGTGCCAGGAGATGGAAACAGCCCATCCCTGGTGACACCCGGGCTGGGGGACACCTCCTGGGCTGCCAGCCACCCCCAGAGCCCTGCTGAAAACCAGGCCAGTGGGTCTGCAGAGGAACAGCCCCAAAATGTCACCCCAGGGACCGGGAAGGCATTTTTAGAAGCAGACAACAAATTCTCAGAACATTTCACTTAATGGCACCAGGTAATGATGCTGAAAGACACCCCCCAGCTCCTGCCTAGAGAAATAATTAAAACCACAACACTCCTCACATTCTGGAGAACTGATGCAGACCTGCACATGAAATCAAGCTGCATTTTCACAAGACTGAGCCCCAAATGTGAAATGTGCTTTTGAACAGGTCCCTGGATGCTCGTGGCAGCCCAGCAGTGCCATCAGCTCCTCAGAGCAGAGGTGAGGCTGGCTCCAGCAGCTCAGCACCTTCTTCACCCCAAAAAAAGCAGCAGAAATGGGGTCGTGGGGTGCCCCTGGGCCAACCAACCTGTGCACTGCTCCTCCAACATGAACCACAGCCCCTACCAGCCAGACCTGGCTGGGGAGGGAGCAGCCACTGCCCAGCAGCTCCTCTGAGCCTTCTGGGTGACAAGAAGAGCTGAGCACTGAATTTCCAGCTCTGGGCAGCAGCAGGAGCTGAAGCAGAGGCTGGCAGAGCTGGGAGAGCAGCCTGGGGTGGCCAGAGCAGCCTGGGGAGGCTGCCTGTGCCTGGGGACAGAGGATGGACAGACAGCCCCGAGGCCCTGGGGGTCACTCAGGGCTTCTTGCTCTCCTCAGCTTTAAATAATGAATGGTTTTTTTGTCATTTCAGTGTGGGGAAGAAGCAGTGCTGGAAACAGGAAGGGTTTTTGGCAATGCCCACAGCTGGGATGAACCCCCTGCACTGCACCTTTCCCCCTGGAATGGGAAATTGCCAGGGTCTGAAAGGCTGAACCCACAGCTGGGTACTCAGAACTCCCCTGGCAGCAGGACAAGACCCCAGGAGTCTCTACCAGACTGCAGAAAGCTTCAGAGCACATGCCAAAATACTACTTGCCCAAATACATCAACCCCAAGCCCATCCCTGTGTCCCAGAAAAGGAAAACCCCCCTCAAGCACAGGCAGGACCCATTTTTCTTTCCACCTCAAGCCCTTGTGCTGCCCTGGGCAATTTGCATTCAGGGTATCAGTTCCTCTCCCTGCAGCACTGCAAGGAAATTAATTAACTGAAGAGTAACTGTAAGTATCACAAAGCTTGGGAGGCCGGGACAGGAAATCTGAAGGTTAACCATCATCTTTAATGTAGGCACCAGATAAAAATCAGAATGAACTTTGATCAAGGGCAGGATGAAGAGGCCACTGGCATTACTGTGATGTTGGTTGGCTGGGTTTTTTTTGGTTTTTTTTTTTTTTTAAGATTTTAAGATTAGAAGCTGTATTTTATCTGTAAGATTTCAATTAAGCATTTTCAGCCCTCGTGGAGGAAAGGGAGAGGTTTAATTCCTTACTAGAGAGTATCAAGCATCACTGCAATCACTCTGACATCAGTGAAAACCAGGTGAAAAGCACAAGAGCCATCACTCCACGATCCTGGCACCTGTTTGGAAGGAAATCCTAATTCTGGGAAGGATGCTCAGAGCCCCAGCAGGGGCAGGGCTGCCCTAAACCAGCCCCAGCAGTGGCTCTGCACTCCTGCACGTGCCAGCACAGCTCAATTATCCCAACCCACACCACAGCAACAAAACAGGCAACAAAATGGAAATCACTTCCCATTTCGAGCTGTTTTTTGCAAGGCTGGAACTGAATGAGAGACTGCAGCCAGAATTGAGTCTGGCCCTGGGAAGTTTCCTAAAGCATCCAGAGAATTGTTGCCACGATGAATTAAAGATCTTCCTGCAGTGAGCAGTGCTTAAATTTTGGCCACAGACTCCAAACCTCCCTGGGTTTGGGCACAACCCTGTCCCTGACCTCCCCTGAATTAAAACAAGGGGAGCTTCATTTCTGCCCAATTTATTTCAATCTCTCCTTGAGGATGTGACTATTTTACCTTATCTGGAAGATTTTTTTTCTCCCTCCCTTGCCAAGCTCCAGAGGTAAAATTTACTGCCCCAGCAATGCAGAACAAGTTCCTGCTCCCTAGGATGAAAACAGGCTACAGAAAATTAATCTACTGGCTACTTAATTTGTAAAGCTGCTTAAAAAGGTCAGGTCCCCAGCTCATAAAAACCAGCACTGAGAACAGATCCCAGCGATTACGGGAAACAAGGCTCTGGATATTTCTATAAATTAATGCTTGGGGAGGATAACAAGATAACAGGACCCTCTAATTTAACACCCACATGCCATTGCTGGCAGCTCCTCACACTCATTTATTACAGTAACGCATCAGGGGTGCACCCAGAGCTGGCACCTGGGGCTAGAGGGGGTTGGAAATCCTCCCAAAATCTCCTGGATGCTTTGACTGAACAGTTTCCAGATCTGGGTTCATATTTCTGTAAGGCAATTCCTCCTTTCTGAGCCAGGCTAACAGGGGCTAGACACACACAAGCAGAAAAATATTTTTGTAGTTTTTATCCTTTTTTTTTTCTCTGCTCAAAATAAGGAAGAACATTATTTTGTGTTTTGTGAGGGGGGTTATATTTTTTCAAGCTAGGCTTTGGTAAATTATTTCATGGGAAGTTGCATGTTGGGGATTAATGACAAGCACAGCACTTGTGTAATTCTGCACTGATTTACACTCTGTTCAGCAGGAAAACTCCACTGGAAAATCTCCCTGTGAGACAATGGGAAAGTCCAGGTTGGCTCTCTGGGAGCTCCCCTCCATTCCTGCACGGAATTGGGTCCTGTCAAAGCCAGCCAATTCCCCAGGACATCATTTCCTCTGGAACAGCCTGCTCCAGTGCAAGGGGGATGGCACTGGATGAGCATCCAGGTCCCTTCCAACCCAAACCAGCCTGGGACTCCATGGAATTTATGGAGGTATTTATGCATTTAATGAGGTATTTCCCAGCCAGACAGGAGCAGCTCCACCAGACAGTGCACAAGCAAAGCTGGCTGTTAATTGGAATATCTCAAATAAACTCTGGTAGCGGGGTAATTGCATTTGCAGAGCGTTAGGGAAGGCTGGGTTGCTTTTGCTGGGCCAGGCTAATTAATTTGGTACAATTTGAGGATGCAGAAAAGGCCCCAGGGACATGTTGGGCTGGAGCATTAATGCTGTGTTTCAGCCAGAGGGGTGAAGAGGGGAACTGGCAGCAGCATCTGATTCCTTCTCAGCAGCTCCACTCCATCTCCTTCCAAAGCCACCCACTCTGCTGGACTGGGCTGAGAATTGTCTGGACAGGAAAGGACAATATCTGGAGCTTAATGGGAGAGGATCAATAAGTCTAAACAGGCAGCAGCCCTAAAAAAGCTCACTGACCCACGAATTAAAGTGACTTTATTGACACAGTTAAGACACTATCAACACCCAGTCTAAGGCAGACTCTTCATTTCCCCTTTTTTTTTCTTTTTTGGCAGCATCCCTGCTTTAATTTCCTAAGTACCACCCAACTGAAGTTAATTTTTAGTACAGCTGCATGTATGACTTCCTTCTGCTTTAAATTATCCCTTCTCTTAGCAACTGCCTCCACCAACACACACAGAGTGTGGAACTCAGGGAGGGATTTTTTTTTAAGCCCAGAATTAAGGTGTGAGAACAAGCACCAAGGTTTTTGTCAGACTTATATACACTCAGCTCCGAGCAGGAGCTATTAAAAAGCCTGGCTTAGGAGCCAGCACAGTGCATTTAAAAAGCCATCCAGCAAACATTAAGGCAGGTCTGGCTCCTGTGGAAATGGCTGTGGCACACATTAGGCTGAGCTGTTAGGAATAAATTGTTCCTCTGCATAATGCAATGGAGACCACGCAAAGAGGGAAAATGAAGGCTCCACAGTATTTTACAGAGCTATAAACAGCCAGGGAAATAAAACATCTCTCCTAAGGTGCAGCTTCCAATGCAAAAAGCTCTTATTCAAAGCAGGGCTCCGTGGGGGAAAAGCTCTCCAGCTGCTGAGTGCCTCGGGGAGGGGAGCAAAAATAACATGTCATGTAAAGTCATCGTGACCTGTCACTTCTGCTTACACTCAGGGGGCAGATGGAGGCTTCTCCTGCTCCATCAGGAGCAGCATTCCCTGGCCAGGGCTGGGGCAGGGAACAACCTCTGGCTGCTGGAGCTCTGGCAAGGGGCTCCCCGAGAGGAGAGGCTGAGGGAGCCAAGCACTGCACAGCCTCCCTGGGGATGGTTATTGGGGCCCTCAGGGGACACAGCCTTTGCTCTGGCTTTGGAACAGCACAGGGACAGCACCAAAGGGCAGCCCTTCCTGGTGGCTCTTCCCAGATCCCGAATCACTGAGCCCTCTGTGAGCCCAGCACTCACACTCACACTTCTGAGTGTGCTTGGCAGGAGGGACCAAAGGCATTTCATGGAGGTTTCAATCCTCCTCCACTCCCAAACGCCTCCTTCCAGCCCAGGAGACTTTCTTCCCATTGCACTGAATAATCCAAGGAACATCCTGTGAAAGTGATGCAATGAAATGCAACTGCAGCTCCGGTTTTGGTTTCCATCCATGTCAGCTCTCCCCTGGTATGGAGCTGCTGGTCTCACTCAGACACTCAACTTTTGAACTTTTGTCCCTCCTCCAGCACATGGAATGAGCTCCCAGCTGCTCCGTGCCCAGGCAGAGCCTGGTCAAGCACAGCCCTGGATGCTCAGGGAGGAACTCCAAGGTTACACAACCACCAGCACAGAATCCTCCTCCTTCCCCACCTCCCCTGCCCACACCAGGCACATCCCACAGCCTGACAGCAGCACCACTCCCAAAATGAGCCCAAATTCCCAGCAGAGGTGCCCTGGGTCAGCAGCCAGGCAGTAGGGATGGTCACACAGCACCTCCAAATTTCTGCCCTGACCTTGGATCCCTCCATTCCTCACCCAGCCCATTTCCTCACCAGGAGCTCCAAGGTCTCACAGCAGGTCAGTGTGACCCCAAACCTGCTCCCAAACCCTCTGGGAAATCCAGCTCAGCTCCCTCCCAGCAGGCAGAACCTCCTCCCCAGCCTCTCTCCTGGCTGGGAGGTTTGGGAATGCTGGAGCAGGGACAGCAGCCAGGGAATGCTGTGGAGTACACAGCAGTGGGACTGTCCCACAGCTCTGCCAAGCTTCCTGGAGCTGCAAAAGGATCAATGTCCTAAACCTGGGGCCCAGCACCACCCCAGGAGGAGGATGAGGGGAGGAAGAACTCACACTTCTGCCCCCTTCCCTTCATGCAGCCCCACACCAACAGGGACAGCAATAACCCAGCAGCTGAGCCCTTTCAAAAACAAATTCTTGATTACAAAATCCAGCCCAGCTGTCTCTCCCCAAGCCCCAGCAAGGCAGAGGGACAACAAATCACTCTGGCCAATGGTTCTGCTCTAGGTGTTCTGCATTCCCAGATTATCTGGATAACCTTTGCCCAGGATCAGCACCTCTGTTTGCAAAGGGCCAGGTACCAGGTGGAGCTTGGACCTGGGAATCCATGAGTAACACCAAAATAATCCAAAAAGCAATGCAAATAACCCAAAGTAATGCAAACAGTAACAGGTAAGTGGCTTTTTTGGGGCACTCACATCCACTGCTGAGGGAGATTCCTGAAGAGCCAGGGTGTGGGAGCAGCCACAGCTGGCTTTTCCCAGTTGCCTTAGACCCACAGAACTGTGAAAATCCAACAGTTGTTTGAGTTGTTTTTTTTTTTTTTTTTTCCCAGAAAAGTTCTGCAGAAGTTTTTCAGGAGTAACAAAGCCCAAACACGCAGGGACAGCACGCTGACCCCCGGGCTGGGCACGAGCCCTTCAGTCCCTGGGATTATTGGTTATCCTGGGATTGCAGGGAGCACAGCACAGAGCAGGGTGGGAGGCTGAAGATCCATTTCAGTTCCACAGACACTGGAAATGTCAAACCCCAAAGCCCTGAGCCAGCCCTGGGTGGGATGAGCAGCCAGCGCCAGGAGGATTTTTGTCCAATTTTTGAGTAAAACCCTCAGTGGGTGGAGGGAGGAGAACTCCACATCCATCCTTCAGCACTCCAAGCCTGGCTGCTGACGTGCCAGAGACAAACCCAAGCGGTTATTAAGGCACCTGGAGCACAGACAAGTTAAATATCTCTTTTTGGGAGCAGCTCCTCCTGCCTCAGCAGCACCAGAGGCAGGTAATGACAGCCCTGCTCAGCTGAATAGCGGGTTTTACAGAGCCACAGCACTCCTGACACCCTGCCTGTGTCACACAGCATCCTCACACCCTGGCACTGCTAGCAGAATAGCTGTCTCTCAAAAAAAAAAAAAACAAAACAAACCTCTAAATCAGAGGGAAAAAATACCAAAACAAGATTTGAGCAGTTCTATGTCTGCTCAGAGAAAAACAGATTTTCCTGTTCAGAGGGGAAAAAATACCAAAACAAGATTTGAGCAGTTCTATATCTGCTCAGAGAAAAACAGATTTTCCTGTGAAGAGAATCTGCAAAACCTGGGGGCTGCAGGGGGTTATTCCTGCCCTCAGCCCCAGCTCAGGGGGTTCAGCATCCCTGCACACACAGCCCCACCTTTGGAAATTCCTCTCTGCCCCTCTGGATTTATTGAAGTTTTACTCTCACTCCTTTCATTCACATCCAGTGTATGAAAATCAGGTGTTTAAGATGGTTAAATCAGGTGTTTAGGATGGTTTTTGTCCCCACATAAACCAGGTAATTCTGTTCACTCAGTTCTTGTGTCGGAGCCCAAAACTGAACATGGGTTGGCTTCAGTTTAATTTTTTTATTATTCTACAAGGAGGGGAGTCCAGAATATCTCCAATCATCATTCTGGGTTTATAAATTTTAAAACCTGGGCATTTTAAATTCGCTTTCAAGTCTGAGAAGCTTCAGAGCAGGCTTCAGTCACGTTCTCCTGCATTTCCCCAAAGCAACAAAAGCAATGTTTGTCTGCCTTCCCTCAAGGAAAAATGAAAGTGCCACATCACAGGATGCCAGGAAAAGCACCAGGGGAGGAAGAGCCCCAGAAATATTTAAGCTGAGTGCTGGGTGCAGAGCTGTGGGTCAGACACCTCTCAGGGTGAGCAGGATCCTGAGCCCTGAGGGTGCTGAAGGATGGAGAGGGACCAGCACAGGGAACACATTCTGGAAGTGCCAACACAAAGCTGCAGCTCCTGGTGAGCAGAGCAAGAGCCAGAGGGCAAGAAAAAGAGATTTTGATGAGCACAATGTGCAGGGATGCCACCCACTGGACCAGGTCTCTGAGAGAGCAGAGTTATTCCCAGAGATATCCAATATTCCCCCCACAGAGCCAGCCCAGGCCAGGCAGATGGAGCCTTCAAAAGGAACCTAAAGCCAGCAAAAAGTACTCTTGGCTTGGGTTGGAATGCCAAAACAAAGGAGACTGGAGCCTCAAATCACATCAGTCCCACATCCCAGCCCATCCCTTCCCACTGCACAGGAACAGATTTTGCCCACGCTCCCAAAATTACCAGAACTATGAGAACGCAATGACGCTTCATCTTCCATCAATAAATTCATTTATTTTTCTATACAGGCTCTCCCCCAGCCCAGCAGCTGTATGCTAATTCCCCCTCAGCACTGCATTATTATCACTTGGAACAGATGTTGCAGCCACTCCAAAATCTGGAGGTTACAAAAACTATTAACCTGAGCTGGGCTGAGGAGGAGGAGCAGCTCAGCTCCCCTGCCACTGCCCCCAGCCAGGCTTTGCTCTCCCTGCTCCAGCTCAGCATCCACAGCAACGAGGGGATCCCAAATCACTGGACAAAAACACCCCCAAACCTTAGCATTTCAATTATATATTATTTTTATATATTTATATTTATTTCTATATATTATATTATATTAAAATATATAGTAAAAATATATTATATTATATTATATTATATTATATTATATTATATTTTATATTACATTATATTATATTATATTATAATTTATCATTTCTTATACATTTCAAGAGATCAAAGGAGATGCTGTGATTTGCAGACTTGCTCCAAAAACTCAGAGAAATTAGTTGTATTTTAATGTTATATCATATCATATTATATTATATTACATTATATTATTTATCATTTCTTATACATTCCAAGAGATCAAGGGAGATGCTGTTATTTGCAGGCTTGCTCCAAAAATTCAGGGAAATTAGCTATATTTTAGTATTATATATTATATTATATTATATTATATTATATTATATTATATCTTATCATATCTTATTATATAATATATAATATTATTTGTAATTTCTTATAAATTTCAAGAGATCAAGGGAGATGCTGTGATTTGCAGGCTTCCTCCAAAAACTCAGGGAAATTAGCTCCAAGGTCCCAGTGGGTTTTCAGCTGGGCACAAACGTGGATGCAGTCAGCTTTTTGGGGTTTTTTGGAGGTGTTTTTGATGGGAGGAGTGTGCAAACAAAGTCATTTCAAGCCCAGATAAATCCAGCTGGGAAAGGTTTAGCATTCCCCATGGAGTTCTTTCTCCAGAGCAGCCCAGTGTGGCTCCTGGAGTAATTAATGCCAGAATCTATTTATGACCTTTGAATAAATTGTTCTTTTCTGAAGGGAAAGCTGTTAAACACGTTAGCAAATATAATTAAGAGGGAAGGGGGGATAGGATGACAAAAATCTGGAATTAAATCTCTCCTAATTAGAAATGCTTCTTGCAACAACCTGGCTGGAACCCCACTCTCAGGCAGATACTGCAGCTTCATTAAAGCCTCCCCAAGATAACCCAGCTGTCAATGCCAGGAAAATTCACTTCTAACCTTTGTCACCTCTAAAGAAAAATAAAATATTTCTTTATTTGTGGGGAGAGCTTGGGGGACGTGCAGCTGAGCACGCTGAGGGTGGGAAATGCAGCAGGGGAGCAGCAGAAGGTTTGTGTGGCCTCTCAGCCTCCCACCAAAGGAACAGGTTTGGCTGCTCAGGGCGCCTGACCACGATCTCTGCACCTCAGGTGAAGTTCTCAACGGTGAGACTGCTGATTGCAGCAGCTCCAAGTGGCCAAAGCTGCAGGGAGTGAAGGTGGGAAATCCCTTGGAAGTGTCCCCCTGAATCAGGGTGAGCATCCCAACCCCTGGGGAGCCCAAAACTGATGGATGAGGAAGGGTTAAAGTGAGGTAACACATCTGTGACCTGCAAACCCACTCAGGGATGATTCACCTCTGGCAAGAGCCCAGAATAAACTTCAAATTATTTCAGAAAGCCCTTCAAAAACTCCTCTTTTCTGCAGGATTCTTTGTGCTCAGGCCATGCCCACTCCTCAGTCCCCAGGGGCTCCACAAGCAGCAGCTGGGAGATGCTCAGTGGAGGAGCCAAGGGGAGGGATGCACAGGAGGGGCAGGGACACCTCCCTGAACACCCAGCCCCAGCACAGACCAGGCTGGACAGCCCAGTAAACTTCACACCTCAAATGCTGCAACTTCACCCTGAAAAATTCACCTTTTTAGAGGCAGCCCCGCACTCCCAGCCTTCCTGCTGGGATGGTTCCTGCTGGCCTGGCTCCATGCCCCCAAACCCCTTGACAATACAAAGCTTTTAGGTCTATTTTGCAGCTTGAAAACTTATTTTTTTTTCCTACAAGACACCCCCCCAGCTGGTCCTGAGAGCATCACCCCAGAGCTGGAGGCTGCCACAACACCACAAAAACGCCCTGTCCCCAAAATGCAGAGCTCTGCCATCCCCTGGGCCCTGCCCAGCCACAGAACAAAGCCATTTACACCCTGCAGAGGAGCATCTGCTGCCCCAGGGCCACCAAAGGGAGCCCCAGGGCCACCAAAGGGAGCCCCAGGGCCAGTGCTGAGCCCAGAGAGAACAGCTGCTGCTCCAGCAGCAATTCCCAGCAAACAGCCCCAAACCCTGCAGCAGCAGAAGGAAAATAAAGATATAGAAGCCGATCTATAAAGGGGAAAAGAAGATCATAAACTTTTTCTGCTGGGTTTAGCAGGAAATTTTCTGGTTTATTTTCTGTTTAAAGTCACAATTCTCCCACAGCTATGGGAGGAAAAGCCTTGTCTTTTTCTTTTTTCTTTTTCTTTTTTTTTTTTTTTCCTCCTCCCCTCTCCAAGGCTCACCAGTGATTTTCTTGGAAGATCACTCACATGAGAGAGTGCTTCCCATAAACACAAAATGTGCACACAAGCCTGTCCCAGTGCTGTGCACATTTCCTGTCCTGGGGCCATGCCACTCAGCCTGGGATTTCCAGGGTTTCACACACTCCAGCTGTTAAAGAAATACCATTTTATTTACATACAAATATATTTATGTCTTTTACACACCATTTATATATACATATTTACACATATTTTATACATAAATCACATTTATACCATCACAGATCTAGCTCCCATTCTCAGTGCTTCTGCCACAACGCCCAGCCTCTCAGCAGCAAGGCTCTGCTTGAGGAAAAACCTGATCCTGCATAAACCTGAGTGCTCTGAGAGCATCCCAAGCTCTGACAAACCCAAAGGGGCCAAACAACTCCTCCTGGAAGGCAAAAGCAGCAGGAACACTCCCCGTGGGGCAGTCACAGTGCCAGAGCCTGCCCTGGGCTTTTCCTGCAGGGATCAGGAAAGTGCCCTGCTCCCAGCCTGGCTGGGTATTTGTTTTCCAGGAGCTGGGTGCCCCCATTTTCCATGGATTTCACAGATAATTCAGTGTTTGTGCTGCTGGACACAAATCACTCCTCCCCTTCCCTGGGCACAAACCTCCTCTGTTCCCTCCTCGGCCCCCTTCAGACACCAGATGTTCCACGGAGCTGCAAACCACTACAAAACACACCAGAAAATATCAGTGCCACAAAAGGGAAGATTTTCTCCCCCCTCCATCAGCGTTAAGGCAAATGCTGAGAAGAAAGAGCAGATTTCCCAGGTGGGAACCTTTTAACCTTCCCCCTCTCCTCATTTACCAAATCCTGGAGGTTTGGGGGCCAAAGCAAGGCCGCAGTGGGGGCAGGCACAGGCTCGTGGTCCCTGCTGGAGCACCAGGGGACAGCCCAGAGAGGGACAAAGCCATCCCAGCCTGCCATCCCAGCACATCCAAAGGCAGCTGGCAGCAGCTCCCTAAGCCAAACTGTGCTGGAGCACAGCCTGGGAGAGGGCACTGGGAGAGATGGGAGATGGAGCCAAACCAGCTCCATCAGCCGGAGCACAGCCTGAGAGAGGGCACTGGGAGAGATGGGAGATGCTGCCCAGCTCCTGCAAGGCTGGAAAATCCAATCCTGACAAAGCCAGAGGCAGCAGAGTGAATAAAATCTGATTTACTGGTGGGTCTGTACCACGGAGTCCAGGGACTGCAGAGCCACGAGGAGCAAGTCAGGATATGAGTCAGGCTGGTGGCTTTCCAAGGAGGCAGAGGAGGCTCCTGCAGCTGAATCCTGGCTGTCCAGACAGGGCTACAAAACAGGAACAGATTCCACATTGCCTCCTCAGAGCAAAGGGTGCTGGGCTGAGGAGGGACGAGGGGCAGGCACATCCTTTGTCCTGGGGCAGGAAGGGCTGGCAGCTCTCAAACAACTGCTTGGGGACTCCAGGAAAATGTCCAAAAAGTGTCCAAAAAGATCCAAAGAGGTGCCCAAAAATTTATTCTGCAGGACTCGTTAGGCAAGGCTGGGAAATGTGATGGCCAAAGATGCTCTGCAGTGACCTTCCTGAGGAGAACTGGTTTATTTTCAGAGCCAGCTGACCAGCAAGCTCATCTACACCTGTTATTTTCACAATTCCTTCCACAGTGGAGCCCTTGGGGCTTTAGGTAGAGCACAAACATCTGACACGGGAGGAGGGGACTCAGACACCAAACTCCCATCACAGATACAAACCCCAAAAAAGCCTTTCAGGTCAGGGCATCTTGGTTAAACCTTGCTGTTAACTCAGACTAAACTCCAGGGCTGGGCTAGTCCAGGACCTCAGACAAACACTCCTAGGAGCACAAAACGTGCAGGGAAAAAAAGCAAAGCCCAGGCTCAGCAGCTGCACAGCCACAAAGCCCAGGGCTGGGGATGAGATGCCTGGAGAGCAGCACAGATTTGTTCCACACACAGCTCTGCACTCTGTTTGCAGCAAAGAGCAGCCAGGAGGGAGAGTCCAGCCCTGCCTGTCCATCCCTGGGCACCTGGGAGGCTCCAGAGGACAGCAAACCCTCCCAGAATCCACAGAACCAGAGTTCAGGCTGGAAAAGCCCTCTAGGATCGAGTCCAACCCATCACCCAGCACTGCCAAATCTGCCACTAAACCCTGTCCCCAAGTGCCACAACTTTACACCCATCCTGAGGGTGGAGGGCAGGGCTGTGCCATGGGGTGAGCAGAGCCCTGAGCTGCACCCAAAGCACACACAAAGCGGGCAGGAAAAATCACTTTTATTAGAAGCAGACTTTTCTCCAGGGCTTTTTTTTTTTCTTTTTTTGAAGGGGAAATCCAAAAGCAATTTCATCAATGCTGAGCTTGAAGCTGCCAGAGGCAGACTGCGATTAAGCCAGCCTTGTCACAGCACCTGCATCACCAAAAAACAGCATTTTGATGGCAAATGAGCAGAGGTTCTTCTTCCCCCTCCTGTGGAAGGAGCACTGAGGTTCAGAACCACCAGGACATGAGCCAGGAAAAGCTGGGTGGCTGCTGGCTCCCACAGGGATCACCCAAATTCCATCCTGGGGCTCATCCTGGCAGCAGGGACAGCGTCACCAGGAGCCCCAGGGGTGTGAGGATGCTGCAGGGACAGCTGGGCAGACAGATGGACTCAGCATTAACAGGACAGGGTCACCCTGGTGGGCACTGAGCAAGCCTTGGGGTGGGAGCAGAGCCACGAGATTGTTTTAAGAGCACTGGAAGTCCAAAGGAGCAAATTGATGCTGAGAGTGGTGTGAGGAAATTAAAATTTATGAAAAAAAATGCTGCACAGCTCAAAGAAGGGGGATCCATGGTTTAAAAATCAAAGCAGAGAGTGTCTTCAGTACCCTGAAGTGTGGCCAAACTCGCTGACTGCAATTCCCCAAACTCACTGCCATCCCCAAACTCACTCCAATTCCCCCAAACTCACTCCAATTCCCAAGCTCACTGCATTCCCCAAACTTACTGCAATTTCTCAAACTCGCTCCAATTCCCAAGCTCACTGCAATTCCCCAAAATCACTGCAATTCCCCAAACTCACTCCAATTTCTCAAACTCACTCCAATTCCCAAACTCACTCCAATTCCCAGCCTCCACCACCCTCCATCAATCCTCTCCAACCCCACACAGGTCCCCCACAGCCCTGCACCGTAAATCAATGGGATCCTGACCCTCCCAACCCAGCTCTGTCCCAAAAAGCCCTGGAGCATGCTGCTGGGATTTTTGGGATGAGCACACTTGATCCATTTCTCAACACAGCTTGAGGGGAATCAAGTGGAGAAGGGGAAGAGCTCCAACACCGGGAAAAGGCTTTGGCTCTTTAAGAAACGACAAAGAACTGGATCAAAAATGTGCCCTCGGGTCAGTCTGAAGCAACATTTCTGTCCCTGCCAAAAATCAGGTCCCTTCTGGCTCCAGATGAGCTGAAGGAAAAGGCTCTGGGGCTCCCACACCCACAAGTCGGGGTGCTGGGTCCCATCCCAGCAGGCTGAGGTGGGGATGATGCTCAGCCCTGCCACAAAATCCAGCCCAAATTCCCTCATTTCCCCAATTCCTCACCCAGCTCAGCCCCAGCCCCAGCAGTGCCAGTGCCAAAAACCAGTGCCAGTGCCAAAACCCCTCCTGCTCCTCTCTGGAGGGAGCCAGCCCCAGGCACCCCCTGTTCCTGGCACAGCACCCCGGGCAGGATGGACCAGCCAAGCATTTTTTACAGCTCATCAGCAGGGACAGGAGGCAGCTTCCAGTCCCAGCTTAGAAAAAAACCCACAAAATCGCTTTTTTTTTTTTTTTTTTTTTTTTTTTTTTTTTTTTTGTGGCTTTGTGTTTTTCAAGGCATCTATTCATTCAAGAGCCTGTTGCTGGTAGGTGTTTAATGCAGGTATTTAGCTCTCATCAATCATTCAAGAGCGTGGAAAAAAAATAAATAAAGTTTTCACTGCTTTTCAGGCTGCTTGGCACAGCTCACAGCATCCATCCAACACCCTCCACCTTCTCCTGCCCCACCAGAATATTTATGAGCCTTCAGCTGCAGGTTCAAGTTGGATCCTTCAAGCTCAGAGGGTCCCACCTTTGCTGACAGAAGGCTTTAGGGTTCTGCTTGGCATGCAGAGCTGGGCTGGGCAGGAAGAGTGGCACAGCTCCTGCTCTGCAAGGAGCTCACGAGGCTGGCTGGACACACAGAGCACCTTTCTTCCCTCTCTTCCCTTTGTGAGGCTCAGCACATCCCAACGGGAAGTCAGTGAGACACAGTAAACAGGGATATGCAACCAGGCCATTTTTCACAGCCTTTTTTTTTTTTTTTGGAACAGAACTCAGTTTCAAAGAAGCAGAGAGTAAATAAAAAAGCCAGCAGAGCTGAGCAGGGCAAATCAAGAGTGGCTACACAAACCTTACTCAAAGAACCCACCCAGCTCTGATAACACTGAATTATATTTAACTACTATCACGACATATGGAAGCAATTACAAGCACTGCAGCTATAAAGCCTTCAAGTGGCACGTTAAAAACCCCAAATCCTTGTGAAAAATCACCTGCCCCAAATCCTCCACCTCCCCTGTACCTGGGGGAGGCTCCGAGCCACCTGCTCCCAAGTTGTCACAGCACCTCCATCACCAATAAACAGGATTTTGGTGGAAATGGAGAAAAAACAGCAGGTAAAAGTGACAGCTCAGGCAGGTGTGGGGCTGGCAGCAGAGCAGTGGGCAGCCCAGCCACCACTCCAATTAGGTTTGCTGCCTCTCATCAGCCTCCAGGGCCCCAATCAAACCTCCAGGTGCTGCAGGGAGGGCTGGATTCCCTCCGGAGAGATGTCAATGTGCTTCCAAACAGGAATCCTTAATGAGCTGGCCATTACTGCTGACTTCAACTCGGCGCACCCACCAGCACATTCAACCCGTGTCTGCTTCCCTGCCAGAATCCAGGAGGTTCTGGAGCAGGAAAATGAAGATATTGAGCAGTGCCAGACCAGCCTTTGATGGGGGGTGAGTGCAGTGTGATATCCGTGGGAGGCTTGATGTTAAATCACACCACCAGAGCTTTGTGCAGGCACCAATTTCCACCTCTCTTAAGCCACAGAGATTTCAGCAGCTGCTCAGACAGCCAGGGCAGGGCAGTGGGGCAGGATTTGGGGGGTTATTGCTTCTTTCCCAGGTGTTGTCCCTTGAATTAACCCATTTCCCTTCAGCTGAAAAATCTGGGAGCAGAAATGCCCTTCACAGCATCCCCACGAGGGATGAGACTGAAGCAGAGGAGGGACAGAGATCTGGAACCCTGCAGGAAACTCCCAGATCCCCAAGTTTTCCTGGATAATTCCTGATCCAATCCCCAACTTGCAAAGTGTCTGGCACAGCTGATGCAGCCCCCACAGGCTCTCTGCTCCTGGGAGGCAGCAGGATTCCCTGCCCACCTCCAAACACATCCAAGGCCCTGTCAGGAAGGATTAATTTTATCTAAGAAAAATGCCAAAAAAAGAAAAGAAAAAAGGAAAACCTCACAAAATTCATAGCACCAAATATCAACCTCACCCAAACATGCAGGTGTTTTATTGCACATATTTTTTTTTGTGCTGAAACATGAGTGGAGAGTCATTTAATTTGTATTTGACCAGAGATTTAACAAAATTAAGATTCAAACCTAATTATTGATGGAAATGTAAAGCTTAAAGATCTCTGTCTCACTCCCAAGAACACACAGTGACAGAGGACTGGAATTAGGAGGGGGAATGGGGAGAGGAGTGGGGTTCTGGGGGTTCTCTGGGGCAGGGAATGCAAAGCAGAGGGCTCCCACCTCTGCTCCCACCTGCAAATTCCAAATGTCCTTTGCATCACTGCTCTCCCAGCTGCCTGGAAAATCACCCTGAACGACATCCCCAGAAATCCAATCACAGCCACAGACATAATGATCAATAAGCACCGAGGGCAATCACCCTCATGCCGCTTCCCAGCTCTCCAGAAACAAAGAGAAGCACGGAGCAGAAATGAAGTTTTACTCCATCAAAAACTGGCCTCGCATCCAGCGACTCTCAGAAGAGAGCTGGGACTCAAGATTGTTTTTCCTGTTTATTTTGTTGGCCACTCTGGAAGTTCTTTGGGTCATCCCATCCTCCCAGGCACCACCAAACAGCAGATTTGGGGTCTCTGGAACTGAACATGAAAATAAAGCAAACTTCAGACTGCAACCTAACGGGGTGATTTGCCTCATTTATTTAATTAAGCATCATGTATTAAACTGCTGCTGCAGTCTGGCCTCTCTGCTGCACAAGCACAAGAAGTTTTATGAGGCTGGGAAGATTTTTGGAGGACAGGGACACCAGTCCCTGCAGCCTCCCTGCCTCACCTCGCAGCACACCTCCAACAGCTGCAAAGAAAAACAAATCAGCACAGAAAAGGATTTTAAAAAAATAACACACAAGTGCCTGGATCTTAAAAGTGTTTCTCTGCAGAGATGTGATTTCACCTCTGGCCTTTGAAACGCTGCTCACCTCGGGCAAAAATCTGTTTCTCACTGCACACCTGCACACCTCACTTAATTCAGCAGGAAAGGTGGATGACAGAGAATTACTGGGTGTTTCAAGTCTAGCACAAGTGTCTTGTCCCCTGGCATTTTACCTGATTAATAACAAAATGAGCTCTCTAGTGAGGCAGACAGCTGGTTAGCCAGTCCAGCCAGCCAGGCAAAATGTGCATTTATCATCAAAAACAGCCTCTGAAGTTCCTCGGCCTCACGCATCCCTACCCTGTGTCTGGGCACATCACAGCTGGGTGACAGAGATGGATTCCTACACAATTCCTCTGAAATTTGGCCCAGAGACACTGGACTGCTCCCCCAGAGCCACAGCAGGGCTGGGGCATCCCAGGGGGGGTTTGTCCCCTCTGTGGTTGGGCTCAGCCCCTTCCTCCCCATCACCTCAGGGCAGCAGAAGGTGCCTTTAACCACCCTGGGAAGAAGCAAAATTACCAAAAGAACACCAAACACATCAAATATAAAGGCTGACTCTGGGTCCCATCCTGGCTGAGGCATCAGCTGAGCCTCACCAGAGCACCCACTCCCACAGCAGGGGATGCTCTGCAGGTCCTGTGGGCTCAGCTCTGTGCTGGTCCCCTCTAATGACCTCATTTACAGAGACAGGGCCACCAAACCCATCCCAGTCAGCCCCCTAAAGCTGTGAAAGCAGCCAGGTGGGATAAGCAGAAAGCAGTTTGGTTAAAGACAGCAGGGCTGTGAGCTCTCCCTCAACCAGCAGACACCCACCCGGGCAGGGACAGCAGGAGCCTCCTCTCCAAACCACGCCAGGCTCCACAGAACCAGAGTTCAGGCTGGAAAAGCCCTCTAGGATCGAGTCCAACCCATCACCCAGCACTGCCAAATCTGCCACTAAACCCTGTCCCCAAGTGCCACATCTTTAAACCCAGCCTGGACTCCCCACAGGGCAACTACCGCACCAAAATTAGCTTTGTAGGATTGCAGTATTTCCTCAAAAAAAACCCCAAAACACAGCGTGCCATTCTCAGCACGTTCTAGGAAAGCTCCAGCCCTCCACATCCACAGCTCCTGCACGGCAGTTTATATTTGGAAACACCAGCCTGAGCGGAAAACAGTTTGATCAGTTCATAGCCTGAAAAGCCAAAAGGAAATCTCCCAGCATTGTTCCACCCTGGGAAGAGGCATCAGGACGTGTTTTTATTTATTTACTGCGGGCTGGGGATTCCCATTCCGGTGCTTTGCAGGATCAAGGACATCCTCACAGCAAAGCTCCCCCAAATTTGGGAGCTCCTCAGCCACAGCAGCCACACGTGGATGTGTCCTGCTGGGTGAAGGGGACAAACTGGGAAAAAACCGTGAAAAAAAAACATCGCCCTGGAGGGAAACTCCAGCGGAAAAAGGGAGAGGGATTCACTCTCACAGCACAGGAACCGAGCTCGTGCGGGCACTGGAGGTTGTTTATCCTTGAAGGCTCCAGCGAAGTTACAGACAGAAAGTTTCCCTTCAAATTTCACCGCTAGAACCTGTTGTTCAAAAATAAAAGCCGGCGCTCTGAAACGAACTTGAGCTGAGATGAAATCAACGCAGGGGCTGCCGGCGGGCAGGGCACAAACCCCATTCCGTTTGTTCTAATCGATTTCACTTCCCGATTCCCATGCAAATACCTGCAGCTCAGCTTGCAAAAACACCAGCGGAGCCCTCAGACACAAAACAACCTGAGCTGAGCTGATTTTACTTCTTTTTTCTTTTTTTCTTTCTTTTTTTTTTTTTTCCCCGTTTGTTTAAGCCCCCTTCCACCAAACCAACCAAGAACTGGAAACACTTCCAAGGATGGAGCTCTTTTAAAGGACCCAAATGGGAAAACCACGATGAGAGGGGACAGGGGACAGGACAAGGGTGGCATTGGGGTCCCTGACCCGAGCCCCCCATCACCTCCCGCTGCAGGGATGCAGCACCGGGGCTCGGACACTGCTCTGGCCTCGCTCCCTGCCCTGCCATGCTTAGGGCAGGATCACAGAGCCCTAGAGGTTCGTGTGTTTTCATAAATTTATTCATTTATTTTGCTTTGAGTCTTCCCAGCCAAACTTTCGTCCCGGCGCCCGCTCCTCCCGCACATCTCAGACGAAGCAGCGCCTCCATGAAAACCCCCAATAATCCCATCTCCTCCTCCTCCTCGTAGCCCTGCTATTTGCTTTTGTTTCGCCAGGGCTGTAAACACGAGGGGGATGTTTCCCTCCTGCCCGGGGGGTTCTCTGCCCGCCCCGGAGCCTTTCCCGGCGAGAAACCGAGCGGATAAAGCCTGGGAGGGGCTGCCGGTGTTCGCAAAATTAACCAACAAACACCAGAGGTTTATGTCCAAAAAGGAGACAGAGGAGTCCTTTTACCGTATTCCAATAAAGGGAGAGGCTATGGGGCATTCCCTTAGGGTCTCTCCAATTTTTGGAGGACGCAGCCTCCCTTTTTTATCCTAATTTCCCGGCCGCATTTCATCCGGGAGGGGTGAAACAGACGGTATTGCATCCCATCCCATCATCATCCCACCATCATCCCACCAAGTTGAGCAGAGCAGCAGCCGCATCCCGGTGCTCCAGGGCTCCCGGTGCTCCGGGGGGTTCCCCACCCAGCGCTCCCCTCCTACCTGGGACATCTGCGGCCTGAAGTTGATGTCCTTGAGGTCGATGGAGCCGGGGGACAGGTTGTGCAGCAGCTGGCACAGCAGCACCCCGTCCCGCAGCGCCTGCGCCAGGTCGAAGACCACGGCCGAGGGCCAGACCACCCGGTGGTTCGGGGGCAAAACTTTGCAGTCGATCAGCCAGCGGCCGCACTGCCGCCACTCCTCCATGGCCGCGCTCTGCCGCCTGCCCCGGCCTTCCTCTTCCTCCTCCTCCTCCTCCTGCCGGCGCTCAGGGGCCGCGGGCAGCTGCCCCAGGGGCCGCTGTGCTCGGCGGCTCCGCGCTACCGCCCCGCTCCATCGCCGCCCGCCGGCCCCGAGAGCATCGCTCCGCGCCGGGGCTGCGAGCGGGAGGAGGAGGAGGAGGAGGAGGAGGAAGAGGAGGAGGAGGAGGAGGAAGGAGGGCGGCGCGGAGTTTTCCGGCGGAGGGCTGCCCCTGCCCCCGCTGCGGCCCCACCGCCTCGGCCGGGGTTAGGCGCGCCGCATCCTCCGGGAACAAAGCGGCGGACGGACGGACGGACGGACAGACGGGCTTTTGTTTTTGGCGGGGCCGCCCCCCGCTCAACTCCGTGGCGGTGCCCTGTGGAAACTTGCGGGGGCCGAGCCGGGCAGCCGCCGTGGGGGCGAGTGTTTCTCCGTGGCCCGGGCAGCCCCCGGAGCAGCCCCCGGCCCGCC
>NW_024499796.1:7700806-7705747 GCF_017590055.1 Onychostruthus taczanowskii
CGCCCCGGGCAGCGGAGCAGCCCCCGGCCCGCCCCCGGCCCGCCCGCCGCCCCTTTGTCTGCGGGAGCCGGGGCTGGAGCGGGGGCGGAGGGGCTTTGGCGACGCTTTGCCTCGGAGCCCGCTTGTTTTTCCCCAATATTTTTTCCCTTTTCCCCTTCCTCTTTTTTATTTTTCCTGCTTTTTGTGGGTTATTTTGGGTTTGTTTTTTGGTTTTTTTTTTTGTTTTTTTTTTTTTTTTTCCTCCCTCCCCTCCCTTGTATCCCTCCCTCCCGCTCCTCTCTCCCTGTTCCGGGAAAGCCGCCCAGAGCCCCGGCGCTGCTCCGCTGTGCCCGCGTTTTGTGGGGTCCCCCTTGCCCGGGGTCCCCCCGGTGCCGGGGCTGCCCCGCACACACAGAGCCCGCTTTGTCTGAGCGCTCGCCATCCCGTGTTTGGGTTGCAAATACTGCCGGGGATGTTTAACCCAAACAAGGCATCGTGCTCCTTGACTTTCAAACGGGAGGACAACTCCTATAATTAATTACCAGCGTATTTATTAAAAAACTCGACTCTCAGGCATTAACTCCTTGGCAGCAAACTCTTGAAAAATCTCTGATTTTCACCGGTGGCTTCCTTCCAAATCAGCGCGGCTTAGAACAGCCTCTTTTCAAATCTGTTCTGAGTTTTCTTCCGAGATCCTCTCCCCAGAGTTTGCCGATTAATTTCCAGCCCGGCTTTCCATTTAGCCAGAACCGGAAGCCGGGACTGGGACGAAGGGAAGCTATTAACCTGGATGTCAAACAAATGCAACACTAATCTCTTCCAAATGGAGCCAAGCGGAGATAAAGGAGAAACAACTCCACAGCCATGATCCTTCCTTTTCAATCCAGGAAGGAGGATCTCTCCGGCGAACAGAAAACAATTGTTTCATATTCCAAGGAAAGTTTGGGGGGGGTTTTTTGGTAAGAAATGCTTTCATGGCGAGGTGCTGGCGGTGCCCCCGGGCCAGGGCAGGGTGCGGGCAGTGCCATCCAGGAGGGAGCAGCATCCACACGCTCCCGTCTCACCGCCAGAGCTGCGCCCTGCCCTGCGAGTACCCAGATCTCAGCCCACACGCCCCGTACCCTGAGGAGGTGCTTTCTCACAATGATTTTCTTGATCTTTCAGCTCTTCACGGAGCGTTTCTGCCCTCCAACAGCACCCATGGGCAGGGATCACGAGGCTACTGAAGGCACTGGAGTCGTGCCAGGGATAATTTTTGGTTGACTCAGAACCAGCCTGCCGTGTGAGGTCAGGTCTGTAGGTAGATGACAACAGAGGAGTTTATTGTATGTGCATAATTAAAGCTGCGAGCCACAGCTTAGCTTTTTTTTTACTGAGTAATAAAAAGCATTCTTGGCCCCTGGACACTTGGGAGCAATCCCTGCAGCTGCAGAGCCAGGCTCTGCGTGGGAGGTGTTGGAGCAAGTACGCTCCTCGCCTACCTCTGCACCCAGAGGGCTGATGGCAGAGGTATTTCTGAGAGAAAAATAAAAAAAAAAAACCCAAAACCTGTGCAGCCAGGCTCGGGAGGAGCTGGAATCCAGCACAGGCTGGTGAGCTGTGAGCTCCAGGCTGTACAAACTGCCCTGCAAGAGGATGGGGAGTGTGGAGAGGACTCAGGTGCTGCTTTTAATGTGGACCTAAAAGGGAGCTTGAATAAATTAAAGAGGTTGGATTTTGTGCTGGAGCTGGTGCTCCCCTCTCCTGCCTCTTGGCACTGCTGGGAATGACAGCCAGGGAATGCCAGACAGCCAGGGAATGCCAGGGAATGCCAGCCGGGCAGGGCAAGGGCTGACACCACCCTCTGCTGGGGACCCAGCGAGCAGCTTCTCTCTGCCCAGATTTTGCTCCACGGGCTTTTGTTTCAGCTCCTCGCACGACAGAAGCCCGAGAGGTGGCTGGGTGCAGTGGGAAGATGCTGCCAGAGGGAATATTGTGCTTTTTCACCCCCAAATGTGTCCGTGTGTACGGACAAGGAGCCCGGCAGGCAGCCCCCATAGCTCGGGTCCCAATGCACAGGGAATGGACCTGGCTGGAGAAGTGGTGGCACTTTGGGAATGTCACAGAGCTCGTTGGGGACATCCCAGTCCTGCATGGAACAGGCCAAACTAAAGGGAGAGGGAAGGAAGGAAGGAAGGAAGGAAGGAAGGAAGGAAGGAAGGAAGGAAGGAAGGAAGGAAGGAAGGAAGGAAGGAAGGAAGGAAGGAAGGAAGGAAGGAAGGAAATTAAATGCGCTAACATGTATGAGGACACCATCCCTTACAAACCAACCCCAAAACACCCAGGACGTGGCCACATTTCCAAGCAAGGTGTATTTTCTGCAATGTTTGGTGTCACTCCAGATTTCTCTACACGCAGAGAAGCAGCCCCTCTGTAAATATCCCTTAAACACCAGCTCGGCACCGCCAGGAAATCCTCTTTTCCCAGGCAGGCAGTGTCTGTGGATTGCCATTGCCACCTTCTGGATTAGTCCAGGCGTGCAGCAGCCTGTCCCGAGCCCTGCTGGCTGCCAGGGGACGTGTCTCCAGCTGGAGCCAGGGTCCCCAAGCAGGAGCCGGCCCGGCTGCTGGCAGGGCAGCTGTCACACAGCCTACGTGCCATTTGCAACACGCCCTCGCATTTTGTCATCTCCTTTCACCGACTATTTTAGGAAAGCTGTGCAAGCCCCAGCTCGGCAAAACCACTGCTGGATTATCAGCCGCGGGGGGGAGGAAACCACAGGGCCACCAAAGCGTCCAGCTGCTGGGCACAGACGATAATGCTGTGTCTGCCTCATCACACACCTGATCTACCTGCCCAGACAAGGTGCACCCTGCCACAACCCCTGCCATTTCCCTCCTGCAGCGCTGCCAGCAGAGCCCTTCCAGAGCTGCCCGAGGGGGTGACTGCCTGTCACCATGGAAAGGAGCAGGAAAATTAACCTGGCACGGCTCCACGCCAGGCGGGATGAGCTGCAGGAGGGATGCAGGAGGGATGAGCTGGATTCTCCTCAGCTCGGGTGCTCTTTGTTTGGCCTGAGAGTGCAGCTCCACTGGTAAAGGATTCTGAGCCCAGGCACCAAGCAGGTGGAGCTGCCACTTTCTCTGTGGAAAAGCCTCATTTTGGGATGTCCCAGCAGGGCTGAGTACTGGCAAGCAGCAGTTAACAGTTCCCAGCACGGCTGGGACACCCTCGCTAATTAAGAATCCTCCACCGGGCTCCACCCCAAAAGGTTTCCCATCAAAATCAGCCAGAGCTGGAGTGTTCACAGCCCTGGGAGCTGGGCCAGGGGGAAAGAGCCCAGCCCAGCCCCTCACTGCAGCCCTGGCACAGCAGAGGAACGGCCTGAGGCAGCTCGGGGACACAAAGCAGAGATTTCCTGGGAGGAAGGCGGAGAGGAACAAACCACTGGCTGAGCAGCACCTGGATTTCACCTCATCCATCCCCTGCTGCTGCCTCCATGGTTTGCTGGGCAGGGTCCTGACCCAGGGGACTCACAGCACTGGGGTGAGTGAGGGGTCAGAGCAGTTGCTGGCAGGTTCCAGACCTCCTCCTTGCCCCTCTCGGCACTGCACCCACCCCCCTTACCAACTTCTGTTAGTTTGGTGATAACACAGCCAGGAATTTTACAGACAACACCAAGAGAGCCTTAAAAAACCCTAAATCTTGTCCCCTAAATGATTGTCCACTTTTTTTTTCTGCAGCTTCCACGAGGGCTGGCTTCCTGGCACTAGCAGGAAGCAGATTAAGCATCAGAGTCAGGATATTTCTGATAATAAACATTTTAATAGCATGATTTTTTTTTTTTCTTCCCTCTTCTTTGTGTTTGGCCTAAATCTCCTGGGAGCAGGGAACTGCAGCATGCCTCCCCTCTGACGGAAGCAAACCACAGCCTCTTGTTTGTGTCCGTGAAGGAACAAGCAGGAGCAGCTCTGGAGTAGCTCTGCTCGGGGAAATGCACCGGGTCCTTCGCAGGAGATTAGATGGCGCTGCCTTCACAGGAGATAAGAAGATTGGGAGCTTAAATTTAGCATCATCAGGAAAAGAATAAGCCCTGCAGCTCTCTTCAAAACATATTTCTGTGCTGTGCTGGCCAGGGGCAGGCGGGATGAGAGAGGAGCTCAAGGAGGGGCTGCTCAGCCACGCTCCCTTCCCACGGTGACAGTGGCATGAGGCTGGCAGCACACAGGGGTGGCCCTGCCTGTCCCCACCCCATGGCTGGGCTCCCCCAGTTCAGCCCCAGTGCTCCCAGTATGGGCTCAGCACACGCTGGGTGTCCCTTTACAACACTGCACATCCAGAGCTGGGTGACACCCCGGGACTCTCACAGCCACTCGGGGGGGCTTCACTGCCACACCTGGGCCCACAAACCCACCTTGGGGAGCCCCACTGCCATCCCTGGAGCCACACACCCACTGGGGAGCCCCACTGCCATCTGCGGCCCCATGCATCCAAAGAGGGGTGCCCAATACCATACCCCATATCCCTGCACCCACCTTGGGGTACCCCACTACCATCCCTGGACCCAGAAACCCACCTTGGGGTACCCCACTGCCATCCCCGGACCTACACACCCACTGGGGGATCCCACTGCCATCCCTGGACCCACATCCCCCAATCGGGTACCCCTCTGCCATCCCTGGACCCACACACCCACTGGGGTACCCCACTGACATCCCTGGACTGACATCCCCACTCAAGGTACCCCACTTGCATCCCTGGACCCACGCATCCACAGTGGGGTGCCCAATACCATACCCCATATCCCCGCACCCCTCTGGGGAACCCCACTGCCATCCCCGGACCCACAAACCCACCTTGGGGTACTCTCTGCCATCCCCGGCCCCACAAACCCACCTTGGGGAACCCTCTCCCATCCCCGGACCCACACACCCACCTTGGGGTATTCTCTGCCATCCCCGGCCCCACAAACCCACCTTGGGG
>NW_024499796.1:7705752-7770744 GCF_017590055.1 Onychostruthus taczanowskii
CGTCTCGGGGGGCGGTGCGGGACCCCCAGCTCGGGGCGGGCAGGGCCGGGCGGTGCGGGACACCCGCGGGGCCGCTGGAAGGGGCTGGGGGCGGCCGGGACATGGGGGGCACGGGAAGGGAGGATGGCAGGGCGGGGACCCGCCGTGTCAGCCCGTGGGGTGACCCTGCTGTGCCCCGCAGGTGCCGTCCGGAGGTGCCGGGCTCCCCCTACCCCAGCTTGGGTACCACAAGCGGGGCCGAGCATCTTCTCCTGCATCCCCGAACGCGTGACGTGGCGGGCTGCCGTCCATCCGCGGGGAGAGGCCGTGCACAGGCCTGGGCACCGCTGACCTCCAGGCTCTGACCTCTTGACGCCTTCGGGATCCGTTCTCCAGGGAATTCAGCTCATCCCGGCCCGCTCGGCCTGTCCCGCCTGGCTGCTCCTATGGAGATGCTTCACGGAGTGTCAACAAACAGCACGTGTGGGCCCTCCCCAGCATGGAGCACGCAGCAGTAGCACGGCTGGGTGAGCTCTCACAAGTCCTGCTGTGGTTTTTAAGCAAGGCCAGGCTGTGATTTTAGGGCCCTGCTCCCTCTCCTGAGCGGCGCCAGCAGCTCGTGGATCCCGAGCGCCGTGCCCTGGGATGTTCTCCCTTGAGCTCCGAGCAGCAGCCATCGGCCTGGACAGAGCCACTGGGGATTATTTCGGAGCAGTTGGGAAGGAGCTCCCGCTGGTGGAGCTGTGCTGGGGCAGATGAGTGAGCCGGTGATGAACGGGAGGGTGCCCCTGCCCGAGAAAGCCTTGTCCGAGGGCTATGCCCGCCTGAGGTACAGGGACACGTCCCTGCTCATCTGGCAGCAGCAGCAGCAGAAACTGGAGTCAGCTCCCCCCAACACCTACCTGAGCCGCAGCAGGAGCATGTGGTACTCGCAGTACGGCAACGAAGCCATCCTGGTGCGGGACAAAAACAAGCTGGATGTCTCCAGGGACACGGGGCAGTCCAAGTTTTGTGCTATTATGTAATTCCCCGCAGGAATCCACACGTGGAGAGGAAGCAGAGCTGGGGGAGGTGGGTGTGCAGCAGCCTCTCACAGCCCTGCACAGGAAGCAGCGTTGCAGGAAGGCTGAAGTTTGATTGCTTCTGTTTGGTTTTGCTGTTTATAGACTCCCATTCTGCATGTCACTGAGTGTGTGCAGCAAACCCAGCCTGGCTGGGGAGATCTCAAGCCTGTTGCTGCCCAGCATCTTGGCAGGGGCCGTGCTGGACCATGTGTTGCTTCTAAGTGGCTCGTGTGCCCTGAGAAGCACCCGCTGGCACTTGGGCACCATCCCCAGCCACCCTTACTGGCCAGTCCTGGTACATTTCCAGAGCTCTGGGAATGCTGGTGGGACAGAGGCGAGCACAGATCTGTTCCCATCAGGGCTGTGGTTTTAAGAAGTTGATCTCCAAAACCATCTGGCCATTACTTGTTCTGTTTGCCCTGTCTGTATTTAATTCCTGCCCTGAAGTGGTCTCTTCCAGCCAGAGAATGGAGTGGTTTACTGTGGGAACAGGGGGAGAATGTGTTGAGAATTTAATCCAAGCCTTCAAAACACCTGGTAGGAAAGGTGTGCTGGAGTTCCATGCAAAGCCAAGGGCCCTCTCTCATCCCACAGGGTGGGATCATAGAAACAACAGGAGCTCTGGAGTCAGGGGAGCTGACTCCTTTCGGGCAGATCCCCCAGTGAAGCACCTGAAAGGGAGGGACAGGCCCAGGAAAGCAACAGCAAAAAAAACCCTGTAAATGCACACATGTCCTAAGGGACACGAGGAAACTCCTGCAGAGCACAGAGCCACTCCTGAGATGGGCTACAGAAGGAAAGAGGCCACTGGAGTTTGCTTTGCATTCAGGTTTTAATGCATGCAGTAGCTTGGAAGGGTTTAACTTCTAGTTCAGGTTGGATTGTAGGTTTGGTGCATGTATTTTAGAAGTTGTGTCTAGGATTGTTATGATTAACTGGAGGATTTTAGGAGGGAGAAGCACTGCCCTGCTTGGGCACAGAGGCTGCTGCTTTCAGGTTTAAGTTTCTGCTGAATCCTGACTTGCTCAAGGCAAGATCACCCTGAGAAACTCAGCCCAGCAAGCACCTGAATCTTTGTTAAAAACAGAACTCCCACTTCCAGGGCTGTGAATTATGTACCCAGGGTTCAGCATGAAAATTCTTCAGGGTTTTTCCCTTTCTGTCCTGCCTAGGCCATGTGTGCAACCCAGCAGTGCCTGGGCACAGGCTTAGCTCCAGGCAAATCAGCATTTGATGTCAGCTTCAGGATGGATTATTTACCTGCCTATTATTAGGCACAGTCATTACTTCTGTTCTATTTATCTAAAACCTCCTTTGCATTTTTTTCAAGCACTTTATTTTATTTATTTTTTTTTTTTTAATACAATGAAGAATCTCTTCCACCTCTCCCGTGTGGGTGAAATGCTACAACACACCTCGACCTTGCTGAACTCGATGTACTGAGCAGAACACACCTGTTCTAGAGTGAAATCACAGAGGTTTGGTGTACTCAGCCCTGCTCCATAGCACTGCAAACAACAGGCAGCTCGTTGTTTTTTTTAAAAGCACTATTTCTGCATGTGTTGGTGTTTGATACCTTGTGTGTGTGCGCGCTCATAGATTTGCACCTCGCTGCTTTGCAGACCTGTGCATTGCTCTGCACACAAATAACCCTCTTGCTTTTGTCAGGACTAGCTCTGGAGGAGAAACTATTCAGTGAATAAATGTTTTTGAAGCGAGTGCGAGCGTTCAATGAGATTCACAAAGCCAGCGAGGCTCGGCAAGGTGCCGGGGGAGCAGTGCCAGGGATGTGTGACCCACCTGGGCCTCCAGCTCTTGGCTGAGTGAACAGGAGATTATTTACTCAAACAGGCACGGGGCTGGGCCCAGAGCTCCCCTGGGATCTGCAGGTGGATTCACCTGGAGAAGCAGGAGAGGTGGGTTCCAGGCCAGCCCTGGGGAGCACGTGAACTCTGGGAGTTTAAGGAACAGCACATCCCCCAAAGCAGCTGTTCGTTTTCTTTTCTTATAGAAAAAGAAATCCAACACTTATTTTCTTTTTAATTTCAGTAAGGAAGATGCTTATTTTGGGTATAATCAGTCTCTTTTTGTTGACGTGGCTGGTAAACCAAAATTCAGTTATTTTGCAGAGTCTTAATTGGACTATACAAGACTAAACCCGTAAGAATGTGCATAAATTCTTCCAGGATGGATGCTGGATGTGACAGAGCAGGAAGAAGAGGATGAGTTGTCCTTCCATCTCTGTGAATGTGACTGTAGTTTTCCATTTCTGTGTGTCACTGGTCACAGCAGGGTTGCTGTGGCTGTTCTGTGAGCCGGTTGTGTGGTGGTGATGCACTTGTTTCAAACACTGTTGTAGCCTCTTTGATAAAGTGCATTAAAATGATTTGAATGCAGCTCGGTGAGTGGCTGTTTTTCCCCTGCATGGCCACGGCTCTGGCACAGGTGACAGCTTTTGGCACTCCCCTTTTGGGAGGGAGGAATCACCTCAGTTCCTGGTGGGGCTCCAAACCCACACCACTGCACTGGGAGCTGCAGGGGAGGCTCCTCCAGCTCCCCAAGGCCAGCAGCACTTTCAGGATGAGGAAAGCTCTGGCTGTCACACTGAATGAGGGAATTATTATGGAAAAGACCTCAGAGATTGTCACATCCAGCCTGTGCCTGATCCCCACTTTGTCACCAGCCCGGGGTGCCACATCTGGGCCTTCCCTGGGCACCTCCAGGGATGGGGACTCCAAACCTCCCTGGGCAGCCCCTGCCAAGCCTGAGCACCCTTTCCTCAAAGGAATTGCTCCTGCTCTCCAACCTGAACCTCCCCTGGATGCAGTTTGAGGCTGTTCCCTCTTGTCCTGGTAGGAGTTACCTGGCAGTGACCAAAGCCCACCTCACAACCCTGGTTTGGGCAGCTGGAGAGAGCAAGGAGATCTTCCCTGAGCCTCCTTTTCCTCCAGGCTGAGCCCTCTCAGCTGCTCCTCACAGGACAGACTTTCCAGAGCCTTCCCCAGCTCTGTTCCCTCCTCTGGACTCATTCCAGCCCCTCAATGTCCCTCTGGCAGCCCCAGCATTCAAGGCATGTGCAGTGAGAGTTGAACTTCAATTGTGTCCTGCGTGTCCTCAACCTCCTCCCAGCCTGAAGAAACAGCTCTGCTCTCTGCCCCCAGAAGTAACTCACCTGCAAATGCCACAGAAACATCCTCACCTCCCTCACAGGAGACTCTTTAGGGGACAGCTTGGACAAAGAGCCCACGGGAGTGGCACTGGCACCAGAGCAGAGTGGAACAGCTTTGCTGGAGCCTTGGACGGGCAGTGAGCAGGAACAGGGTTAGAGAAAGATTAACCCTGGGGCAGCCTGGCTGTGCTAACCCCACCTCACACAAAGAGCAAACAGCAAAACCAACCCCAGTCCTCTCTGATGACCAAAATAGATCCTGGCACCCACACAGCAATGCCAGGACTCTGCTGGCACTGGCACCAGCTGCTCCAGGCCCCCCTTTCCAAGCTGTGCCCTCCAGGTCACCCTGAGCCCACAGCAGGTGACCAAATCCCTCTGCTTCCTGCAGCTCCTGGTGCCTTCCAAGAAGCCAGCAGCAAACCTGGGTGAAGGCTCATCTCTTTTCAGCCCAACTTACCTCAATCGGGAGCAATTCCCACAGAATTTAAGACCCTGCAGACTACAGGATGCTGGGAAGAGTTCAAGCCCTTCCTTGGCTGCACTGGGACATGGAAACAGCTGTTTCCCTCACCAAAAAAAGGGATTTAAAACAGTTTTATTTCAGGTACTCAGCTGTGATTCAGACACCCCAGAGCTGTCCCATTCTGAGGGCAGTCAGCCCTTTGAGTGTGACATTCCCTAAAATAACTTCCAGATTATTCCAGGACTCGTGGCACCAGGATTCAAGCCCCTGATGTTTGGCTGCTGGCACTGCCCAGTCCACGTTTGAGTGCCACACCTGGAAAAGATGAGGAGAGGGGAAAATATGGGATCAAACTGCACACACCAAACAATTTTTCTTTTTATTATGAAAACAAAACGAATGCCCCAGGACCAGGGTCCGTGATTACCAGTAACATCAAAGATTACTTTCTAACTCTTTTTTTTTTTAATTCTGTTTTGTTTGAGGCCAGCAATTTGCAATAAACAAGCTAAACTACTTACATTGACTAATTTCTTTTCAATAACTGACATTTACAGGAATATACTAGAAATGGCACTAAAAAGTTTTAAGAAAAAGAGTTACGGTAAATTTGCATGCACATCATACAGAAAAGTAACAATTTCTTTTTTTCTTTTAAATATTAAAAAAACCCCAAAATAACAAAACAAAAAATACAACAACAAATCTTTCTGGATTGGTTATGCCAGTATCAGGGCTGTGTTCTAAGCGGCCTGTGTCAAATCCTAGCTGGTGGTTTAATTTCTTTTTTAAAAATGACATTTTAAAAAGATATGCAAATACCATTTTCTTTACAAAATGCAGCTCAAGCAAGATAACGCTGCTGTGTAGGGAATCCTAAATTTCTCTTTACTGATGCAGAGCCTGCCCACAGTTAGCCCTAGTGGTAACTCTCAGGGTTGAGAAGAGACTGAGAATTTAAAATCCAGTACTAAAATGGTTGTGGTTTGTCTTTGTCATGCCCCGATCCCTTCCCCTCAGCTCCAACCCCAGCTTTAAAAAAACATCATTCCTTCCAAAACAAGGAAAAAAAAATTAAGAACTGCTCTAAAAGTCTCCAAAGCAGAGAAAGAACTAGGTTAGCTAACTGCAGTCTGCTTCTAACACAGAGAAGGGGGAAGAGAGCTCAGGGGGAACTCAGCTCACAGAAATGATGTTTGTGTGTTTTTGGGGGTCACCACCCTGCCAGCAGTGACACAGCTCTGAAACATCACTCCCACGCTTACAAACCCTGGGGGTAGGCAAGGTTCAAACCACACCAGTACAAAAATTAAAATGATTTTGTTGTTTTTTTGTTGTGTAGGTGACACATTTGGTGTGCAGAGAGCTGAGAGACTCCTTCGGTCGCTGGGATGGGGAATCTCCCTCTGGTCCCACTGAGCCATGAGACAGGCTGAGTTTACAATCAGAGAAAAGGTTCACAAAGTTTTTAGAAAGGTGCAGTAATGCTGGTTGATTGAGAAAGGTCTGGTCAGATATTTTGTCAAAACAGGAATTAGTCCGAAAAAAGCAGTTTCAATAAAACTCTGTGTGTATGCATACATATGAAATCATACTGATTTCAGTGAAGTTTCCCCTGGAAAACAAAGTTAAACTTTGTTCATTCAAGAAAAATTCTACCATAAAAATTTTAATTTTTTTTTTCCTTTTTTTTTTTTTTTTTTTTTTTTTTTTTTTTATTCTTAAGTTTAAAAATGTCCTTCAAACGTTGTTGTGTTTGATCGTTTCCAAGTTATTTTGTGACATCTGGACTGACGTGTCATGCAATAAAAGCCAGTTAAATAAATGCTCTGTTGCTTCAGTTCCCAACTCATTCAGGACTGCTGTTACTTACTCTGGACTGGAAACATCTTTTCTTTCCTGGAGAAACTCAGGATGTACAAGAGGCACCCCCATGGACATGGTGGGGATAAAGAGCACTACAAACAAGCTGGGAATGGAAAAGTGTAAGGACAGCATTTGGAAGGGAGGAGTCACCAAATTCTTCCCTCAGTCATGCCAAAATGGATTTCTCCTTGCTCCATTTTGTTGGGAACACCTCACTTTCCGTGCAGAGTTTCCCAATAAGTGGAAGCCCAAGTTGCAGCTGGTGAATCAAAGATGTGCAGCAGATTCTTTTCGTTCTGTGGTGGCCTTGGCAGGTTGTTTTCCTGGAAAACCCCCAGGCTGGGATGATTTTCCAGCTCCAGCAGGGATCCTCCTCCAGCGCTGAGCCAGCCTCAGGGCACGCTTTTCCCATCACCTCACAGCTGGTTCTCAACCTCTGGCTCCAGCTTTCCCAACTAATTTAGGTGGGGCAGCCCCGTGGCTCCTTGAGGGATGTCTGTGTGTTCCAGGGGCTGTTCCTGATGTCAGAGGATGGTGCCAGAGCTCAAATTCCCAGGATTTTTTGTGGCAGTGATGCTGTCGCCTCCAGTTTGTCCTCCCCACAGCAGCCACCACCACAGCTCAGGGTCAAGCATGCAGGAAAAGGTCCCAGGAAGGGAAAACTGGGAGTTTGTTTATCCAAAAGCCGTGGCAGTGAATTGGTTGCAATTATTCCTTAAAATATTCCTTGGTTTTGGTCATTCAAGTCGCAGGCAACAGGAGAAACACAGGTGAAACCCAACCCCGTTAAAAAGAAACCCAAGCTCTTAATTAGGTGAATATTACATTTCCTCATAGTAAATTCTGAAAATATATTACCAGGGATCTGTCTAGGGGAAGGTTTTGTAAGGGCAGAACTTAAAAAAAATAATATCAGAACTGAACTCCATTGTTAATGGAAAAGAAAAATAATGAATTAAAAGCAGAACTCCACTGTTAATGGAAAAGAAAAATCATGATTCTGTGCTTCTGGGAGAGCACAGAAGGTGAATTTTAGGGCTACCCCACAGGGGAGAGGCAGTTTTAGGGGCTGGTGGTGGAGATGGAAAGGCAGAACTTTCTGTTAAATTCTGTGTATTTTTTTTTCTTTACAATAAAAAGAATTTACAATACAACTTCTGCCCCTCAGATTACAAATTTGATATAATTACAGAACTGATGTTTTCCTAAAATTGGATTAGAAAAGGATAAAACCCCCATTGTTCTACCAAAACAAAAAAAGAGGGGAGGAAAAAAGACCACTGAGAAAATAAAATTGTATTGAAGTATATGTCTCCAAAATCTGTACAAAACAGGAAAAAAGGGGTCTGGGGTGAAAAGAGGAGGAAAAAATGCTAAAAGTGAACACACCAAACATGACAGAGCACCAGACACACGAGAGACTGGACTGTAGCACCTGTAGGTAGAAAAGTCCAAGGTATATAAATAAAGTTGTGGATTTTTATTTGCTTTGTTGTTGTTTGTTTTTTAAATCTGGTTCAAATCTCGTTAAAAATCTTCCTGTCTGCTGGCCTGCAAAACCCCAGCTTTGCTTTTGTTAGGTTTTATTACATTTTAAACGACCAATGGTGTTTAATAAATAAAGTCATGGTATATACATGAAATTAGGGACACTGAAACCAGGGTGTATTACAGCAGCACAGGTGAAAACGTTAGGCTGGACTGAAAAAAATAGCAAGCTTTAAAAAAAAATTGCCTTTTTTTTTCTTCTCCCTCCCCTCTTTCTTCTTTTCATTGAGCTAAAACATTTCAGTGCCTGGAACTTGAACCCTGCCTGACACAGGAGGAGCATCTCCCCTTCCAGGAGCTCACTACCAGAATGATGAAGAGAAGGGAGAAAACCAAAGCAAACTCAAAAGCAAAAAGCCCAAACACACATAAAATCCCTCTCCACTTCCCCTGCCAGCTCAGCCTCAGCTGGAGCTCAAGTGCTGCTTTATTTTAAGCCCAGTCTGAGGTGTTTGTCATGGAGGAATTGCCCAAAATGTGCCCAGCAATGGGCACATGACTTGTCCTGGTCACCGCAGGGATCACTCCAGGCTCCAGCTGACAACTTCCAGCCAAAAAAAACTCCTGTCAATTCCATGACAACTTTCACAGAGAGCGTCCCATTTCCTGGGAATTATCTATTTCATGGTAAAAATAACATTCCCAAGAAACTTGAGTGAGTCCCTTGCTCCCTTCTTCCAAATGAATCCCCAGGAAAAGTGAAGCTTTTGAGTGGAGAACCAAGAAATGCAACCACTTCTATTGCTCGTGTGCTTAAAAGTTAAATTCATGCTTCAAGACCTTCCTGAACAGGTGCCTACGCCTCTACCAAGATTTAAAAAAAAGCATGTTAGCAATCCACAGTACATGAGAATTTTTTTGGATTTTTTTTTGTTTTTATGTAAAAAGATGATAGCATCTGACATTTTCATCACACTGTAGACTTGGAGATTAAGAATACTAGTGCTAATAACAAATACACCAACTAGTTCAAAAGCTAACATCTTTCAGATACAGTACCATTTTACAGAGATTTCTTTAAAAAAAGATGGTTTTTACCTTGTGTGAGCCAGGCAGGCTTATTAAAAGAGAATATTTGGGGAGAGGGAAGGGCTGAGAGGGAAATGTACTACAAACCTTGCAGAATTTTCTATTTATCTCCTGCTAAGAGCTCAAAGTTCTTCCATTTTCGACCAATTTTCTCCAGATAAATGTAAATTTTAGAGACTTTATGCAAAGGGAACTATTTGTCATAAAGTCTAGTCACACACACACACTCGAAGATCTTTGACCTATTAAAAGAGAACCCACTCCCTCCCCCCCACACAAAAAAAAAAAAAAAAAAAAAAAAAGAAAATACCTTTTGCAACACTGAGTTAAAAAATAAAATAAAAAAAAAACAAGTCAGAGAAAAGAGAGAGAGGTTAAAACCTGACCACCGTGAGCAGGGGGTGAGGAGGGGAGGGGGCTCTGCAGAGCAGGGGCGGGAGGGGGTGTCCGTTTGGGGGTTGTGTCCGTGTGTCCGCGCTCATTCCGAGTCGCTGCTGTCCGAGCTGGAGCCGCTGGAGCTGCTGCTCCCCGACTCGGAGGAGGAGCTGCTGCTGAGCCGGGAGGGGCCTCCGGAGGGAGTGGAGCCGGATTTCTCTGCGGGAACAAGCAGGGATGTGGTTACTAAACACGCAAGGGGTCACTGTGATATTTTACCGAAAATCTTCTGCTAGGATTTTTCCCCTCCTGAGGAGCTGGGAGCTCCGAGAAAGAATTGTAAACAATTACTATCTGCTGTGGAATGCAACAGGTGCATCTTCCATTGCTCCATGTGGATTGTTTTCCATTGATGACCAGTCACAGCCATCTGTGCCCAGGCTGTGAGCAGTCACAAGATTTTTGTTATGCATTCTATGCTATTGTTCTTTGTAGCCTTCTGATCTCTCTTGTCTCTCTGTTCTTTTAGTATAGTTTTCATACAGTATTTTAGTATAAGATAATAAATCAACCTCCTGTGTCCCCACACACGGAGTGTTCACCTCAACACACAAGGGGTGCCCTCAGCCCTGTGCCCAGCCTGACCCACGGCGTGGCAGCGCTCCTGCCCTGGGCTGGTGAAGGGTGCTGCCATCCCAAATTGTCCTCTTTGTGCTGGATAATCACTTTTGCACCTTTAAAGCTGGTTCTGAGGGTGAAGGAGGAGAGAAAAGCAGCGTGGAGTTTGTTTTCAGAAAATGCACACACTCCTCCACATTCCTGCTGCTGGACTGTGCTGTCTGCAGACAGACAGACACACAGACAGCAGGACAGAGCTCTCATTTGCTTTTAGTTAGTTTTTAGCTAGCTGAAGCAGAGAAGTTTCCTAAACTGTAGTTTTTCCTTAGACCTGTTTAAGCCTACTCTAAACTGAACACCCAAAAGAGCAGCTACAGCTCACACCTGTGGCCCACCAAGCCAAGCCTGAGCCACAGCATTTCCAACACCAAAAACACTGATAAGAGACTAAATCCAGCTGCAGCCCACAAAGAGACTTTCTGAATTTATAATCTCTTTTAAAGCAGCAAGAGTTTTATTGTTTAATAATGTTCTTTTTTTTTGTACAAGTAAATGCTCTGCCTATTAAATAGTTTTTTTCCACTTTTCTCCAAAGAAATATTTTCCTGAACCAGTTAAAAAAAAAAAAAAGCCACTTAAATCTACTTTTTAGAAGAACTCCTTCAAAGTTTTCTTCCAAATTTACCTGAAACCATGACAGCCACTTAGACTGCCAGTGACTGTGGAAGTTTGGGATGCACAGAGGAGCTCTGCTGTGGGGCAGTGTCACCTCTGAGCACAGAAAATCCCCTTGTGAAAGCTTTGTTTGCACCAGGGGAACCTTTTGGAGCATCCTGAGCTATGTGGGGGTTTGGGATTATTTTAACCCCATGTGTTAGAAGCTCTGTGGTGTGGGCTGCACACCAGGTTAACACAGGGAAGATCCTCCTCCCTCTGAAGGAGGAATGGCCTCTCAGACAGCTCCTATTTACCACCCAGCAGTTCCCAAAGCAGCCCCACAGCAGCTCAGTGGGAACCCCCTGAGGCTTCCAGTCACAGGGACAAACCCAAGGCAGAGGTTTTGTTCCTGTGACAAAGTCTGTTCACTTTTGGGGGGCTGTTTTCCCATAAAGCCAAAGCCATTACCTTTCTTTGCAGGCTTCTTGTTGTTGTTTAGCTGCCCACTGACGTCCTGTAACCGTTTTTCTAGTTCTTTCTTCTTTTCCTGAGCTAACTCTTCTTTTGACTTTGCTGCTTGCTTTTTGCCACTGGCAGCTGTGGGGGAGGAAGGCAGAGTTTCTGAAAGTGCAGGGATGCAGGGGGAAAGAGTGGACATCACTATTTTACAGGGCATGTACATCTGTGTGCACACTCTGCAGTGACACTGCCAACATCCAGTGCTCACACAGCAACTACACATCCCAGAGAGAAGACAACACCTGAAGTTGCCTTGCTCATCAAATCACCACCATCCTGTAACATGCAATTTTTTTAAGAGAGATCTTCTGGAAAGTATTTTAGAAGATAGAAATATCCATGTAATAACCTTGTCATTACAGGTTACTTACCAGCCAGTTATATGGTCAATAATTACAGATTTGTAATTACAGAATTGTTACATGGGTTTTCTGCCCTGTAAAATAAAGTGTCCCATTAAAGGTTGTCAGGAGTAAAGCATCTGCCATGAAAACTTCCGATCCCCTCACGCAAGAATCTACTGTGGTTTATGTTGCTCTAAATAGAAAACAAAACAAACAAAGGCAAATTAAAAACCAACTGAGGCAAAGGCTGGCAGACAACAGGAATGTAACTGCATCAGGATGGAAAGGGTGAGAAGGACCAGCAACACTCACACTGCCAAGGAAAGGAAATATTCCTCTGAAGGAGGAGTAATTGAACACAGGTGTTGGCCAGGATTGGAAGCACAAGACAGGAGCCAGATATTTTGCCTGATCCAGCAAGGAAATACCTACATTTCTGTGAGCTGCTTTAAAGCAGTGGTATAAAAAAAACCCAAAAAAAAACCAAAAAAAGAAAACTGGAAAGCAGAGTCCTAAGAGGGAACACTCAGCGCAGGAGACCAGCCAGGCTCAGGCATGCCAGGCTCACAGGGTGGATATCTGAGCTCTGGTTCCAAAATTGAAGGATGCTTCCAGTTCCTAAGAACTCTGGAAAATCCTTTCCTGAGCTAGGCCAACGGGGAAGGACTCAGGGGGAGAAAAAATAAAGCAAAAAGAAAGGTCAAAGTCTGTGCTTTGCTTAGGCCTTCCTGAAAACCCTGAGGAAGGAATGGAGATGCTCTGCAAGAGCAAGGAGTAGCTTTTGTGTCATAATCTTAAAAGCAAAACTCCCTTAACCAAGAGGGCCAAGAGCACTTCAGGTAAGTGATCCTACTGCTGTCCAGCTGGAGCTAAACTCTCCAGGGGCTGCAGGAACTCTCTTTGTTGGCAAGACACAAAGTCTGTCCCACACTGAAACACACACTCAGCAGCAGATTGACATTCACTCTCTGAACTGACAGAGGGTGAGGCCAATGTGGTGATCAGGACACACAGGAAGAGCAGTTTTGGGGTGAATACACAACTCAGACACACCCAGAATCCACAGATAACCAGGTAACCTTGTGCAAATCATTTATTGCCTTGGTGGTTTGGATCCCAACCATGTTTTTTGTTTCCTGCCTCATTAGATGCTAAACTATTCAGGATAAGAAACTGATCCTTCCAGATGTATGCATGTAACACCTGACACAATGAGACTGAAACCTTTACAGGGCCTTCCAGAGCCTGGGTAAGTAATAAAGGCATCCCACAGGTCTTGCAGAGGAACACATTGGCTCTCCAGGTCTCTGCAGCAGGACACCATGGGAAGAAAGAACAGAGAAAAACAGGAAGTTTCTGTACATTTCCTTGGGAGAAAAGAATCTCTAAAAACTCCTGGCACCACATACCCAACAGGTGGATAAGAGAATCTCAACACAGATGCCCTGACTCCACAGCTGAGCCCAAGAGCTGCTGGGGGGAGGTTAACTTACAAAATGGTTTCCTTTGTTTTTTCTGTAAACAAGATTTCACGTATCTCTCCAGTTCTCGTAACGTTGTGGGCTTCAAAGTTTCAAAATCTATTTCAATCTCGTCGGGATTGGAGTCTCTGAGGGAAGGTTCCCTGGACTGGATGATGTGAACCACCCTGCCCAGCTTCTCCCCGGGCAGGCGGTTGATGTCCAGGCTGAGCTGTCGCTTCTCATCATAGGTCATGGGCAGCCCTTCCTCCTCCTCATCCGAGTCGTAGGTTGCAGATGCCTGTTTGCCTCCTTTCTTGGGCTGCCTGGGGAGGTTGTCAAGCATGAAAACATTCATGGGGACACAGCAATGAAATTTTTTTTCTTCCCCTGACTCCCTCGTAACAAACATCCCCGTGCTCTTGGCTTTGAAGCTCTCGTCAGATGGCTGGAACAGCAGCACAAGTGCTGAAAAAGTTCAGCAGCCTGAGATCAGCTGTTGTGCTCCTATTATATTTTAGCCCTGTGAAGTGTGACAATGAGCCCAAGTAGCAGCAGGGGGGCAGCCATGAAATGGGCACGTTCTTGGTGGCTGCATAAAAGGCGACCCCCAAAACCTTATCTGAGAGCAATCAGGCAGGGATTCAAAGAGCTGGACAGTGAAAACACACTGGTTCCACTGCCAGCTCCACGTTAAAGACTCCCTGGAGTTGTCTGGGAATGGGAACAATATTCAGCAGCAAATTAACAACTACTGAGCTTCCCCAGGAATTAAGGACAGAGCTGGAAGCTCTTGGCTCGCCCCTCAAGGCACCTTGGCTCTCACCTGTTAGCTGTGGTTGTGCTGTTCGCTTTCTTAGCTGGGGCTTTCTTCTGTTGGGCTTGTTTTGGTGGTTGAGCCACCTTGGGTTTCTTCTCCTCCTCAGCTTTGACTTTGTGCTTTTCTTTTTCCTTCTCTTTATCTTTCTTTTTCTTCTCTTTCTCCTTCTTCTCTTTTTTTTTCTTTGGTTTGTTCACTGGCGCTTGGGACAGTGCAGCCAGCTGCTCATGGACGGCTTTC
The DNA here is from genome assembly GCF_017590055.1 of Onychostruthus taczanowskii. Lineage (NCBI taxonomy): Eukaryota > Metazoa > Chordata > Aves > Passeriformes > Passeridae > Onychostruthus > Onychostruthus taczanowskii. The sequence goes on from NW_024499796.1 coordinate 7,719,907, forward strand.
AGCTGAGGAGGAGACGGGAAAAACCATCAAGGCAAGGTAACTGCTGCCTCCACAAACCCTTCCCTCTACATCCCAAGGTGCAAATATATCCTAAAGCCAAAACTCAAGCAGTTCATACTCTGGGATCCCAGAAGGAAGGAGAGAGCATCAGCACTGAGAAAAACCACCTTGAAGAAAATTACCGTTACATCCAACATGCACTGAGTGCACAGCTGAATGCTTTACCCATTAGCCTGTGAATGCTCCCCTGCACGCCAGCCTAGGTGGGATTTTTCAGGACACAATTCCTGCTGCTGTGCTCTGTCTAATGCACAGACACACAGCTGGGATGGTGCAGTACCTGCTCCTGGAGCTCGGCCAGCCGAGTCGCCCGCTCCTCCTCGGAGTCGGAGCTGTCGGAGTCTGAGGAGCTCTCCTCGCTGCTGTGGCTGCTCTCTGTGCTTTTGCTCACCACTGGGGCTGTTGGGGGAGGTGGAGGGGGGGCCTCTGCAGGCTCATCTGGCATTTTTGCAAACCTCATCTCAAAGACATCCTGCAAAAAGGAGGAAAATTGGTGACCAAAGGAGCCTCGGCCACACACAGCTCACTCTGGTCTCTTAAATACATCAGGGGCAGGATCTTTGTGCACTACATGTAAATAATAATATACAGAATATGGTTGCCCATCTGGAAAGCCCAAGAAAATCCCCCAATTACTTTAAACCCAAGGATTGTTATATTTTGGGAGCCAAACATGGCACTGGGCCCATGCCATGTGAAGAGTACAGCAGTCCTGCAGAGAGCACGAGGCTCTTTCCAAGGGCTGGAGGAATCTCCCTTGTTGGTGCCAAGAGCAGATCCACACCTGGATCTCACCTTGTACCTGAACTAAAAACACTCTGGAAGATGCATTTGCCAACACCTTTACCTGGAGCTTCCTGGCCATGGCCACCACCTCGTGGTCTGGAGGATTGTACTTGTAACAATTAGAGAACATTAACCGAATATCTGCTGCAAAACCTTGTGCATCCTGGTATTCCCGACTGTCCATTTTTTTCTGCAAATAAACAAGCCAAAGGGGAAAGAAAAAAGAAAAGCCATAAGCAAAAGGCATTTGTAGCAACTGCATGGAGGACACATGAACCTCAGAAGAGCCTCCAAAATCCCATCTAAGAAAATGGAAGTTTAATTTGGATTATTGGCTCCTAAATAACATTCAGTTTCTGCTTTATAAAACAAGCAAACAAACATCAGGCAACCAAAGAAGTTGATATCTCATAGCAGTTTAAACACTAAGATTCTAATTTGCCTTGTTTTCTACCATTTAAGAGAATGGAAGTTTGATTTGGGTTATTGGTTCCTAAATAACATTCAGAGTTTCTGCTTTATAAAACAAGCAAACAAACATCAGGCAACCAAAGAAGTTGATATCTCATAGCAGTTTAAACACTAAGATTCTAATTTGCCTTGTTTTCTAAGCAGTAGAATATAAATCTGTCAGGATCCACATTCTACCAGAAAACATTTAGAAATCATTAGAAAAATCATTTAGAAAAATGGATCAGGAACTAATACAAACAAGGATCATGGATGGAAAGGGCAAGAGTCAACAAGCAGGTTACAATTACAGGAGTACCTGAAGTGTGTATTTCTACATATGCTTGGATATATTTGCCTTGTAAATCTGAAAGGGCAGAAAAGATCAAGAAAATCTAACTCTGACTTCCTGCTAGCAGAGGGCAGGAGGTTTGCTCTGCAGTTCCTACAGCAAAATAGGCATTTACAGTTAAACTACAACTCCCACTCTTAATTTAAAAGTCCAACTGATAGAAATGGATACAGGCTTCACCTTTTATGAACCTACTCATGTCATTTCCTAGAGCAGTGAGGATAAATGTCAAATATTTGTACCTTGTTCCTTTCTCTTATTTTTCAGCTCTCACTTCCAGCCATTTCTCTTGCTGTTTGGGACTCAATGACTTGGGTTTAGAGAGCAGTTTATAGCATTCCTAGCACTTAATTGATTTTATGCATATATTACTACTACGTATAAAACCTTAGCTCCAATTACTCCTGCTGAAAGGAACCAGAAGCTAACACTAGGTTTCATTTGCATTTAAAAGACCTGGGTTTAAAGAAATTCTCTGTTTGCCAAGTGCTTACAGGCTTTCCTTTTGTATGTCTTGGGCACCTGTGTGCCCAGAGAAGGGAAGGGTTGACTGGCAGACAGGCTGGGGACGTGATGGGGACAGACATCCCCATCCCAACGGCAAGCAGGGATGCTCGGGGTCTGTCACCCACCCCTAACACAAGCAAAATTCCCATTTTTCACAGAACTACAGAAATTTCACAGCTGTGATAGACCTTCTGACTGTCTTGAAACACTGCAATGACTCCTGGAGCTGTTTTTGTTGTGAAAAGGGCAGAATTTCACCTCCAGAGATTCAGCTTCTGAGGGACCTGGTGCAGGGTGGTGACATCCCTGCTGCAGCCAGACATCTGTCAAACTTTTGTCAGGAGACCTCATTTTCCTGGTGAATAAACCAAGAGACAGCCTGGAAGGCACAGCACAAAAGCAGAAAGGGAAATAGGTTTGTGGTGCTCCTGTCTGAAAAGCCTCTCAGGCCAATTCCAAAGCAAAACATATGTTCAAACCAAAGGGCCCATTTATTTTAAAATACATCTGACTGCATGAAAGGCCTTTTTATATTTGTTTGGCATACTCAGGGCCTGATTATTGCCTATGAAATACATTCCAGTGTCTGAGGCTTTGCTTTTCATCCAAACTCAACAGTTTTCTAGCCCTACAATTTTTAATCTGTGGATTTTTGTTTTGTTTTCTTGTAAAGAATAATTAGCTTAACAAAAGAAAGAAAAGCACTTTGAATTGGTGGGCTGGAATATCTTGTTATAAATACACTTGGAGATATCCAGCTGCTTACAAAAAAAAAAAAAAAAGTCATTACATTTACAACTGGAAATCAGGAATCAGGCAGGGCAGCTCACTCATCCTCTGTCCCACAGACAGCAATCTCATTTTCCCCCTCAATCAATTGTTTAAATCATCTTTTCATAAATTTGTTTCTTCATGTCTAACGTGTCCCTTGCTCTAAGTCTTGTCCTGCCCACAGAGGACACAAAGAATGTCTGCTCACTTTCAAGACTCTGAACTCAGCTGCTCTGAAACTGCAGAAGTTCACTGCAGGAAAATTAAGAGGTGAGCAGAGTTACATCCCTGGAGGAAGCGCTTTATTCCAAAAGTAAACACCTTGTGGAAATCCTCCTGCACAGCAAGGCTTGTTGCTTGTTCACCTCTGAGTAAAGCAAAGGCAGAGACATCCATGTCACTGCTGGCACCTGGCAGCCAAGGATGGAGCAGAAGAGGTGCTCCAGGCCCCCAGCCCCACAGAGGGGGACAGGGATGTTCTGCAATGGTCCCTGCCTGCCTGGGGACAGGGCAGAGCAGCTCCTGCCTCAGTGCCTCCCACTCCTCACAGGGAACTACAGCTGCTGCCTCTCTCTCCTCACACTTCCACCCTTTCCTACTCCAAGCAGTTCTGCCCTTTCCTTCTTTGATAAAGGGAGTTGAGGTGGAGGTGAGCTCACAGATCCTGTCCTTCAGCTGTTCCCATTCTCAGTCTGAGCTCCAGCACAAAATTCCAGCACATCCCTCTGCTCCTGGCTGCAGCAAGCTCAGCTACAGCCCCTGCATCTCACCTGCCCCTGGCACAGTCACAACAGCCAGCCAACCTGCCTCCTCCACCACACACAGAGAAAACAGCCTCCAAATCCTCCTGCAGACACCTCTGCCAGGGCAAAAAAATGCTCCTGGACATGAAGGATAGCCTCTGGGGGAAATCAGACCTAACACAGCCACAGAAATAAGAGACAAGATGTGTTACAGCTGCAGCAATGCTTGTGTTTTGCTTTCTCACATAATTCCTCCCAGGTTAGTTTGGAGGCCCTTAGTTGGGCTGCTTTATCACAGCCACTGTCACTTGGGCAGAATTAAATCTAAAAACCTTTCAGAGCCACAGTGGAAGTCTCTGACACTGGAAAATGACACTGCCTGCAAATGGCAGGTTTCTGTTCCACACAGTGAACATATTATGAGCTGCATCTCTGAGAAGTCACACGATGATTTGCAGGCCAAGAGCAATGACAATAAAACACTCCATAAAAAACCAATACCAGACAGCACTTCAAACAACTTAATTAAGAAAAATACTACCGTGTGGAATGAGAAGCCCAGAGTCTGTAGGTGTAAAAGACTCCACTGGGTTTGCCATCAGCCTGTCTCCAATTTTCTACCCTACACTAGTCAGGTGCAGAGGGAGGATATCACCTGCACTTACCAGAAAGGGGCAGAGGTGTACAATTTTAACAGAATGAAGTCAGGACCTTAAAGAGATTTAAGCATGAAGGAATCACCAACCCAAGGAATCACAACTTTGCACTTAGATTTTTCAGAACACAGCACAATAACCTCTTGCAATAAGAAATCACCTAAGCACACGTGGAAGTATTTGAGAGAGCCAGGATTTCACCCTGTCCATCTCTAATCTTCCTGCAGTGACCTGGGGCTTCAACTAGCAGGGTGCAGATATGTCTGGAGACCCAGAGCAGCCCTAGGATGGATGCATGGCACATCAGAGTGTGCCATGCTGCTCCTGGGTACCACACAGGATCTGCCAAGGAATATGACAGGAATCACAACCACAGCTGCCCTTCTGTCACCTGGGCATTCAGACAACCCCAGGCACTGGCTCAGCTGGCACTAAAACCCTTCTGGCAATGCCAGTGAAAGCCAGTAACAACATCTTCACCTCCTGCACGTGGAAGTCTCCCCTCCATCAACACAGAATCCAGTGCCTGGCTCACAAGAAGATGGGAACTATAAAGACATGTCTTTGCTTCATGGAGGGATTCAGAAAACCTCCAAACCTCCTGGGAAAAACAAGAATATTGGACCATACTAAGCTAAACTCTTGAGGAGCCAAGCATGAACCACAAAAGCAGCACATATCTCCCTGAGCACCATCACATTCCAGTTGGAGTTGCTCAGTGTAAGCCTATCTGCCACCACCAAGTAGGCAGGCAGCAGCTTCTGGAAATGGGATACCATCAATTGAATCCTATGAAATAAAGCACCTCCTCTTCTCAGAGTGCAACACAATCCTCAGAACACCAGCTAAATACCTGGACTATCCACAAAGAGGAGAGGATACCATTGTACTTTGCTTTGTGTACATCATCTTTGCTTTGTGTACATTCTGCTTTGCAGGGCAGAAAAAAAAGCTGTCCCAGGTTATGGCAAAAAAGGGAGCGGGGATGGAAACAAAATATAAAAATACAATATGAAAATATCCAGCTGGTATCCAAACAGATTGTTTCCACCCTTTCCCCTTCCCCCTCCCACAAAGGAGCCAGTCCTCTGCAACCAGAGGGACCCCCTGCAAAAAGAGGTGGTAAATGAGGACGTACTTTCACAGTACTGAGATCCATGGGGTGTTTGATAATATCGTGATAGTCATGTAATTCCAAGGCCTCTGCATCCACGGGCTTGTAAAATGGCCATGCATAGGCTGCGTGCTTCTTGGAGAGCATCTCCTTGAGGATGCTGTCACAGTACTTGAGGTGCTCAGAGAGTTTGCCCTTCTTCCCTGCGTGCTGAGGGACCTCTCCATCCTCCAGGTCCTTCTTTGGTGGCTTGATGGGGCGGCCGCCGCTCTCCCTGCGCGCGATGATTTTGGCCTGTTTGGGGTCCGACAGCGGCGTGGGGGACTCGCTCCTGCTCGCCGTGATGGCAGACGTGGTGGGCGTGGTGGTGTCTGCTTTCCGCTTCACTCCCTTTTTCTGAAACAGCACAGGGACAGGCTCCATGAGGACACGCCCTGTAGAAACCCTAGCACAGCTCGTCCTTAGTTTTGCCTGTTCCTCTGACAGAAAGAAAACCTCAAATTATTTCACTGGGATAAATGGGATTTGTGACTAGAGGCTCCTACACTGCACGTCACCTGAGCCACAGGAACCAGCCATTTGCACAGCTCCAACCCAAGCCCAACCATGCTCTGAAATGTGTTATTTCCCTGAGAGGGAAGCCAGGACTCTTACCTGGTGTTTGCCAAGGGAAAGGAGGGCACGCAGTCGATTACTGCAGCTCAGCTGATGCATGGGGACTGAGCAAGTGTCAGTAACTTAAGCACATGTCTGAGTCCCCAGTGGCAGGATCAGGCTCTAAGTTCTGAACCAAAGCATATTAATCACCAAAGACCCAGGAGCCCTCACTCCCCTGCATTTAGTGGGTGTGCTAAGGTAGATTTTGCCTTAAGCAAATAAACCCTCTCACATAAATTCAAGCTGGGACTGCCCAGTCAGCTCTCTCGTGCTCCTATCAAGGATTTATTTCTCTGGAGAGGAAGATAGGGAGGAAGAAGTTCCTCAGAGAAATCTAAGGGAAATCTTAAGTAAATCCCAAGCAGAATTAATTTTGCAGTGTGTATTTGGCAAACTCACTTCTGGGTTCATCCTTGAGTTTTAAAATGAAATTGATTCTCAGAAGCAAGTTATTTGGATAGAAACTGAAATGTGAGACAGGTTTCTGAGGAGGACTTGCAGCTTAGCTGCAAGATCTAACTTACAATTTCTCTAGTAATTCCCAAACTGTTGGGTTAAACAACAAAACAATTCTGCTGGTCCAAGCAACCTCACAACCAAAATTGTGGCAGGTAATTCCACAGTTTAGATAAAAAGACCCCCAGCTTTCTCTGAGCTATGCTTTCATCATTTTTAAAGCAATTCACAGCTTGCTAAGAAAATTTCAATTATTTAGGTAATGTCTTCATTTACCCATAAATTAACATAATAAATAGCAAAACACCAGTGACAACTCCCAAAAGATTACTCAGTAAGGAAGACAGAACTAATGCACCCAAAACCTGCAGGCAACATCAGTCTCCTCCAACTGGAGTGACAGGCTTGTCTTGAACTGGCTGAAAGCAGAGAGGAACATTCCCAATGCTGGAGCCTGCAAACCTTAAAGGAACAGCCCCAGTAAAATCAGGAGCTCAGTTAAGAGTGGGAAGAGATGCTTTGGGCTGCAAACCTTAAATGAACAGCCCCAGTAAAATCAGGAGCTCAGTCAAAATGGTAAGAGATGCTTTGGGCTGCAAACCTTAAAGGAACAGCCCCAGTAAAATCAGGAGCTCAGTCAAAATGGTAAGAGATGCTTTGGGCTGCAAACCTTAGAGGAACAGCCCCATAAAATGAGGAGCTCAATTACAGAGGGAAGAGATGCTTTGGGCTGCAAGCCTAAAATGAACAGCCCCAGTAAAATCAGGAGCTCAAAGTGGGAAGAGATGCTTTGGGCTGCAAACCTTAAAGGAACAACCCCAGTAAAATCAGGAGCTCAGTCAAAATGGTAAGAGATGCTTTGGGCTGCAAACCTTAAAGGAACAACCCCAGTAAAATCAGGAGCTCAGTTACAGAGGGAAGAGATGCTTTCAGCTATTTGGTGTAAAATGGGGAGAATTCCAAGAGCCCTGGAGCAGCAGCACAGGGGAAGGCTGTGAAAGGAGAGGCTGGAGCAAGCACAGGTGCCATCCCCTGTGAAAAGCAGCAGAACCACTCTCAACCCTCTCCAACTCAACACCCAGCGACCAAAGCAGCGATCCAGCAGCGAGGGGTCCAGTGCAGCCCCTCTCCTGCAGACGAGCTGCCCGCATTTACCTTGACGACCGGCGGCGTGGGAGGCACCACGGGCATGATCGGAGCGGCGGGCGGGGGCGGGACGGCGGCGGCAGGGGCGGCGACAGGCGGGACATTGGCGGTGATGGTTGGCACGGGGGTGGCAGCGATGACGGGCGTCTGAGACACGGCTGGAGGGACGTTCTGGAACGGGGCCGGCGGGGACACGGAAGACACGGCCACGGCTTGCTGCGCTCCTTTCAAACGAGAGGGGAAAGGCGCTGGTGGTTACGGCTGGGAGGGTACTGGGAGCAGAGAATTGGCACAGGGATACCCAGGGAGGGCACAAAGTGGGATTTGCTCGGTGCTGTTATAGCCAGGGTACAATAAAAGTGAGGAATCTCTGATCTAAGTGCTTGTAGCATGGGTTTAGGTCAGCCACACGCAAAATAATTGCAGCTTTTCATATGGAGTGTTGCTCTGGAATGCTTTCACCCCTTGGATGCTCCCAGAGCTGCACTGAGCTCAGCAGAAGAGCAGGAGATGGAACAGTGGGAGGTGTTCACACCATACAAATGGCAACCACCACTGCCCTGAGCCACCTGAGCACCCAGGAGGCCAAAACACTTCAGATTTGCCACAAAGTGCACAGGGTGGGATTCTTGGGGTTGTGCAGGGACAGGAGTTGGGCTCAGTGATTCCTGTGGGGCCCTTCCAAGTCCATATTTTATGATTCTCAGTAGAGCCTAAGCCTCCTGATGTCTCAATGTCTCTGATGCTACACCTGCACTGCTAAAAACCTGCCTGCTGGTGTGACATAAAGGGGGACAAACCTACTACCTAACAACCCCCTCCTGTATTTTATCAAAGGATGTTGAAAAGATACATCATCATTAATGTCTCTGAGCTTGGATAGATTTATAGCTCCATTTAGCACCTGAAATGTGGGAAAACAGAGGAACAATTGACTTTCCCAGAGCAACAATTAGACCTTGTTTAGAGAAAAAAAAAAATTACTCTCATCATTTAACTCAGCCCACACAAGGTCCTTTATGAACTGCTTTATTATGCTTGGACATTTTAGTCCTAAATCCATTTAAAGTCAATTCTAGGTAAGCTGAACTAAACTTAATTTCCACTGATATGCAATGGTGTACATGGCCTTTTGCAATGGCTTAATAAATCCTTTAATTTTATCATGTTGCAACCATGTGTGCAAAAGGAAAATATACAGGGTTTAGGGAATTAGCAACATTTGAGTCCAAGTCTCTGCTGTGCCAGATTTCTGCCAGGACCCAGGGTGAGCTGTGTAAACCCTAATCTGTAAAGACTTTCTATGCCATCCTCTGGCACTGGCAGCAGACTGGCATTTCTGACTACTTTGGCTTTTTCTTTGCATAGAGAAGCAACAGCACTGCCCTCCCTCCCTGAAGTGGTGCCTGGATGGGCAAATCACAGATGGCAAGATTGGTGTTGACAAAAGCAGGGTGGCCTTGAGACACACGAGCCCTGAAACCCTGAGTGAGCTTCTCCCAGACACCTCCCACCTTCCTCCCCACTGCTTTAGCTGTGAGACCACGCTCTCCCTTCCCAGCCTCTTCACCATCTGCAAAGTCCAGCAGCTCAGGAGGTGGGTCAGGCCTTGGGAACAGCTCCCACCATCCCCTGGCCCCACGTGGATCCCTACCTGCGCTCTGTGTGCCCGCTGAGGGCTTGCGACCTTTGCCTTTAGGAACTGGGGGTAGCAATTCCACCTCCTCCTGAGGCATCTGGGCAACCTTCTGCAGAAATATCTTCTCCAGGGCTTGGGCCATGAGGACAATGTCATCTGTGGGCTGCACAAAGAAGAATATGAGCCTTTGTTGTTTCGTTCACGTATCTGAAGCAGTGAGCTTGAAGACCAGGCTTAGAAAACACTGAGGCCCTTCAAATAAATTATGGTATTCAAACGCTGACAATAAACAGATTAGCTCTTCTCCCTCCTTGCTTGCCACTCTCCTGCTCTTCTGTTCTGCTCTAGCATGCAATAATTACAGCCCCTAAGTGTGCTGCATCCAGAGAATTATCAGGAGTTCAGAAGGAGCCTGATAAACCAGTATCCAGTGCAGCAGTGTGGAAGCAGCAAACTGGAACGGATGAGCTGTCCTTCCCTGCTTGCCAGCAGGTTCAAGGGAAGAGGCTAAACACACATTCTGTGGCTCAAACTAATTAATTTGTTTATTTCAGCTGTTCTCCAGTCTGGGTCTATGATGACGAATGACTGGAGAAAACAGAACACAAAGAATTTTAACAATCTAACAAAACAGCAAACAAGCCAAGCCCAAAATAATAATAATAATAAGCAATCTAAATGTGTGTAAGTATGAACATATTTATGCAGAGTCAAAGAACAGAGTTATGATTCTTGAACTCCTTTCTGCTGCTAACAGATACTATTTAGTGCCAGACAGTCTAACACACAGCATTAAAGCACCTCAAAACACCTGCAGAGCACTGCATTAAGTGCAGCTCATCCCAGAAAACTCCTAACTGGCAATAAAAGGAGTAAAAACTTGCTGCATAACCCCAAAACAGAAATCTACCTACAATTAAAAGGCATATTTGCCATTGTAACTAGTCTGGGGGAAGAAAGAGGCAGCACAAAGACAGCTTTGTGCATTTCAAGTAATGTGGTTGCAATTAGTGGCATTTGAAATCCCTGCAAGGAGGGCCCAGAACCGGCCCTGCTCAAAACCTGCACTGTAACAGGGGTAGGTGGGTGTTTTCTAAAGGCTTTTCTGGGCTTTTTTACCTTGTTATAAATGTAACAGTTTGTAAACATGGTGTTGAAATCCTGCATACATTCACTGGCACTCCAGTAATAGTTGTGTTCCAGGCGCTTCTTGATCGTCCCCATGTCCATGGGGTTTTTTATTATTTTGTGATAATCCTGTTGGAAAAACACAGAAGATGTTACATCTTCTGATTCAGTTTTGTTCACATCCCTGCTTTCTCCTCATCCCCCCACCCCCCTAAAAAACACACCCCTAAATTTTGTGGAAATTGTAAATGTAAATATATATTCATTTATTTTCTAATTTGTATCTTTTTAGTCTTACCATTATTATGAACTTGACTCCAAAACACACAACCTCCAGTCTGGGAATCAGCATTTCTGCCTCCCTTTTTAAAAGGCTGCCTCTGGCACTCACAGAAGTTTATCAGGGCTAGCTAAAACAGTGCTCAAAGTTTCAGTCTCTAATTTTAAGAGCATTCTGGCCTTTAAAAGGTTTCCACCTGTTAACCCAGTTTCTCCCCGGGCTGGTCTGGAGCACCTGCAGAGGCTGTGATTAGCCTGGGGACGCTGCAGGGCTGTGCAGTGTCATTTCTTGTTCTGGATTAGAACACCAAAGCCTCTCTTGCTGCACACGAAGCCACTGGCTGAGCCCAACACCATTCCAGGTGTTGATATTTCCCCTCTAAGCAACCCCAAAACTGACCTGACCAACACAAAGTTTTCTAGGCTGAGAAGACGACAGAAACGTACCGGCAAATTCAGCTTAATTGCATCAACAGGCTGGTAGAAAGGCCAAGCAAACTGATGCTTCCACAAGGTCTTCACCACAACATTTTGCATATATTGCAGCTGGTTGGTCTTTCGGCCAGGTTTGTTGGGATTTGTCACCTCTGGAGGCGGCGGATTCACGGGGCCCTGAGGAGCCTGGATCGCTGAGGCGACCGCCGACATCTTCCTGCTCGGGCTCTCACTCGCTGTCACTGCGGCAGCAACGGGGAGATTTTCTTTCTTCCTTTATGCTCCCTGAACGGGACTGACATCCCATTTCCAGGGTGCAACCATACAACCTAGAGCAAACTAGACAGAGAGAGAGGGAAGGGTGTAAGTACAGATTTTTGAAGCAGGCGGGTTGAGACACTTCTTCTGTAGACAGTATTTAAACTCAGGCTCTTTACCCCATTGACTTTGTTCTGGAACACAATTTATCTTGGAGATGGGAACAGTTCAAGACCCAAGAGACAGTGGAACAGCAGTTCCCAAATTCAAAGCCTGCAGAGACACAGCAAGCTTCATGGGACTAATTCTTGCTTCAGCTGGCTCAGAGAGCATCTTCATGTCAAGAAAACACTCAGGGCAACCTAAGAATGCAGTCAGGGAATACAGGATGCAATGCAGACTCCATGAATGCACTGATGCAAGCTGCTAAATCCATAGCTTCCAGCTCCATGTAAACTGAACTGCAGTGTCTCTAGACCCGTGCTGCCTGGCCCCCAGGCAGCTCACAGGGCTCTGCTCTGGTGCAAGGGGTAGTCTGAAATCCCGTAATGAAGAGCAGATGACAGCAGGCAGAGGACCTCAGCCCAGGGAAATGAAAGAAGAGGCAGAGTGAGATGCTGTGAACTGCTGAGAGTGAAAGGTGTCACCAGAAACAGCCCAACTTGAAGTGGTCTGCACTTTGAATCTCATAAATGTCTTATTATGCCTCTTAATGCATGCACCTGACTGGTTTTGACCCCAGTTTTATATTAAAGTTTCGAGATCCAGGCTCAAATAATAACTGGTGTTACACTGATATCCCGTGACCTGGCTCAGACAGTGCTGTCATGTTCTCTCTCAAAGACACATTTGAAATAGAGGAGAATACATAAATTGCATTATTGTATTCTGCTTTTCCCTCTGCAAACTGCAGAGGTAAAAATAGCCCAGTATCACTGTGCCTTGTGTAGCATATGGTAAACAGCTTTGCTATGTCATCTTCCATAAACATTGGATATTTCAGCTCACATCAGGACTGCAGCTACACTTCTCATGGCAAACAGAACACAATCACTTTCTAGAGGCAAATTATTTCAAATATGTTTAGAAAGCCATACAAATACTCTGACATACACTTCTTGGTTGAACAGAGAAACGTGAGCAGGGACAGAAGCTGCAGCAACACAGGAAGGAAAAAGCAGGGAGACATCCTAGGAAAAACCCAAAAACCTCTGCTTTAATACAGCCCTAATCATCTCAACTGAGTATCTGGACTAAATATAGAACATCAACTTACCCTGTGAGCTGCTGATTAGATGAAGGCAAAAAGTAAACACATACCTAACTCGGGGAAATTTTACCAAAATAGCTGTGTACAAACAAACAGCTCTGCAGCAAAGAGGGAGGAAACTGCTAAAAATCTAAACCAAACCCCTGTGTGAATACATGTGATTATTTGTGCAGGAAACAAAGTCCAGTTCTCATGCTGCCACCATTTGTTCAACACCCACTATATTCCAAGGATGGAGAAAAATGCCAGGAGGACTCTCTTGTACCATGGATTTAGGTATAGCTCCAGAAATCAGGCTTCTGGTCCCTGTTTTTTGATAACTCAGGAGCCCAGCTTAGTTCCATAAGGACTGGTTTCTCATGTGCTCATGCTGCTGGTGACAGGCAGGGTGATCACCAAGCAGCCAGAAGGGATGCTGGCATCCCCTGGACAAGGAATTTCATAACTAGAGTGTTACTTGGGATTTCAGATTTGGAAGAAACTGGGGAAGGATTTTCTCCCAGTGTTCCATTAAGTCAAAGCAGCATCAGAAATATTGCAAAATTCAATCTTCAGACCGAGGGGGGTAAATAGACAAAGAATTAAAAACAACAACAAAAAAAAGATAATTAGGAAGTTTCACTCAGTGTCCTTCTGGGGAGCTCCCTGCATGGATTCAGGTTTCTGAGCAACATCCATCATCCCAGAGAATGCAAGGCTGGCTGCAGGTCCCTGGTGACCACCACTGAAGCATTTTGTTTGCTGTCTTCTTGATTAACAAACTGAATCCAGTGCAAGGATTGAGGGGAAATAAAACACCCACAGAGAGCAATTCCTACTGCTAGAGAGCATTTGGGTCACAAGTTTGAAACTATGCAGTGTAACTTAAGTCTTCCCTTTAAATAACCTGAGGCTAAATATGATTCTTTTTTCATTTCAATTTCTTCATGTCCTACCTCTCAAACTCCAATTTGATAAGGATTTTTAATTAATTTGTGTTAAATCCCAGAACTGTAATTCAACAAACCACAGATCCATAGCTCGTACTTCTCTCAGACATTTTCTCCCTGACCTTAGCCAAGGCTTTCAGTATCTTCACCCCACAGCTCCTCATCTGTGCCATGGAGATAGTGGGAACTCCTTTCTGTCCCCACCCAGCAGAGAAAGCTCTCTGGGACAGGCACTGCCTCCCCACAGGGCCATTTTGATCCTCAAGCTTAAACAAGGCTTGTGCAGTCCACATAAAAGGATGGAACAGTCATCAGTGACACAACTCAGAAAGGATTTTAATTAAGAACATTACCAAAACAAGGAGGGGCAGAACCATGACAACCAACTTGGTCAGTTCCCTGATCCTCTTTAACTTCCATGCTCCAACACATTGGTTTTTACACCCCAAAGTGGCTCCAAACCTCCCAGCAGCACTGGCATAGAACTGCTGGATCCTGCAGAAGACAGAAATAGCTACCTGGACTATCTGGCAGCACTGGAAGTACTGTCCTGCCATAAATAAGCTTTAATGTGCTTCACTGTACCTTTAACCCTTGGTCCAGCTTCCTCACTACTTGCTGGGGAAGCTGCTTTGATACTGGATCACGTTGTAATTTTTAAAATTAAGAATTTGCTTCTACAGCCATTCTTTTACCTTCAAAAACTCGAAATGGTATCATTTTTAAGAATGTAAAAGCAGGGCTACAAGGAATCTGGAAGATTAGAGTAAAAATGCTTTGAAAATGTCCAAAAGGCAATGACTTTGAATTAAAGATAAATTAATGCCTGAGAAATCTAATCCATGTGAAACATCATTTATTAAGTGAGGGAAGTGAGAGCCCTGACCATCTGACATTCCAAATTACCACACAAATCACCCAAGAGGATACTTTAGTAGACCCACAGACAAAAATTAAGCAAGCTTCTACAAATTGTTCCGTAACCACAGGTAGAATTGAGCTATACAGCTCTTGTTTAAGCATTCCAGCACCCTCTGAAACTGCACTGGTATCAATAAATATTTAAACCTTTCGTGACAGTGACTCAGGACATCACTGTACAAGGGACTGTACAAGCCTGGAGTGAAGACTGCCAAACCAGACACCATGTGCACCTTCCAGTGAGGGGCTAAGGTGAGACTTCTTTTAGCCCTGCAGTAACATCATCTTAAATTTTAATTTTTAAATCACTGCTTACCCTGCTCCTCAGGCCTATAATGTTCAAGTAGCAGGAGGTATTCTTGATTTCTCTGTCTGCACAAGCGGTTTTGATATTGCAAGTTTAAAATATACTCTAAAGTGCTGTCATGCACAAAGAGTGAACACTGCTTCTCCTTCTTATTCAATTTGAGACAGTAATTAAAAACAAAACCCAAAACCTCAAAGAAAGGAGGTTTTAAGTCCTGGAGTTTAAGTCTTTTTCTGCTAAGTTGCAACCTCAGTGTAGCAAACCAGGCATCAAAAACCCCAGGTAGGTGGGATGGATTTTTCCTTTAAAAAAACCTTTCTTCCATCGAGTCCCTCACACAGGGTCAGTCAGCAGACAGACAGCTGGCATGGAGAAAACATGTAAATAATTCCCTGCACTAGCAGGATAACATTTTCCTGTCTGCAGTGGTGGGGACTATTTTAAAAGCAGCTCTGAAGGCCCATGAAGTGTGCAGTGTGCCAGCTCTCCTGCTGCTCCAGCCAGCGGCTCTGCACTTCCTCTGGCAGTGCCCAGCATTTAATGGATGCTTTGCTCCCGTGCAGGACCCGATGGGTTTGTTTTGATTGCAAACCTACAGCAAGTTTTATGGCAGCCTGGCAGTCCGACAACTCCTTGGTTTTGTTTTCCCCCCCATTGGTATAGTATTTCTGCGTGGTTACTTGGACATTGATCAACATCTGGCAGAACTCCAGCTCGGCAAAGAAACAGCCACATAAATCTTCCCATCAGGGAAAATTATCGAGTTTGAGAGATGTTCCTTGACCTCGCTGTTATCTGCATATTTTTATTTACATTACAGTAGCACACAGAAGCTGGGCAGAGACCAAGGTCCCTCAGCAGTTCACACTCTGCACACACAAAGACCCTGTTCCTTCCTCAAAGGGCTGCTGCTCACAACTCACACTTTACACCACGGTGAGGTGAATGCCCAGAGCCCCCCAGTCAGCAGCCAGACCCAAAATTTGCCAGCAGCGCAGTCAGAGCAGTTGCTGCTCCAAGTACTGCTTCCCCACATTGGCTCCTTGCAGCCTCCAAAGCAGATTCTCAGTCTCTTTTTTCCCAACAGTTGGAAGTTTGGTCAGATTTGCCACCACGTGTCACTGCCCATGTCAGAGAAGCAGCCCAGCATTGGTCATCTTGCCCTGACTTTCTCTGCAGGACAGGTTTAGCACTACTAAACCTCAATACAAAGTCAAGTAAGGTTGTTAATGAGGGTTGTAGCCATTTCATTCTATGGCTGTAGAAATTAAGGGCTACATCAGTCTCCTCAGAAGGAAACAAAACGTGTGGATGCCTCCTTTTCCTCCTCCTTTGCTTTCCCTTCCCAGCCCCGCACAGGAACTGAACTTCAGGCAGCTTTCAGTACCTACTAACATGTCAGCAGAGATGGTGTCTTCAAACACAAGGGATGTGCAATTTGAGAGCAAGACTTGAGGACAGACGAGTTGCTTTATCAGCCAACCCTGCTCTGGCAGACAGACACACTGCACACAACATGCCACCCCCTCAAGACACTGGGATTTACACTTGGCTTCATTGCAGGAGCTGGGAATTTGGCTTGCAGTGCCCCTATGGCACACTGCAGCACTTTGAAAGTCCATTCAGCCATCCTTGCTGTCTCCCAAATCATTAATTCCACACTTCACAGATTTGCTTTTCATGCATGTTATTTTGAGCACCACCCTAATAACATCCTGAGACTGGGAGATGCAACTGTGTCCTGAGCTCACCTCTGCATGAGGGAGGGGAAAAGATCACAGCAGATTAAGTCAGTTCCTTGGCTTTTGACTTGGTTGGTTTAATGCTTATTAGATTATGCAGATGGCTTTCCTACCCTTGGTGTCTCCTTGGCTATTATAAGAGCAGGTGTTTCCTCAGTAAGGAGCCTGTGGGCTCCTAACCAGTAGGTAGGAATCAGCCAGGAGTAACTGGGAATTTCAAGGGTCTTCAGTTTTGATGGCTACTCAGTGCTCCCTGCAAATCACGCTGCTCTAAGATCTCTGACGAGATGCTTTCAAACCCAGGGGTATCCAAAAGTCACTCTAATAAAAGCACTGGAGACCTATAAACACTGTTAGGCACCTCAAATAAAGTGATGGACTTTCTGATAATTTGAGGCCAGAGTATTTCTCTCCCCCAAGTCACTAATGCCACAGGAAGCACCTTTTGATCAAGTCTGAGCAGGAATTTAGCTGCATGTCACACAAAAATCAAATGGGGCTCAACTGATTTCTAAAGGCTGCAGTTTCAAGTGCAGGGAGTGGTGTTTAACACTAAACTGAGTTCATTTTCATAGCTTTGAATTTGGTTTTGAGAACAGTTTTAAGAGACCAATGTCAATAATGAATTAGGCATGGTTGACCTTTCTTTGTGCTAGGGAGTACAGAATGACCTCTGGACTTGTCTTCCTGCCCTGCTTTTTGTGGTCCCCTGAAAACACAGAAGCAAATTTCAACTCAGACTATGTTGGTTTTGTGCAAGCTCCTGAGTTACAGGGTTTTGTTAAAAAGGCTACAGGAGGAAGGAAAAGTGAGTGGTTACAGAGCTTACTCTGTGCTGAATTCCTGACTGAAGGGGCTCAGCCAGCTTTGAGACCTGACAGCAGTAAGGTCTGGACTCAGATAAGCTGAACTGCACTTGCAAAAAATCAACCAGGAGGTACTTCAGCAAATTAACTGGGTGGCCTATCATGAAAAAGTTAATTTAATGCTTAGCTGTAATAAATAAGACCCATGAACAGGTTCC
The DNA here is from genome assembly GCF_017590055.1 of Onychostruthus taczanowskii. Taxonomy (NCBI): domain Eukaryota; kingdom Metazoa; phylum Chordata; class Aves; order Passeriformes; family Passeridae; genus Onychostruthus; species Onychostruthus taczanowskii. The sequence continues at coordinate 7,737,537 of NW_024499796.1, forward strand.
AGAGTACTTGGAGTAGCTGGTGGCTTGCACATCCGAATGGATGGGAATGGGTAGGTGCTTAACAAGAAAATGCTGGTGGTTGTGCCTCTCACAAGATACACAAATTACACCTTTATGGCAATGGGAAAAAAAAAAAAAAAAGTTTGGCTTTTACGTAAGAGATTCGGCATAGCAAGTGAAGTGTTTGGGATATCCACATGTCTGGGCAGACTCTGCTCGTGCCATTTTTGCCCCAAAGGGAAAGGTGGAGATGCAATGGAATTACCTTGTGTGACCCACGGGGCTGAACCCACAACACCTAACGGGGGGCAGAGCCAGGGAGAAACCAGACAGCCAAAATTTACAGAGGAAACATCCTGCTTAAGCAGATTTTCCCTCCTACCCAGTGCACTGCACACTTATTTGGCAACTCCTAGCACTTGTAGGGGTGACTGCAGCCCCCCAAAAGCCCCTGTGCAGCAGCAGCCCTGCAGCTGGGGACATCAGGCAAAAAGGAAGCACTGGGAAGGTGCTGGCACATGGCCACATACCATCCATGCTCTCAACGTGTCAGGAGCAGGACGAGGGGCAGGAGAGCTCAGGGAGGCAGGAATGTGGCTGAGGGCACACTGGAAGTGCAGTGCAAACCACAGCACAGCCAGCAGCCCAGTCCTCTGGGATTCAGGAACCACTTCAAGCCTGATCCCGCCAAGTGCTCAGCAGCTTTCCCCTCTCACCAAGCTGCAAGGTTTCTGTGGCTCAGCACCTCACCACAGAGGGTTTTGCAGACTTATCACCTGCAAGATACAACTAATTGATCAATCAAGATAAACCTCTTTCTAAGGAAGATTTAAGCACAGGCAGGAACAAACTTAAGCTCTGCACACTTTGTGGTTTCTCTACCTGAGTCAATTCCTTTTCCAGCTGTTAGAGAGAGGTAAAATGACAAAGGAGGTTCAGTGCTGCATATCTGGGGCTGCAGATTCCTGTCAGGCTGATCAGAAGTGTGGGTGCTGCCAGTGCCTCAGTCACAATAGCTGGGAGAGCTGAGGGAGTCAGTGGCACCCAGCCCTGCAGAAGCAGCCTCTCCCTGCAGCAGAACAGGATCCCAGCAAGAGAAATCCCACTGCACAAGGGCAAGGGGTGCAGGAGCATGGAGATCCTGTTCTCTGCCACAGCATTTCCTAAAACAGCACAAAAAGAAATTGCAGACTAATCAAGAAGAGATATCTCCAACTTTACATGAAAGTTGGCTAAGGAGTGGAAAAAATTTGGTGACCCCAAATTCAAGGCTTGGTCATGGGCACAGCAGAAGACTCCACAGACTCAGGCACAACTTCTACAGGCTGGCCAATTCTGCAAATGCAGAACTGGCACAAATGCTGTCTGCTGGACTCCTTCTTTGTTATTCCACCTCTCTCTGTTTCTGGAATTAGTATCACTTTAAGCTTCACAGAGGGACAGAATCTACTCTTCCACTTCTACTCACCTCCGGTTTGGCATTCAAATCCATACTTCAAGAATAACCATAACTACAAATCCATTTCCTCACCTGGGTTTGAACCACAGTCAGCCTTTCTAAGCATCCTTCATGTCAGCATCACCAACTGCTCTGGAAGTGGGAGACAAACTGTGTGACAAGCTGATGTTCCTTCAGCTTGAACTTCCTTCTAGCAGAGCTCAGTGGCAAAGAATCTTTGAATTCCTGCTTGCCCAGCCATTAAAAAAAATGGAGCTGCCACAGCACCTGAAGCAAAAGAAAACTCTCACTTCCTGAGAGCTGTTAAGAAGAAACCACCCAGCTAAAAGTGTAGGAGCCAACAGGTCCATCCTGGACACACCACCCCAGTGACAAGCAGCAGGCTGAGGCTGTTAATCATTTCAGAATTGGATGGTAATGCTGAATAGTCTTAACCTGATACTCAGTGGCTCCAGCAGAAGTCAGCCTGGGGCTGCTTCTACTTGTATTCCTTCAGGAAACAAAATTCGTGGATAGAAACAGATAAATACTACCAAGCAGGTAAACTGCAAGAGGAAACAGGCAGCTAACCTACACCTTCTGGGAGAAAACAAAATATAAAGTCAGCAAAAGAAAGGAGGGATGAATAGAGTGAGGAGACAGAAGAGAAAGTTCCCTCTTTCATGCAGTTTAAAAAAGTGACTGCTGTTAAATGCTGGATCACACCCAGACTACTTTTCTGAACTACAGCCTAGAGCATCATAACTCATCTCCTTACCTGATTTCCCTTATTTCCCCTATTCCTTTACAGCCTCCCTTCTCCAAAGCACAGCTCCAACAGTGATGCTCCTCATCATTCATCCTGTGCCTCCAGCAAACCGTTTTGCCAATTTCAGGTCAACACTCTGCATTTCAGATAAATTATTAAAAAAACAACCAAACTAACTGAAATAAGAACAAAAAAACCCCACACACTCTGGCCCTGTCCCAAGTTTCAGCTGATGCATGCACAGCAGCAGCATTTAGGTACAGCCAGTAAAGAAGAACGTGGCAACACTCGTACAGGGTCCAGAACTCCTAATGGGATTATTTTACATCTATACCCTCATTTTCTGCTTTTTAAAGGATGTGATGTGCACAGTTAAACATTTGAGCCCTGAAAAAGTCAGCCCTTCCCCTTTTTAATCAGCATATTGTGCTCTGTGTACTTTTAGAGCATAAGGAAAAGCCTCAAACTCACTCTGTTTGATTCAGCAGGCAGTGAATAAAGGACACAGAGCCTTTCCACAACAGGTTTTGTCATGATTGTTTCTTTCTCTGCACTTTGATTTCCAAAAAGAAGAGATTATTGGACAGAAAGCTTTTTGAAGAAAAGTCTAAAAAAAGGAAAAGAAAAAGCCACAAGAGCTCAACTACTTCCCTGCTGGGCAGAACATCTCTGAGCATCTGCTGTACCTGCACAGAATTACAAAATCCCCTGCTACAAGCCAGCCTGCTGCCAGTTCTGACACCCCAGGCTGCAGGTTGGTTATCCCCCACTTGGAAAATGGGGATATCAATATTTCCACTGCCATCTGCAATTAAAGTCATTAGCCTTTTCCCACGCATTTATAGATTAACCTCTTCTCAAGTGTCATGGTTGCACCAATTTTAAAGAAAGGGAAAAAAAAAAGAATCAAGAGCACAAAGGAACTTGTATTTACAGGGTGTTCAAATGCCATCACTGGGGTTTCTGGGAACCACTTCTTGACTAAGTACAACACTCCTTGTCATTGGAAGAAAGTGCAAAGCTAAAACTGCCATCTGCTTTATCCCTTTGCCCACACTGCAGCACTCTTTAAAAACATTTCTAAAAGATAAACCACAACACCCAAAAGGTCTTTAGTGGCACCTGTTAGGGAGGGGGGGTTAGATACAGCCAAATTCCACTTCCAGCTGAGTTTAAGAGGCTACAGAAACAGGAAGATCACCTCTTCTCTGTGAAATTAAGTACAGAAAGTATTCTGAGCAAAGTATAAAATACAGAGCCCTTGCAAATAGCATGTAATTCCTCTGTATTAGCTATTTAAAGGGTTGTTTCCTGCTCTGCAATTCTCCCTTACACCACCAGTTCTGCAATGCCATATATCAGCATTATTAATATGATTTACAAGTGCTACAGATGTTCTCCTTAGGGGCAGCTCCATGAAAACATCGACAGACTTCTAATAAACAGACCCAGATCCATCTGTTAACTTGTTTGAAGCATTTCACTGTACAGAGCAGAACCAAAGTGATTCATTAGAGAAAATATCTTCATCAACAACCTCCCCTATACACTTCTTGTGCTCCAACACTTTCTCCTACTTAACTTTTAAATTTGTATTTAAATGATTAAAGTTACTATTTTGAAAAAGAACAGATTCATTTCAGGACAAAAAGCATTACAAGTGTAGTAGAAATGGATGAGCTGCCACTGCTTTAAATCATGCTCTGGGTTTACAACTACAGCACTGCACCTTTCCCATGCAAAGTCCACCTAAAATCAATACACGACAATCAAGTCAGTTTAAGGGGATGAAGGATGAAATGAAAGGGATTGAATTACCATGACATAAATATACTGCTTGTTAGCTGAGCCACAGTAACGTTAGAGCTGCTAACGGGGCAGGGTAAGAGCCCCCACACCAAGGGAATTACTGCAGCTCTGCAGGCAGAGCAGCCACTTGTTACACCTCACCCTCCCATTTAAGACCACCACTCATCCCCTGTGCACACTCCCACCAGCTCGGCTTTATCTGTTTCCAAAGCAATTGAAGTGCCCTGTGTTTGAACAAGCACATTGTCCCGGAATAACTCCGTGTGTTAACTTAAAGCAAACACAGCCACACAAGTACAAAAGGCTCTATGGGGTCTACTACTTCCGATGAAAAGTGATTTTGCTAAGGTTGGGTAGATCCATAAACTTGCTCAGCTATGCAAGGAAGTTCCAGGTCAGCTGAGGTGTGAACAAACTGTGGTAGTTAAGCTGCTGTCGCTCCCTTAGAGAGCATCAAAGCAGTTTTTGAGCTTGAATTAAATCCCCAAACGGTCTGCAAAAAAAAAGGAAAAATTTGGATCTTAAAGTCTATTACCCCTCCATAGGCAAGGAGCAGAGGCTTCTGATTCAGGAAAAGAGGGGAAGGTGCTCCCTGATGCCTCAAACTCCCAGGGAACAGTGCTGAGGGCAGATGGACAGGAGGACACAGGCTCCCCAGCACAGCTCCTGCTTGAGAGCACCCACGGCTTAGAGCACACAAGCCCTAAGCTGCTCAGAGCTCCTGCATATGGATGAAGCTCAAGTCCAAGGAAATATGACCATGACAGTGTGGACACAAGTATCCCAACTGATTCCCCTGTGGCTTGTTCCTGCCCAGGAAAGGAACACTGGCTGATCCATAATGCTCCCACTCACTCAGGCAAGCACTTACTCCAGGGGAAACTCAGAGGAGCATTCCCTCTCTCTTCATTGTGAAGTGCTGCACTTCAACATTATTTCACAAACCCTGAGCACGACTGTAGCAGCAACAGCAAAGCTGTAAAAAGCAGTGCTTTCCAGGAAGGAACAGCAAAAAGCAATGCTTTCCAGGAAGGAACAGCATCCTCCACTAAACTCAGACACAATTCTTACACACATGTGCTCCATTTACCACTTTCACTACAGCTCACAGCACAACACAGTTCCTAAACCAGCCTTGGTAAGCAAAAAGGCAGCTACATCCTACAGCCCCTCCCAGCAAAAAGCTCTGGACTGCAAACTCTGCACTTGCTTATAGCCAAACCAATGGACCAGCACAGTTTTAGAAAACAGATTTATCTCAGCGTGGCCACATCGATGGGTTTTGAGTAAGGGAGATCCCCAACCAGGCACCCTCTGTCATGTTACACAAGGATGAGCTGAGCAGTTGAAAAGACAAAGTACCAGCAGGGGAAATGTGCATTCTCTTCAATCCAAGCAGGGTTTGGTTACAACAGGAGAGTCAGCCACAGTGAAGAACATCTTAGCCTGTACATCTGTGCCAGTGCATGCTCTGCATGGATGTCAGTGCAGCTGCGTCAGGAAAGCTCTCCAAGTGTAGACTTCAAGAGTGGAACTTTTGTGGAAAAGTGGAACTTTTTTGAAGAGGAAACACCCTTTCCTGCCCCTGCTTCTCTCTCTTTAAAGGAAAGGCAGGAGCAAAGAGGACCATTCTCAAAGCAGACAGGTATCAATCACATCCGAGTCTAAATCTCAAAGTTTGACAGTAAATGGGATCAGTGCAGACGGGGAAATTTCTTCCAGATCGGTCTCTCAAGCACAGAAATTTCACCTCAGATTGTCTTTGCTACACCTGTTGCAATGGTGGTGGAGAGGAGAAAACCCTGCTCCCAGGAAAGAAGAAAAACAAACCCCTCTGACCAGGTCATCCATGCTGCTGAAACCCTTCCAAATATGACAACATCTGCTGAAAAGAGTCCAAGGCCTGGAAAGGTGCATAAGGAACCCAAAATAGAGGTGAGCAGTTTCTTCAGTCAGTATCTAATCAAGAAGAAGGGAAAAGGACTACTAGAAAACACAGCACATTACAGAGAATTTCTGCACTATTCTCCAGAAGAATTTGCATCCTGCCAACACCAGCTTTAGCAACAAGTGGGTTAAAGAGTTAGTGTGCCACAAAAAGTTTTTCACCTCCAACAGGCACTAATGATTGACAAAACAACCCTGATGTCGCAGTAAGGTCCTGTGGAATGAAAGCTGGAGATGCACAGACCCTTCCAAAATGTCCTGACAGCTCACTGAGCAGCACAGCACACAATGGCTCCCTCCCAACTCCCACAGCTCCACTGCTTGCAACAGGGTTCTGGGCTACTACTAAAGAATAATGTGGCAAATTGAAATAAAACAAAACCAAAACCAAAAAAACACAACACCACGTACAAAACAAAACATATGGCTCATGGTAATGATTGGGAAGCCCACTAAGGATTAATGAATTTTGCAAATTAGCAAAGGAGCAACCAGGATTAAAGAGAAACAATCAACAACACTGAGATGCAAAACACTCTCTGTTCATTTATTTAGCAAAGTGTAGTTCTGCCTGTGCTGAAAGCACCTGATAGCTTACCAAAGAAGACAGAGTAATATATTTTGTAAAAGTAATTAAGCCTTTGAAATACGAGACCTCAGTACATCACTCAGCTGCTGCCGAGGAGAGGGATTTGACTCCCAAGTTGTTTGTGCTGTCAACAAGAGCGATCAGGCTCCCAGATTACTCCTGGGAGGAGGAGTGAGATTCTAGGAGTGCAGCAGGGCTTGGCTGCAAACCCACACCCCACTGCACAAGAGCCTCCCCTCGAAGGGAAATGGGAAATATTAAACAGCATCATTCAGAACACGCAGCAGGTAAAAAAATGTGCCTGGGAAAACTCTGGGAAGCCCCAGCCCAGCGTGTGCACTGCCTTCAGCCTCACAGGGAGAGACCCTCAGCTCAGGCAGGCTGCACCCCTGGCTTGCAAGTGAGGTTTGAGGATACCAAAAACCCCCATTAGACTCACTCCATCTTAAGAGACGAGTTTTAAACACAGAGTTCTTAACTCAGCAAAGAGGCCTCTTGCAAGATTATTAAGAACTGTGATTTGTGTCACTGCACACATCAGTGCAAAGACATTAGCAGCTATGAAGCCCACAGATATACTTGCATTTGCAGACACTGACTAATAACAAAATCAGCTTTCTTTAAAGATAGACAGTGCAAGGGCAAGGCTGCTCAGCACGCTTACTGAGCTGGAACTCAGACTTCAACATGCTTTTCCTCTAAATGACAAGAACTAAAGTTTTTGTAAGCACTTTGGCGCTTAAATGACACCAGTTTTATTTCCAGAAGCCTAGTTTTTATTTGAAGATAACTGAACAAACACTCCAGAGTCAGCTTTTAAAACACCCCTCAGACACTTCATATTGCATGTGCATTCTTTCTTAATTTAAACTCTGCATGCATAGGTCACTACAATTAAAAAGCTTTTCACTGCCACAGCTACTGTCTCAGCACTGAAGAGACAATATTGCAATCAAGCTTATGCTGAAGATTGTATAAGACAGTTACCCCCTGCCCAACCCTTTTATTAAACATTGTCTCAAAACACTAAATAAGCATGAGTATTTTTATCCAGTGCAGACTAAAGAGAAAGAAATACACAATCTTAGCATTTCTTCTTTCCAAAAAGGAAGGCTTTGAGGTCTGGAGTTACTCTGCTTCAGCAGGAGCCTCCCAGGGTATTATTAAAAACTCCCCAAACTTATGTGCTAAAAAAATTCGAGACAGCCAGCAGTCTGCCAGTGCTGTGATCTGCAGATCAGGAGGCAGGACCTGCATGCACAGAACACTCAAGCAGTTAGGGAGTTGTAAGCAATACAGATCATGGCTTTTTCTGCTTGTAAAGCAACCAAACCGCTTTGGGGACTTCTTGTTTGTTTTGATCGATGCATATTTATTCTGCACTTGTCACCCAGATCCTGCAGCACATATGGTAGTCACCAAGTCCCCTCTAATACCTTGGCTTAGCACTGTGTGAATTAAAGACAACAGTTTCAGCTTTAAAACTAAACTTCTAGTTTCATGTAGACACACCCCCCCCAGCACACTCACACTGTACACGTTACAAAAATTAATAAGCATATTAAAAACGTGCTTCTCTATTCCCAGCAAGGAACAGCAGGTGTGCTTTGCTAATTATGTCAGCTCCTAACCTGCTATTATTTACCAGTGTCAGGGAACTTAAGATGTAACAAAAAAAAAAAAAAAAAACCAAAAAAACCTACATACAGAAGTTTGAAATATTAGTGAAGCCATCACATTTGCTCATCCAAACAAGTTTATTTTAATAACTTTTGGCTCCTGAAAAAATCAACAGAAAGGAACATCCACACTTTGGGACTGTCACAGAACATTTATCCCGAACCTGACAGAACACATTCTCCACGCTGTCAAAAGTCAATTGTGGAGGAAAACACGTTCTGAATTAACACCCTGCGAGACCCAACCACGTAAAGACGCGCACAGACCCGCGACCTGAACACTACAGCTTTGTTTGAAAGTGAAACCAGGCAGGCTACAAATAATGCTCTATCCCCAGCGCCCAGGGAGGTGCCAAACCCAAACAAGAAGTATAAACGGAGGAGAAGGACGGCTGAGTTTTGAAGTTTTACATTTTATTATCGGTAGCATTATTTATAGCGTGACACTTCTATATATAAATCTGCGATCTGCGTTTCTTTTTACATCTAGAAAGCATATCAAGTTTAAGCAGCGAACCCTTGGGTTTCCATTTATTTGCAAAACTTTGGTAAACACCGGATATTTACACGAGCGGAGCAGCTGGGTGCACACACACACACACAAATAAATGCATGCGGACACGACAACACGCGAAACGCGCACTTTCCAGCCCATCACCCGTTGCCTGCTCAGACCTTTTCCCAGCTCCCAAGCCAGCGGCGGGGCCGGGGAAATGGCCGGAGCAGGCGGGCGCTGGCCCAGGGCTGGGGCCGCCCGGGCTCCGCTCCGCGCCCGACACAAACGCGGAGCCCGGGACCGCGCACCGGGGGCTGGAGGCTGCCTAGTCTCCCACCCCTTCCTCCGCGCTATTTTTTAAATTTTTTTTTTCCTCCTCTTCCCTCCGTTTTCAAGAGCGCCTGCAGCCCTCCTTTTCTTCGCCCCTAATTTTCCCCTTCAAAAGATGGCGGGCAGAGAGAGCGAGCGAGGGAAAGCGAGCGAGAGAGAGGGGGAAGAAGAAGAAAAACCAAAAAAAAAAAAAAAAAAAAAAAAGAGAAGAGAAAGAAAAGAAAGCAAGCCCGTCCTGCGTTGGGGCGCGGGGCTCGGCGGGGCCGCGGCTGCGGCCGGGGCGTCTTCGGGCGCTCGGCGAGAAGGGGAGGGGGAGCAGAAGATGGAGAAGAAGCGGCAGAAGAAGAAGAAGAAAAGGGTGGGCAGGAGCGGCGGGGCCGGGAGGAAATCAATGGCCAGGCTGCAGCCAGCCCCGCCGCGCTTTGTTACAATTGTGGCGGCGCACAAAGGCTGCGGGGCCGCGGGGAGCGACGCGGGGCTCTCGCAACAAGAAGGAGCAGAAGAGAGGAGGGGGAAAAAAATTAAAAAAAAAAAAAAATATCAGCGTTGGCCTTTCCCAAGTGGGTTTTGCTTTCCTCCCCCTTCTTCCCCGGCCCCCCTCCCTCCAGAAACCATGGCCCAGTGCTAGCAATGCACACCCAAGCATCTAACAAATAAAGGGAAAGATTAAATAGATTACTTTGCCCCGGCAGCTCCAGCAACGTTTGCCTTACAGTCCCTCCAGTTGCTCTTCTTTTTATCCTCGGCAAGGCAGTATAATAGATGCGCTACAGCGCCCGAGCGCTCATGCGCCGGGGCGCAAGGCCGTGTGGGCACCGTAGTCCCGGGCCGGGCCGGGGGAGAAGCGGCGGCCGCAGCCCGCACTACAAGTCCCAGAAGCCAGCGGGTCCCCCCCGGCCCCCCGCGCCCTCCCCGGAGCGGCGGGCAGGGGACGGGAACGGCAGGGGTGATGCCCCGGTCAGCGGGCGGCGGGGCCGCCCAACGCGACGTCCCCGGCGGGGGAAGCGGCTGGCGGGGCTCGGCGCGGGGGACCCGCGGCACGGAGCCGCGCCGAGGTGGCGGCGGGCGGGTGTCCCCCGGGCAGACATGGCCGGGGAAAATCCCGGCTTCCCCCGGCCGCCCGCGTCGCGCCTCCCGAGGTACGAGCAGAGGCTGAAAAGTGCGCCTGGAAACGCGCGTGGGACCCACGCGTGCTGCGGGAGGCCGAGCTGGAAATCACAGCTGCTCTCGCCCCCTTTTTTTTTTTTTTTTTTTTTTTTTTTTTTGTGTTGTTTTGTTTGTATTTTTTTTTTTTTTAATCGCGGTTTGCATTGGGTAATGCGCTCTCGGCAGGTATTACGCAACAACTAATACGAGCTGCAATAAAAATAGCCCGCCGCCGATGCACGCTGGAGTAGCGAGCGGCCAAAAAAAATCCATCAAGAAAACCACAGCCCGATGTAGTTTGCACTGGTTGGTGTGTTTCATAACATTGTCAACTGCTGAAAACAACAAAAATTAATCTAACGTATACAATAAAAACAATGTGAATTTCACCAGCACAACATAAAAGCATCAACAAACATCAGCGCTGTTAAAAACACTTCCAAGTAACAGACACACAGAGCCCATGTCCTAAAGCAAATCCACAACTGCAAACAGAAGTTTAAAAAAATTGTTATAAGCCAAAATATGATTGAATTGCTGCAGAAAAAAAAAAAAATATAACAGAGCTATTGGAAAATAAATGAGGGGAACATTTGAGTGCCAGTGTGGAATAAGGCAGAGTGAGGGGATTTCTCTGTGGACACGTGTGCCAGCAGAGGCTGCCACGCTGCTGGTTCAGACAGCCACATGCTGATGCCAATTAATATGTCAGTTTATTGCAACCATAAGGTGAAGGCAGTTTTACTAAAAGACCTTATTTCCAGAAGATTAGCTTTAGAAAAACACGACCAATGGGACTGAAATTTCTCCAGAGGTATGATATAATCAGAAAGATTGTACAGGCTTAAGAGAATTCCATTTAGCCAGGCTTGCAGCTGCCTCAGGATGGAACCAATATTGTGCACATGCCTTAGCCAAACTTCCCCAAAAAAGGGCTTTTTGGCACTCAGCTTCAAGGCTTGTGCAAATTCAGGAACCAGAGACTTGCTCACAACTCTGCCACTGTTGGATGTATTTACTAAGGCAGCATTTGCTGTATCTGCATCAACACCCAAACCCCACTCCAGGTGAGTGTGTGAGACCTGGCCTTCCTTCCTGCCAGCTGACCCTTTTGACTTGACCAGCAGGTACCCCAAAGACTCCACCCAGAGCACATGGTCTTTGCAGGAGCACAAAGCATGAAAGCAGTAAGAAAAAAATTACATTCTGGGTCTACTTAAGGAGAACCACCTTCACGAGCTAGGGTTCACAAGCCTGATTGCCAAAAAGAGAGGAAATCCCTTTGAAACACCACCTGAACTCTGCCCTGCCCACAAGTGTCCTGAAGTCCAGATACCTGGGAGTAGGGGGAAGGACTTGGAGCACTTTTTACCATTGTTCTGCTCTAAGCCCATTTTCAAGGCAATCTAAAACACCACAAGTGTATGACAGCATTCGAGTGCTGAAGGGAGCCAGGGCAGTTCTTTTGGTGTCCCTGATCCCACATGGATAACCACAGTAGGAATTCCTGAATGCCATAACATAGACAGACACCAAATCATGAGCATGACCAAAGAGCCCCTAAATAAAAACTGCTGCAGCTCTAGGCATGGGGGCTGGGAAAAGTTGGCAGCTGAAGCTTTCCAAGGGAGGGGGCAGGGAGAAATGGGCTGAGTATTCATTATGAACACTTGGAAAAATGGACTCCATGCACTCTAAAGACTCCTTTTCAGCTAAACCATAATCTGAAAGCTTGGATTTTAAAAGTATTTATATTTTAGTTTAAGACAAACTCCTGCAACAAAAGAAGTGTTGGCTGCAATGTGAGACTTGGCAGAGCCACAAGGAACTGAACAGGGGTCTCCTCATGTAAAGTGTTCAGCAGCCCCAGCAACAGACACAGAGCACAACAGCAGAGCAGAGAGCAAGTGGGGAGTGAGGCAGAAAGGCAGAGACAAGAGAAGCCAGAGAGTAGAAACTCTGTGAGAGCATGAAACTCTCCAAGCTAGCAGGGCACTCACCTCACAGTGAATGGGCACAAGTTCAATATTGGAGTTTGATCCTCACTGCAAATCCACTGTCAGGAGCACGATGATGAAGAGTGCAATAAAAAATTAAATCATGCATCCTTTTGGGTTGCATGAAAACTGCAACCCAAAAGGAGTCTCCAGTTACACCTTATCTGCCTTATCTCACCCAGGGTGGGTGTAAGAGTTTCATCCCAAATTGTCATGTTCATTATGCAGCAGGCTGAGCAGGCAAAACAATTCACGTGGGAAACTGTCCCCAGAGATTTCACCACTATCAGCTTTCAACCTGGAACACAGCAGTCACTCACACACCTACCTGTAGGCCTGCAGACTTGTGCTTGAAGAACCCTGCTGCATCCTCCAAGGGATTAGGAAAGCAAACATATTTTGGGATCCCTAAAGCCTTCTTTATGCAAGGCAGTGAGTTTAGATAATGGTTTAGCCAAACAGGCACAGGCTGACTCAGTTTGAATAAGCCCCTTAGGAGGTACAGTGAAATCAAATCAGAACAATTTAAGCTCAAGTTACCAAAGCCAAAGTAAAAGCACTTCAACCGAGGAAGAGTTGTAATCTTTAAATTAAATTCTGAACTGATTTTGTCACACAGTTTCATGCACAAGATGTAACAGGCTGCCTCTTCTGAGACACCTTAACACCAGCTTCTCCATAAAATAGAAACCTACAGCAGCAGCTCTTTATTTTCTCCTGCTCCCCAAGCTCAGAGGAGCATCCTAGATTCACCCAAAGCTTCTCAATTGGCCTCTGTGGTCTTTTATGCTGTACCTCCAGTTACCCAATTAGTGTCTTATTAATGAACACCTGCCATGTATTTATTCCTGGCTGTTACAGTACTTTTAACCTGTAATGCCCAGTGGTACCTACATCCATCTCAGAAGCTTTGTGCACAGGCTTCAACAAGAAAAATGTTATTTGTGCAAAACCAGAGTGGTTTTCAGGGCTGTTAAACACTGGCACTTTCTGCCTCTCTGCTCATGGAGTGGAGTGTTGGGTGTTTTGAAACCAAAAGGGGATGGAAGCAGAAGAGGAGATACTTTGTGGGACAGATGAGTTTTGGGAGGATGGGCCACACTCAGCCTTGTGTGGCTGCACTCAGCAGTATTTAGCAGGAATCAGAGACTGCTGGGAACACCAATTTTTCTGATCTTTGCCATAGGTACTTTGTGCAAGCTTCTGATTTTTACCTGTACCTTTTCCACTATCAAAACCACAGATTCCCACTGCAAGGGGAGATTACATGACTCAGATCACTCCAGTGTCAGGCAGAAGGGTGTTGAACACAAGGGGATAAATGCTCTTATTACAACAGAGAGTCATCTTTTCCAATGATCATCTTCAGTGTAGTGGCAGGATTTCCTCGATTGAGTAAGTGTTATTCAGTAAGTTAAGGATGACAGGATTAGGGCAGAGGTTTGAAACAATAATTGCAGTTTGTTCTTCTGTAGTACCTTTCATCTGTGGAATTCACAACAATGCAATAATCCTCCTAACAGCTTTTGTAAGTAAGGAAATATTATGACTCCTGTTTTTCAGCTGAGGAAGCTGAGAGGGAATATGATGATGCAGAGAATCATGGGCAGAGGCAGAATTGGGACTCAGCTCTTCTGACTCATTCTTTGTAGTTCTGAGAGCCTGGACACACCAGTTGGTGAGGCCACCCTGGCTTCTCACTCCCAGGAATGTCAGTGCCTGCAGGGCTTTCAGATCCTCAGTGTTCCCTCTGCATCTGGAGAGGGGTGAGCAGAGCCCCCAGACTGGGAAGCCAAGAGGCAGGATGTCCACAAGTCCCAAAAGGCACAGGAATGTGCTGTTTGAAGGGAAGACAGGAAAGAATTGAGCAACCTAAGACCTAAAGGATCTTGTATAGGTTTATCAAAGTGGAGTTTTGATTGTGATCTGAATGGTGCTCTGGAGTCAGCCAATATCCAGTGGAGGGTCCAGAGGAGATTTAAATAAAGTTCTTCCAGACTGGAAGTTCTCAATCCACTGAAGCAGAGATGAAGTGTTTTCACTGCAATGGACAGGAAGGACATGAAGAGCCCACAAAATCTTCTGTGTGACTATGATGTGTCTTACCAGGAGGCAGCAAAAAGCTTTATTTGGAGGAGCTGGAGACTGGCATACAGTGAGGCAAGATTTATATGTAAAGAAAGAGGCAGAGCAAAGGCCTAAACTGTTGTGAGAGAGAAGGACATGAGCACAGAATTTGGGAATGGAAAAGAAACTGCCCAGCCAACATTGCTACATATCTTTGGCCATAGTTAAAAACGTTCCTTTGGAAATTACCTGCATCTGAATGGTTTTGTTGGACATTCAGTGTGATGTGAAGACCCAGCACCTGCTGTGAACAGAGTGTTTGCACAGGTAAGCAAGGCTGTGAATGGTGTGTGTTACTGAGCTGGCAGTTTAAACCAACAGACACTGGAACATGCCAGACTTCAGCTGGCCAAAGCCCCAAAGGATTCCTCTGTGTTTCCTTGCTTTTCCTCCTGCCCCCTCACAAAGACTGGAGAGAATGGCAGAGAGATCCTCTAACAGTAACACCTTCAAACACCTTGATCTGTAAATGACAATGAGTAATAAATAGATTTCACTAAAACTATTTCAGGGGTGTGAATGAATTGTATTGAACTGGCCGCTCGCTGTGGCTGCAGCCAAAGAACAAAGCTCCTGATTCACACAAGTGCTGAGAACCTGCTGCTCCAGTTGAAGTGGCTGGGAGAGGCAGGCTGTCATCACGTCTGGCAGTCAGAGCGGGCGTGACTCAGGCTGGGCTCTCAAATCAGCAGCCTCTGTGCATTAACCTGGCTGGGGCTGGCACTGAGGGGAGTTTGTGCTGAATCAACGGCACGTTGCAGGATTCCAACCCTGTGGGAAGTCTGACCTGCTCTTCAAAATCATGTTTCTTACCAGGTCTTTACTAACAAGGGTTTGATACGTGCAGTGTTCAATGATCTTACGCTGAAATGAGTTCTTCAACTTCTTCCAGGCCCCTCATGCCTGGATTAAGTGTTTGTACACATCCCTCCCAGGGCAGGAAGATTCCAATCCTACCTGCTCTCCTCTGGGCTAAGATTTCCTAGCTTTAAATGAACAAATGTTGGCAATGATGCAAGCAAGACTTAGAGTGTAGTGGGGGAGGTAGAAATATCATCCTGGAAAAGGTTCAGTGTTTGTTTTTACATCCCAGAAGAAACATATGAATGTGATGTATCTGGGATTTAGGGGGAAAAAAAAAACCAGAACAGCATGTTAGGAACCACCCAGAAACAGCTCTGTGTCAGGGATCAGCTGCTCTTTAGAAGCCTAAAAGATGCAGCAGGTCTCTCCTGAGTTCTTCCTCCCTGTTTCTGGAGCAGAATGTAACACACAGCGAGTCTGTTCTGCACTTCCTCTGTCTGCTGAGGGGCCCAAGCAAATACAAATGTGAGCTGAGATTGCTAATTGTGCCAAAACATAAACATGGGCTCACACAGCTTGTGAGCTCCGTGTGTGATTACTCACCACTACAAATGTAAGCACGAGCTGGCTTGCAGCAGGCAGGTCTAAAGATCAGGTCCAGGCTGTAGTGAAGTTCCTGAGAGCTTTTCCACAAACAATAACGTCCTTTGGATCAGCTCTGCAGCTCAGGGTTAGCTCTGGCCTCGGTGCAACCTGGGACAAAATCACACACATTGGTCACAGCAGGAGCCACGGCCTCAGCTCCTGACACCCTGGAAAGCACCCAAAGGGACCCCAGTAACGCTGGGAGCAGCCACTTCCTTCCAATCTGAGCCATTTTCCTCTCCCTTTCATCACCATGGGAAGCTGATTTCCCACAAAAACTTCGGACAGGTGTCTTTCCCAGTGCACTTGGCACATCCCCAAATTCAGGCCGTTTGGAAGCAAAGGGAATGAAAGATTTGGTGAGGGAGAAGCCTGCCAAGCTCCAGGCTTTTCCAGAGTTTGGACAGATGTCACATCCTGCTGATCCCAGCTGTGGAAGCCTGGCCAGGGGAGTAAGAAAGACCCGCACAGATGACTCATAACCAGCAAGTGAAATTTAATCCAAATTTTTGTCTGTGCAGAGCCCTGGGGATGTTCTGCAGTCCCAAAGAAATGCCCCTGCTTGTGCTGTTTCTGAAAGCTCCATGCTGTCAAAAACCCAGCCTGGCATGGAATCAGGTACTTAATGGAGTTTATCATACTTTAAACTAGTTTAAAAAAACATCCAGGACACTTAGAGGCTAAGAGGTTGTTTAGGATTACACTTACTTTGTAGTCAAGGCTACATTTTTCAGGTTCCACAGAGGTATTACTCACAGCAGATAAGGATTTTTATACATGCACATAGATGTTTTCTACACACATATATTTATATGTATTTTCTACACATACAGAAAAATATCAGGCAAAAATTCCCAAAGCAGACACTGAGAGGCAAAATACAAACTTATCTCCAACATGAAAAACAAAAAACACCCTGCCACAAGGAAGTTCTATAAATAGCATTATACTGCTGATTTGCATTCTCCCATTTTATTTCATATTGTTTAAAAGACTGAAAACATTAAGCCAAAACCATCTGCAAGAATCAGCACCAGGAATTTTACTGGATTTGTTCCCTAATATTGTTCGGGTGACTGTGCAGCTCTTCTGTGTTTTACCTCCCTGAGTTTAGAGGGCAGGACTAATTCTCCAGATTTCTGCTGCAGGATTCCAGGCTGGAGGAGAAGGGCCTTGGCTTCACTACACCACAGTTTTTTTTTTTTTTTTCATCTTTTCCTTTCTCAGCTGCCACTAGAATTTTTGGAAGCCAAATATCTTCCTGTGTTAAAGGGCCAGTGAATGACACACGTCTCCTTTGCTTCCCTCTTAACTGAAAGCAGACTGCAACGTGTGGGTTCAGAAATAACCCACTGCTCTCCAGAGAAGTGCTTCAACACATGTTTAACTCTAACTGGGCTGTTTGGCCTTAATAAATTAAACACTTTTCTGAGTCAGGGCTTTTTGTGTGACAATACGCTGAGAAAACCCCCTTGCCTCAGATACCCTCTCGGTGTTAATTAAAATGGCTCAAACATCAGCGTTTAGAGTCACAGCATCACTTGGGTTGGGAAAGACCTCCGGGATCGTCGAGTCCAACCTTTGATTGATCATCACTTTGTCAATTAAATCACGTCGTCGATGGGGACTCCGCCACCTCCCCGGGCAGCCCCAATGTTTAATGTTTCCCCTTGATCCAGCGTTTAACACCACTTTTCACGAAGAAATTCCCACTGATGTCCAGCCTCAACCTCCCCAGGCGCAGCTTGAGGATGACTCCGCGCTCCCTGCCGGGGAGAAGAGCCCGACCCGCACCTTACAGCCGTGCTTATGGATATTACAGCCATGATATAGCCATTATTATAGCCATGACTGCCGTGTGAATGGGCCTGCCCTTCTCACAGCCGCTTTTATCGCTCTACATCCAACGGGGCCGGCTGCGGTCGCACCCCAACGACACCTAACCCCCTCCAGCCCAGCTCAACGGCCCCCGGGCGACGGGAGCAGCGCCGTGCCCGCCCGATCCCGGTGTGTACGAGCCCGCTTCCCACACAGGAACGCCACACCGGCAAGGACGCGGCCCGCACGGGCAGGGCGCTCCCCTCAGCGGGCGGGGAACGGCAGCGGGCGCTGGGAGGGAGGGAAGGAGGGAAAGCAACGAAAGGAGGGAAAAGAGAGAAAAGAGGGAAGGGAAGGGAAAAGAGGGCAGGGAACCCCCTATTCCCCATCCCCATCCCCCGGTAAGTCACCGAGAGAAAGAGCGAGAGGGGCGAGGCGGCGGCGGCTTCTCCCTCCTGGAAAAGAGGGCAGGGAAGGGGCGGGCACGACGCCGCGGGGATGGGCTCCGCCCGAGCGCGCACTCGCGCCGCTCTTTTGGCTCTCGGGCCGCGCCGTAGCGCTCCCGGGAGAGAGCGGCATTGTGCGGCCTCCGGCCCGCTCCGCGCAGGCGCCGGCCCGCATTCCCCGCCTGGCGGACCCGGACCCGCCGCGTCCCCCCCTCCCCTCCCGCGGCCGCGCTCCTCCCCACGGCCGTGGAGACCCCTCAGCGACCCCCTCCCCACATTCGGGGTCTCCCCTAGCCGCCCCCACATTCCAGAGCGAGGGAAGGGCCGTGGGGACCCCTCAGCCACCCCCTCCCCACATTCCAGAGGGAGGGAAGGGCCGTTCGGGGCTGGGGGGGCTCGGGGGGTGTTTTCGGTACCGCGGGGGATGCGCTGGGAGCCCCCCGGGCGTGGAGCCCGGCCGGGCCCGGCAGCGATGCTGCGGTGGTTTGGCAGCGCGCTGCGGGCTCGCCCGAGTTGCCACATGAGTTCCAGATGAAAAGGAATTGGGATCTGCGTCAGGAAAGTTTAATTTCTTCTTGTGGCCCTCAGATTGGCCGGGGAGTGTCCCTGATTGGGGATAGTCAGGATGCAGTTCTGTGCCATGTGCTCTGGGATGACCCTGCTGGAGCACAGGAGCCGCTGTGCTCCCTTCCAGTCTGGGATTCTGGGATCTCCCCACACCCAGCACAGCCGGCAGGCAACTGGTAGCGCCCTGCTCTGCACCCTCTCGGGAAGGAGATGCTTGGAATGCCGCTGGATCCTGGGTGCAAACGCTCTCGTTGCCGAATGTGCTGCCAGCAGCAAAAGGAGCTGCGATGTGGCAAATGCACTTAGCAGGCAAATCCTGCCAGTGTGAGCCGGGGGTGATTCTGTTCCCGAGCTGAAATGTTGCTGAGCTGCAGTGGAGATTTGTTCCCTCTGCAGCATCAGCCCCGATTACGGAATCCTGGCACTGCACTCCAGCAGGTCTTGTTACAGAAAGCGAGTCTGGAGAGGCTGATCCAAGGCTGCTGCCAGTCAGGGGGAGGTCTTGGGTGGAGAAGGGGATGGTTTGATGCTCAGACCTTTCAGCAGGGAAATATGATACCAAAATATTTTCATTCTGAGGTGAAAGGAATCTAGTCAGGTCATAAGCTTTGCAAGTACCAGTTATTTTGTTTGTTCATTATCATCTGGTATTCTCTGCTTTAATACATTAAAACAGAAATGCTTTGGACTGTTCCTTCCATCTTCATGCAAGCTACGGTATTTACCCTGTGCTAAGTACTTGTTACAAGTGCTTTGGGGTCTGTGATCTGAAAACCCTGCCACACCTCAAAGCTATTGTGCTGTACTTCTGCATGGAAAAAGCTTTCCAAGGAGTGATCAAAGGCTGTGGCTTGAGTTCTTGGTCTTGCACATAAGTAGGTCTGAAGGCCTAAAATACTGCTGTGTTGCTCAACAGATAATAAATAGGAGGTTTCATACTGGTTTCTGGCAACCTGCACTTTGACCAATCTCACTCTTGTGCATGCTGAGAATCTTTTTGACAGCTAATGAGAATATTTTGTTTTTCTTCCAGGTTTTCCTTTCAGCGTGGTTCTCCTCTCGGTGGCAAGAGCTGCCTTTTGAAGCAGCACATTCATTCTCCCCTTCAAGCACCCATAAGTCTCATTTGCCAGCTCCAGAACCATGGCAACAGAAGAAAAGAAGCCAGATGCAGAATCCACCAAAACACAATCTACTCCTTCCTCCTCGACCAATCAGAGCAAGGTGTGTGTGGGGCCCCAAAAAAATACCCCTGTAAAAAAACACCTGGAACTACCTGAACACTCAGCAGCCAGACCAGAATCAGGGATTTGAATTTTCCTGTAAATTAAGATCTTTTCCATGTGGCTGCTTCTGCTGTTGTCTTGTGCTGAGGATTTTATGGGAAAAGTGGATGGAGTGCATCTCTGCTGTAGTGCTGAGTGTTCTTTTATTGGTTTTGGGGAAGTTCTCACTAGTGAAATACTTCTTGTCATTTTGATCATGACAAAGGCTGTTTGTTTGCATCCTTGGAATGCCTGGAGGTGGCTGGAGAATTGGTGAATCTCTAGTTGTGGAGTGGGGAAACAATTATTCAGGTTCTTTGAAGCCTGGAGATGCTCAAAGGAAGTGTTATTGTCTAGCCTTTGCAAAAGGTAAAAGTGGGATTTTAGAGGCAGGGAGGAATTGGCCTGTGGTTTAATTCATGATCAGGGTGAAAATGCAAACTCTTGAAAGCACTGCACAGCTCAATATCAAGAGTGTCACTTGGAAGTGCCAGGCACTTTGTGGTTGGGCTGCTGGATTATTCTCTCCTGTTGGTTACTGGCTTGGGTGAAATTTACCTCAGGGGTGACTTGGTGTTGTGCCCAGACTGAAAGGGTGTTTGGTTTGTTTGGTTTTTGAATTTGCAGGGGAATGGGAATGTAAATGTGATTTAATGCTGGAATCTGTTATGGTGAGCATCCACGTGGTCCATTCCCCTGTGCTGATCAGAGCTGCCCACTGAGGTACTCAATTTGGAATTTAACTCATTCATACATATTTTTCTTACAGCCTGCCCCAGTAAAGCCCAACTATGCTCTCAAGTTCACGTTAGCAGGACACACAAAGGCAGTGTCATCAGTCAAGTTTAGTCCTAATGGAGAGTGGCTTGCCAGCTCCTGTAAGTATTGCTTGCTTTTGTCTCATTTCAAGCACAAATGAGGGCCTTGAATAAGTGCTTGTCTGCAGCCTCCATCAGGGACAGGAGGGATGCCGTGTCATGACATGGTTTTTCTTGAAAGAGTGATAGCAAAGCTGTCACTCTTTGAGATAATTTGATTGAAGTTCTGTTACTTTGAGCACTGGGTGTTTGCATTGCCAGGAGAGCCCTCACCTGTTCAGCTTTCCTGACTGAACAAATGGGCAAAAACCAGCACAGGATTCTTTTCTGTGCAGAGGAAACCCTTGTGCTTTTCTCTATCACTACAAGTGAACATTTAAAATAAACTTTATGCACAGTATCTGCAGGCAAAACTTTCCTGTGGGAAATAAGGAAGGTGCTGCAGAGTTGGATGCACATGCTCTGTCCTGTGTGCCTTGGTGCTTGGCACTCAGAGCTTTGATTGCCCCAGTGAAGTGCAGAATTGTTATAAATGTGTTTCACTGCTTGCTCTCTTAAGTGATACAACAAGTCTCCTTTCTGTCAGCTTTGGTATTTCCTAAGGGTTTCTTTGGTGTTCAGCACTGCTTGACAGCTTTGTCTTGAAAATGTGCTTCTGTCAGTGATCCAGAGAGAATCCATGTGTAAGGAAAGGGCAGCTGGAAATGTTGAATATGACAGTGAGGGTCACTGGAACACCTTCCAGACATGGGAATGGCTTGGGGCTTTGACTTAACTGCATACAACCTCAATAAAACCAGTGCACTGGGCCATATAAATCATTCTTAGGGTGTCCCCATCAGAGTCCACCTCCCCTTTTCCCTGAACGTGTTTTCCAAACTCTATATCTGGCAAATGGCAACTTTTTGCTCTGGCTTGTTTTGCAAGTTACCATGGATAGTATGTTTGGGTTCCTGCAGGCATCCATTCAGTCCAGCTTGTGGTGTAATTATTGTTCTTTTTGGGGCAAAAGCCTTTCAAGCATTCCCATGAACCAGCACTACTTTTACCACTGGCAATCTAAAACAAAAGTAGAAACCCAAGTTGTCAAGAGAGAAACTAAAGCTGCTGGAGTCTCTCTGCATTCCAGGCAGCTTATGTAACCTCAGCTGCTGCAGAGTGCTGTGTAGGAAGCTGTTCTTCACCAATTCAGTATCACCTTCTTCCCTGAGGTCTGCCTGGGGAGGGAGAGCTGCCCCAGAGACAGAGTTAACTTATTTCCTTTCACCTGGAAGGGACAGCTCTGGTACTGCTGTTAATTAACCTCTGAACTGGCACATTCTTTTCCAGCTGCTGACAAACTCATTAAAATTTGGGGAGCGTATGATGGCAAGTTTGAAAAAACAATATCTGGTCATAAGCTGGTAAGTATGAGGTGATTACTGTGGGAATTTACCTGGGAAGAATTTTGTTTTCTTTTCCTCATTCAGAAATTTCCATTCTTGGTTAGTTCTACCTGTGCAGAAGGTTTGTTCTTCAGTCTTTTGTAGTTCTTGTGTTAATATAGTCCTGGAATTGCTGGATTAATATTGGGGCAGGCTGCATTCCCAGTGCCCAGCCTGCTTCTTGTGTCCCTGAACTGCAGGAGAACCCACCTCAGACACGGGGCAGAGCATTCCTGGGTGAAAATCCCTGTGAATTCTAACACTCTGTCCTGTTCCATCTTTCCTTTGTGTAAGGAACAAAACACTTGCCTTTTAAGGAGATTGAATTTTTCTTGTGGGTTTGCCTACATAAACACAACACTTACTCATTCTGCAAAGTTCTTAAGAAAACACAAAACTTCCAAGCCCTTTGGTTTTCCTTTTCTTTTTTTTTTTTTTTTTTTAAGTTTTTACATGCTGAAGTTTCATGAGCAAAAATGAAGATTTATCAAAAGAAAAACCACTGGAATCTTCTCCAGCCTCTGGGGACTTGGAGTGTAAAGAGCAGTTATTTGCCACGAAGAAAAGCCATTTACTCAGATTAATTTATGAGGATTCTATTTAGGAATTCCAACAAAGGGTTTTGGTGACCACAGTGAGAACTGTGTGAACGAGCTAGTGATGTTCTCAGAGTATGTGGCTCAGCTTAAAATTAACTTGTGCCAGAGGAGCTCTTAACCAGCAAAATCACTGAATTCCTGACTCTGCTGAATTTTCATTCAAGCTTCAGCTGGGAATGTAATCTGCAGTCTGTGTTTTCCACTTTTCTGTGTGGCTGAACAAACAGAGCTGAGAAGAGAATTGTTTTCCTTTGTTTTAGGGGATCTCTGATGTTGCTTGGTCATCAGATTCCAACCTCCTTGTCTCTGCCTCTGATGACAAAACTCTCAAAATATGGGATGTAAGCTCGGTAAGGACAGGAATTATTATTTATTTACCTTCATTTTTCTCCAACATTGGCTTCTTCACTTGTGTTCCTGCTTGTAACAAGCTGGTGGATGGGCTGTGAGGATGAATGAATTGTGCTGTCTGCTCTTTGAAGGAGTGGGATGCTTGTGGATACCACGAGGAGCCTGTTATGCTCTGAGAGAGCACTAAAGCCTGATGATTCACATAGACCCACAGCAAAAAGCCTCTCAGATTAAACCTTTTTGTAACTTCTTATTTCTGCTTTTTTTTCCCCCATTCTCTTGTGACTGAGAGAATTTGGTTGAGTTTTGATTAGGAATATTAAATGGTTTGGATCCTTCTGAGCTGCATAAAGAGTTTACACCTCATCTGCAATCATTATGATTGTTTTATATTTTTTTCTTTCCTGTTTTGTTGCAGCTGGCCCTCTGCCCAGCTAAATCTGGGGTTAGAGATGGTTTCTTTCTGTGCTGCACAGTGATTAACCTTAATGTGCTCTCTCTGGATGCTTTTATGGTGCTGGGTGATGCTGTGTATTTAACTCTGCTGAATTTTATTTCAGGGTAAGTGCTTAAAGACATTGAAAGGGCACAGTAACTACGTTTTCTGCTGCAATTTCAACCCTCAGTCAAACCTCATCGTTTCTGGCTCAGTGAGTGGTTTTTAATTTTTTTTTCCTTTGTGGGAAGCACACTCTGTCACTTGTCACTAAAGGGACAGACAGGTTCTTTAGGGATCCTTGGCAGAATGATGATGGTGTTAAATCATAGTTACAATTACAGCTTTATTTTCTTAACAGATTATTATGATTAGTGTAGCACACTAATTTATGATTAGAATGGCACAGGATTTCTGCAGGCAGGATTGATGTAGTACAATTTATAAGTAGTGAATACAGAATTTATGGTACAACTTATGGTTTCTAATCACCTGGATTCTGACTTACCTAAAGGATGACTTCTAATCACCTCTCCCTCTGCAGATTGGGTCAGATCATGGGTTGAAAACAGTATTAAATCAAAGAATATGAATCACACAGCCCATTTCAATTGTGTTTCCCCCCACAGACACAGCTTGTAGTCAGGTGAGCTGTGCATTGCCCCTGCTGTATTTGCTTGGGGAAAAGCCCCTAATCCATCCTCAGTGTCCTACATGGACACAAGGAGTTCAGGGGGGTGTTCCCAGACTGTTGGTTGTGTCCTGGGCTTTCTGAGCCAGCTGGGCTAAGATTCCTGCTGTACCTGAGTGCCTCAGTCAGTGCCTGACTGATCCCCCTGGTGCCTCTCTTGCCTCCCCAGTTTGACGAAAGCGTGAGGATATGGGATGTGAAAACAGGGAAGTGCCTCAAGACGTTGCCTGCTCACTCTGACCCAGTTTCAGCTGTAAGTCCCTCCTGATCAGTGAAAATCACAAAAATGCTTGTTTTTTTTAGCAGAGCTCCTCTCCTGCCCCTCCTGGGGTGAGTTTGTGCTGTTACCGAGCCCTTGCACAGCGTCCAGGCTGGGCTGTGGTTTTTGCCAGTGCTCAGTGGGAATGAAATGAGTGGTGTTTTCTCTAAGATCAGTGTGGATTTTGGTCCTGGTTGTGATTGTGAGTAGTGCAGAGGTGTGCCAGGCATGCCTGAGTGTCATTCTGGGACACTGATTTGTGGTACTTGATGCTCAGAGAACAGTCTGTATTTCTCTTGCTTTTGTGTTGTTCCAAGTCATTACTGAAGGTGCTCCACAGAACACTCCTGTTATAAATCTCAGTCATTTTGGGCTTGGAATACAGCAATATCCATTGGAATTAAGGAAAACCAGAAGGTGTTCAACTCTTAATGTCATTGAAATGAAAAAAAATCTGAGCCTCAGATGTGTTGAGCTGTGGCTGTTCTAACATGGTTGTTCTGCCATTTGTAAAAGATATTTCACACTTAGGAATGTCCTTTAATAGTAATAATCCTAAATAATTATTTTTAGATATAAATAGCAGAAAATTCACCTTAAAACATATGAGTGGCTACATAAGAGGTTCTATTCCATGCCCTTAAAATAATCAGGTTCTACCTGCATGTTTTATTCTGTTATGTGTTCCATGTCAGAAATGGAAAACAAGGAGCTTAAACACTTGATCTTTATGAACACCAGTAAAGTTATTAGTTTTAATAATTAATTAATATTACAGGTGCATTTTAATCGTGATGGATCCCTGATAGTGTCAAGTAGCTATGATGGACTCTGGTAAGTTGTCTGCATCACTCTTTGAACCTTTTGCATGTTAAAAATACTTAAAACAAAACCTTGTATTTGTAATGTTAAAATTGGAATAAAAAACTTCAAGGCCAATAATGATTATTTTTGTGTGTTTTTAACAGTCGTATCTGGGATACAGCATCAGGCCAGTGCTTGAAAACACTGATTGGTAAGTAGAAATATTTCTTGTCTGGGCTGTATTTTTCACACAGATTTTCTGTGTTTCAGTGAAACTATTAAAAACAAATGAATGTCAAACCCTCTGTCAGTGAGACAACACAGCTGTGCACTTTGTAACACTGCTTTTGATTTTGCTGTAGATGATGATAACCCTCCTGTGTCTTTTGTGAAGTTCTCACCAAATGGCAAATACATATTAGCTGCAACTTTGGACAAGTAAGTATTAAAAAAAAAAAAGGAGAATAACACACAGATTTGAAATTTGGAGTATCAGATGATGCTTTAATTTGCTTTTTGGCTGCCATAATATAATGATAATACATGACTTCATATACAGTGTTTTCCATGGAGGAGAAAATGAATGGCATGACAGTAAAATTGATATTTTGGGGTTAACTAACCCTGCATTCCAAAGCCAGGCTAAAATGATCCATGTAGACTTTTGGAACTCTGGTATGGAGAAACATTTTTCAGCTGCTAGGAACTTTTATATAAAAAAGAAATCCAAGAACTAAAATCTTTGTTTCTGTTTTCCAGCACTCTTAAACTTTGGGACTACAGCAAAGGAAAGGTAATTCTTTCTATTTATGTAGACTTAACTAAGCTTTTAGGAAAATTGGATTTTACATGTGATTTTTAAACAGTACCTCTTTAGTGGAGAGGATAAACTTTTAGCAGTGCCTGTTGCAACAGGACAAGGGGTGGTGGTTTTAAACTAAAAGAGGATTCAGGTTAGAAAGTTCCCTGTGAGTGTGGGGAGGCCCTGGCAGCTGAGGCTGCCCCTGGATCCCTGGAAGTGCCCAAGGCAGGTTGGAGGGGCTTGGAGCACCTGGGATAGTGGAAGGTGTCCCTGCTCATGTCAGACCTCTAAAGGTCCCTTCAAACTGTGCTGTGATTCTGACTAAAAATGTCTTTGAAAAGAAAAAGAAAATACTTGCCTTCTAGATAGCCCTGAGACATTAAGTACAGTAATATTTCTGCATTTTTCTCTTCATGAACAATAAATTGCCTTTGATCTCTTTCACTGTTGTAACGGGGAAATTTAGGGCTCTGTTTTGGGTTTTAGAGCAGAGCTGCACTCTGCATCCTCTAGCACCCTTTTTGGCAGGGTGAGAATCACAGTGTTTAGTGTTTTTTCCTAGAGAGTTTGTCCTTGACTGAGAAAACTCCCAGCTGCATTAATGTCCTGTGGCTCTTCCCTTCCAGTGCCTGAAGACCTACACAGGACACAAAAATGAGAAGTACTGCATATTTGCCAATTTCTCTGTCACCGGTGGAAAGGTTGGTGTTCTGATTATTTTTTGTTTCCTGTGTGCAGCTTTTACTGCTCATCTCTGTAGATAAAAGAGAATTTTGGGGCTGAAAACTTCTTTTGGTGGGTGCTGGTTCCTGTGTCTCTTGGTGGGCTCACTGTCAGGTTTCCTGACTTCTCCTCCTCCCTTTGACATGACAACAATGAAAAGTTTACTTAGAAGTAGCACTTGGATGTGGATCAGAAAGATTCAGATGACTTTGTTTTTTCTCTGCTCTTCCAGTGGATTGTGTCTGGTTCAGAAGACAACCTGGTTTATATCTGGAACCTTCAGACAAAAGAGATTGTACAGAAACTACAAGGACACACAGGTGAGAGAGGATTCTGGTTTTATTGGTAAAATATCCCTCACATCATCAGTGCTTAGCCTGAGCATTTTCTCTCTGATTTTGACCAATTTTGACTCTTAGGCCCATAAATTCTTGACTGGCTGAAGCTTAATTGAGCCCTGGGAGTTTTGCTCCTTTTTATGGAGGGTTTTTATGGGCATTGAAAATGTTTTCTGTTTCACCTGTGAGAACTTTGACATCGTCTTGCAAAGGAGATTTGCTTGAGCACAGAACTGGTCAGGATATTTAAATGTATAACATTAATCATAACATTAGTGACTGTGAATGGTCTGTTAGCACCTTCCAGAGCTGCAGCTCCCAAGGATAAGGATTGATGTAGGCTGGAAATGTCTGTGCAGGTGCCTGGTCTTGAACCACGAGATGTCACCTGCTGGGTACCTCAGTCTGAGTCCTGTAAAAGAGCAGAGTGGAACTGAAATCTCAGCATGCTCAGTCCTTTGCTTTGGGCTGGATCCCACTGATTTTTGGGCTGGATCCCACTGATTTTTGGGCTGGGTCCCAGTGATTTGGAGTGTAAGGAAGGCAGTGGCAGCAGATTTTAATTTTCAGGCTCTGGAGATGAGGTGTTGCCTATGAACTGCCTGGGATGTTGGAATTACCCTCCTGAAAAAAAAAACTGACCTGGGTTTTGATTCAGCTGTGTGTGACATGATCTGATAGAATTAAGAACTGGAATCTAAAAAGTTCTCATATTTTGAAACCTGTCAAACACTTTCCTACTGCCCTCAATTCTTTCCTGCTTGTATTTCACTCCACAGAGGAGCAACAGTTGTAAGATATTTACAAACAACACATTTAATTCTGCTACAAGGAAATAATAACTTGGTTCATAAAACACAGTTGCTAATCTTCAGAAATGCCTGCTATGATTGAAATAATTCCATTTTTCTATCTTTTCTTTTTGCTCAGATGTTGTCATCTCCACAGCTTGTCACCCAACAGAAAACATCATCGCATCAGCGGCGCTAGAAAACGACAAAACAATTAAACTGTGGAAGAGTGACTGTTAAACGTTCCAGGATTGCTTTAGAGACTGTCAGGATTAAAAAAAAGTTTTTAAAAAAATTATTAAAAAATAAAAACACCCATAAATCCAGTTTGGCAGGAAACCTGAAGAATATTTGATAAAGTGGTTTCTGTTAGTCTTGGCCCAAAGAAAACATCTTAGCTCTGCTAGAGCTGGGCAACGTGGTGGAAAAAAAAAAAAAAGATGCAGTGTCTCCTTTTCTTGCCTGATGTTTTGGCAGACAAATGGATGATTCTGATGTCGGGTCAGAAGTCTTGGACACCCCAAAGATACTGTATTTTCTGATGGCATTGCTTCTGGGCACTGTTGCTGCTTAAGGAAGTGCTGCCAGTCTACTTTGTACCAGTAAGTTAAGTCACAGGCCTAGAGATGTGTGGAATTTTTTTTAAATATGTCTAATTTTTTTTTCTTTTTTTAATTTTTTAAGGGTTTTTTTGTTTTTTTTTTTCCAGAATGTAGTTTCTAGTCTCTTGGGAAATTTCTGTATTGTTTTAAATAGGAGTACTGCATCTTTAAGGGTGCTTCATTTTAAAACACTCAGCTCAAACTTTGTGACCAAATAAAACCATGCAGTTCCAGATTTCCCTCTTCCTGCCCCTGACTTGACTCCTGTGGTGGAATCTCTTACCTTCTGTATAGTTGCTTACCTCTTGTTACGTGTGTTTAATAGATGCTGTTCTAGAGCAAAGTTACAGTTCTTCTGTTAACCATTAAAATGAATCCTGCTTGTAGTTGTTCTCAGCATATTTTAATTTTTTGGTTTTTTTTAAATTTTGCCTCTTCTGGTTCTAAAGCCAACTCACAGAACACTGTAAAGTTATTTCAATGTAAAAAGAAACAAACCCAGACTTTTTGTATCTTGGCAATCCATGGTATGAAGCTGTATTGCAAATGGCATGACTCTGTATCTATCTCAGCATTGGTATTTCTTTCCCTTTTTGTCATATCCATGTGGTATTTACACATCCAGAAAAATACCATGTGCCATAATAAAAAGGTGGGATTTTATGTGTATGTTTGTGCTTAAGAGTGTGCTCATGTGAAGTGTCTGTGCCCAGGGAAGCTTCTCTTAAAAAACATTTTGAAGGGGAGATGTTTTCTGTAAGGGAGGATGAGGAGCAGCAGTGTGGAGAGAAAAAGATGAACAAACACAAGTTCAAATTGATTTAATGAAGGGAAAAGGATTGAGCTGAGGGTGCCCTCAGCAGAGAGAACATTGCTACAACCCCTCACAGAGAGTTTGAGCTCAGGGAGAGGATTCCTGCTGCCCTCTCCTTGCAGGGACCCAGGATTAAGAAATGCATGGATGCACAAGTTTTACTGCACCCAAAAGGTTCTGCTGCAAAGGGATGTTTTGCTCCTGGTGAAGCAAAATTTCTTTTTTTTTTTTTTTGCTATTTACCTCATAATATTTTGCTCCTGGTGAAGCAAAATCTCTTTTTTTTTTGCTATTTACCTCATGTGCTTGGTAATAACAAAATCAATTGCAGTCCAGACCTTTGGAGTGCTGCTCTGAGGTTGCCTTGCTTTGAAACCCTTGGAGAAAAAGAGCTGCAAGACACGAGGCGTAGGTTTTCTTTTTAAAATATAAAAATAGAGTTCATGTTGAGCTGCTAAAATGGCTATTAATAATATCACTGCCTTTGAAGGTTTTTCATTACCCCCAGGAAGGGACACTGTGTCTAGACTTGCTGTCACTGCTAAAATGATCAACTCCTGATTTTTTTTCAGCCTTATTCCTGAAGGCCAGTGAAACTGTTCAATTCAATATGTGGCTGTGCTGCTTTACAGCATGGAGGAGGTGGAATTTTACTCCAGCAAAGCATTTTAATGTCGATTCAGAACTATTTCCTGCCATAGAGCTTCTCATGTCCCTGTGAGTGGCTTTGCTTGCCCAGCTGTGCTGCCACACACAGCTGGGGAGGAGGGAGATGAATTTTCTGCTGTCACAAGGAAATCTCTTGAACAGGGATAGAAAAGCCCCTAATGTAAAGGATCTGCTGTAAAGCTGCTCTTCATAAAGATTGTATTTAAATCCTTAATATCCCACCTGGGATTAATGCTGGGGCCTGTTGGCATGAGCTCTACTTACCTCTAATTCTGTGCATGGCTGTGGTGGTTGGAGGGCCAGGATTAGCTCGAGCACAGCTCTGGAAACGAGGATTGTGTGCTGGCTGGAGCAGGGGAGGTGTAACTTTATTTTAGGTACGAGCTGAGAGTGCCTGGGGTGAGTTACTACTGTGGGCCTCGGGTGCACTGGCGACTTTTAAGCTGAGGGACAAGGCGAGCTGGAGGACTAAAATAGAGGCTGCCGCGCTTTCTTTAGCATCTTACGGAAAGAAAACGAGGGGGAAAAAATAGAAAAAAACATGGTTAGATGCCACGAAGTAGGTGGCAGTGCCTTAACCGTATGTGTGTTGTACAGGCCACTAGGGCCTCTTCCATCCTTATCAAGGGGAGTGCTAACCTTCTCTCCTTTCATACAACACGGTAGATTTTGTGCACCCGATGCTATTTAAACCTCCAGTAAGCTTCACCTGTACAGAATAGAGTGAGATAATTTTTCTATCCTCTCTCCCCTCAATTTGACATCTCTTTCTAATTCCTTTCAAAAATCTTTTACTCTACATTCCAATTTTGCCCTAAAAACCCTAAAAATCTCGGCAAAATCGCCAAAATGCGCGCTTTCGGCTACTCTTTTAATATATTCATCACGTCCAGCCAATCAGCGTGCAGAAGGCGGAGCTTCTTCCCCGGCCCCGTGTGGTTTTGCTTTGGCCTCGCTGAGGGAGGCGGGCGCGCCCGCGGTTCGCCGGTTCGAGTCCCGCCCCCGGCGGGCGGTGCCGCGGGGATGAGCTCACCGCGGGATGTGCGGCGGGGCCGCGTAACCTGCGCAGGATTTGGGCTTTCCTGCCGGGTATCCCTCGGGTTTGGGCTTTCCTGCCGGGTATCCTTCGGGTTTGGGCTTTCCTGCCGGGTATCCTTCGGGTTTGAGCTTTCCCGCTGGGTATCCCTCGGGTTTGGGCTTTCCCGGGGGGTATCCTTCGGGTTTGAGCTTTCCCGCTGGGTATCCCTCGGGTTTGGGCTTTCCCGGGGGGTATCCTTCGGGTTTGAGCTTTCCCGCTGGGTATCCCTCGGGTTTTAACCTTCTCTCCCGGTACCCCTCGGGTTTGAGCTTTCCCGCTGGATATCCCTTGGGTTTTAACCTTTTCTCCCGTTATCCCGCGGGTTTGAGCTTTCCCGCTGGATATCCCTTGGGTTTTAACCTCTCCGGGTATCCCGCGGCTGTGAGCGGCACTCAGGGATGTGCTGCTGGCACCTCCCGCAGCCGGAGCGGCGGTGCAGGAGGGAGCCCGTTCCCGAAGCGTTCCCGCTCCGAGTTCCGTCAGCGCTAATGACGAGTTACAAGTTCCACACGCGGGAGCGGTGGAAAAGGTTAGGTGGGGTTTTTTTCCCCCTTTTCTTAAGGCCTTTCTCTGCGGTATCCCAAGGGAATCCAACCAGACGAACATTTCTCTAAATGAGCACTGCAACACCTCAAAGCAGCCCGGGGAGCTGCCGTTCCCAGCGGGATCACTCCCCCAGCATCCCGCTGCAGGTGCCACCGATGCCGCTTAAGGCATCGCTCCATCCCCCGACCCCCGCGACCCTCCCAGCCCTTCCCGGCTGGAAGGACCAGCGGAGGAGCCGCTTTTCCGGATGAGGCTGCGGATCCAGGTGCAGCGCCCAGGGGTTTGCACAGCCCCGGCCCCGCCAGATGTGCACAGCTGCTGCATCACAGACTCACAGAACGGCTTGGGGTGGAAGGCACCTTACAGCTCGCCCCGTTCCGACCCCCTGACAAGGACAGGAACACCTTCCACTCTCCCAGGTTGCTCCAAGCCCTGTCCAGCCTGGCCTTGGACACTTCCAGGGATGCTGCATCACTGCCACAGAGCCCAGGCTGCTCCTGGCTGCCCCTTCCAGATAACTGATGAGTTTATTAGGGGATTAAAAGTTAGTTTCCCCTCCTTATTGAATGCTCTGATTTATGCATGCGTTTAAATCAATCCCATTTCCTGCCTTTTATCCCTTGTCCCCCAGGCTTTCAGGCTTTACTGTGTCAGACATTTGTTACAATCAGATTGTTTTGAGGCAAGCGAGACACCGTGGGTGGTTTAAGGGATTTAAATCCATGAGCTGCATTTCTTGGGCACTTCTCCCAGGTACCAACTGCCCCTCCTGAGCTGTAGATTCCCCTTCTTGGGCGTGTTTGTGCTGTCTCCTGGTAAAATATGAACCAGCCTCCCTGCTAATGAAGATGCTGATGGAGATTCACTCCGAGCCTGCCTGGCTGGGAGCTGTGTCTGGCACAGGAGGTGCCTGGTGAGCTGGGGTGCCCAGGGCGGGGGATTTCAGGTGCTGCTAGCAGGCAGTTGCTGGATGAGCTACATAAGCAGCTTATTTTGTCATTTTAATTTTTTAATCCCGTGCATTCGGTCGCGCTCTCTCATTAGTAAGCATTAGCTGCCCAAGTCCCATTAGCTCTGCTGAGAGCTGGGGCTTTGCCTTTGGGGAGAGCTCTGGGGGAGCCAACAGGGGGCTGGGGACACAGCTCCGTGGTGTCCCATGTGGGTGTGACCCTGGCCCTGCAGAGCCATCGCTGCTCAGCCCTTCCCTCTGCTGTCCCCCTGTCCCCTCCCCAGGACCCTGGCAGTCCCAGCTCCCTCCAGAGCTGATCCAAGCCCGGGGCTGGCTCTAACCTCCCCCTGCAACTATTTTATTGTGTGTAAACACACACATATTCCATTCAAACCCTCTCCTTAACCTCAGGGCCATCCCCAGAGCTGTACTTTGTAAGAGGATCTCAAGTCTCGGATTTAAAATTAGTTGACTGCTTCTCTTTAATAAAATTATTCCTTTCCTCTTTAAATAGCACAATATGTCACAGAAAGCCGGTGGGTCCGTTCATGAAGATGAGACAGCTCAGAGAGGAAAGAGACAGGCAAAAAAAAAAAAAAAAAAAAAAAAAAAAAAAAAAAAAAAAAAAAAAAAAAACCCCCC